>NW_006159510.1:5563023-5571548 GCF_000334495.1 Tupaia belangeri chinensis
CCCCCCCCCCCCCCCCCGGTCTGTTTCCCCCCCCCCCCCCCAGCCACTGGCAGCCCTTCCAGCATGCCCTAAGGTGTCATGCCACGGCCCTGCAGTCACAGACTTCGCCCAGGGCTGTGCTACTTGTGATCTCATTAACCCTCACTGAATCGTGGGGCGGGCCCCTTCAGCACTGCAAGATGACCCCAGTGAGTACACAGAGGAGCCAGAGCTGAGGGCAACCTCAGACTCCAGGCACAGAGCCCTGTCCCAGCGGGAGGGCAGCAGGCTCTGAACAGTGGAGTGTGTGAGTGTTGTGTGGCTTCCCTGCTGCTCTGACCCCTCCCAGATCTCTGTGTATGACTCACGTCGATGGCGGGCCTCAGCCTAGGGCCTGGGCCTGCTCATGCCTCCATCCCAGGACTCGCTAAGCTAGTGCGTACTGGTTTCTGTGGACTGGCAGTGGAAGTTGGGGAGGTGGCAGGAGTTAACATGGGCTAGGGTACCTGCCCCTCGTTCTGTCCAGCTAAACCCAGGCAGGCACTGGGCGTGACTTGTTCGGAATCACTGATGTGGTTAGTGCCCCACAGCTTGTGGAGGGGCATGGCACTCCCCAGCTCTTGGCGCCATGGGCGGATGTGGTGTTGGGAGCCTTTGGGCCTTCCTTTTTCTCTGTGACACAGAAAGCCTGGTTACCAGCCCGGGTGAGATGGGGAAGGAGAGAGTGGAGGTTTGAGGGAAGGAGGTATGACTATGCTGTCCCAGACAGGGACAGCGAATAGAGTGAGAAATGTATGGGGAGCTGGGGGATTTCCTCATTAACCGTATCACGAATACATACACACTCGCTGTTGGATAAACAGATGAATGGTTTAATAACGGTGAATGAATGAAAAGCAAAGATGCCCTGCCCCACGATAATAAATCAGCCAGGATCGTTGGCAGGTCTGTGAGGGAAGACAGGTTTTCCTCTTTGGAATGGCAGAGCATCTGAAAACCCCATGCCCAAAGCAGCTAGGGGTACCTGTGCTGTAGTTGTGTAGAGGCCTCCTGGGGCCTCACTGGAAGGCTGTGGGACCCAGAGGGAAAGCAGCTGTTTAGGGGACTGTCCAGAGGTCCGCCCTGGTGTGCACAGCCGGGAGTGTCTGCAGAGACCTCTGATGTGAAGCCTGTCCAGGCGGGCCTGAGAGGCAGGGCTGGGCTCACCCTTGTCTCCTCTGCTACAGCCCGTGGTGACTCTTTGGGAGGGCAATGGAGGCTTCCCAGGCTATGTGCACAGTTGTCTGCTGTCTGAGCCTAGGAGCCCCTCTGCCCCCGCATGGGCAGGGCGGAGCCAAATGAAGTCCTTTCAGGAGTCCACAGCACCTCCAGTCCCTCAGGATCATGGTGACTTGAATGTCCCATCCCCAAAGGGGGCTACCTCCCCGGAAGAGCCCCCCACCCTGCCAGTCTCTCTTCGTTGCTGGAGAAGAAACTTCCAGCCATCCAACCTCAAACTTCTGTCTCCGAGGGCTCAGGAGGTAGCAACCACCGGGGCAGAGGCCAAGGCTGGGTACTGGTGCTACAGCCCCTTTCCAAGCCTTCCTGCCTGGCCTCCATAACTGATGTAGATTTCCTGTCCAGGATGTAGATGGGCTGAGGAGAGGGTGGAGTGGGTATTCCTAACCCTTGTAGACTGTCCAGGGGATGGGGAGTGGAGCAGAGGCATCCAGAGTTGGAGCCTTTCTCTCTACTGGATGGTCCCCCTCAGGAGGACAAGGAATGGGCTGCACAGATCTGAGGCCAGGGTCTGTACAGAGCCCAGCCTGGTGGGGACCAGGTCCCCCAATATAAATTGCCTCTGGCAGAGATACAGGTCAGGGCCTCTGGAGAGATCAGCTGGGAGGCCACTCAAACTGGGGGAGCTTGGTGCACATTGGCTTAGCCCCACCAAGACCCTATGGACACCGAGCATGTTCACAGCACTCAAGGGCACGTCAGAACAAATGGGAGCCCAGAGGCCTGTGGTGGGTGCTGGACTATGCGCATGTGCCATCTGGCAGCAGGTCAGGTCCCCAAGACAGACCATTCCAGAGAGTGAGCCCCTGTGTAGCGAGAACCCAGGACCATACCTGCTCCTGGTTCCACCACGCTGAGCACTCAGTGGGGCTGCCATGGCCCCTGGGAGTGGGAGCTCAGCTGGTGAGTCGGCACAGCAGTGTGCAGGAGGCTAGGGCCAGGCCTGGGCAAGAAGAGGCAGGGAGGGAGGACGGATGGAGTCGCGGCTGCTGAGCAACCTTGGAAGGCCTTCACATGGGCCTTTGGATAAGACTCACCCTTAAGTGAGTCTTCAGGGGTGAATAGAAGATCTTTAAGTGGGACTTGAAGGATAAGTACACGTTCTTCTGGGGGAAAGTTCTGGGAAGACTTCTAGGCATATACCTCACAGAATAAGAATAGTGAAAGAAAAGGGTTTAAAAGACTATTAATAGTTATCAAGCAGTTAGGAATTTCCAAGGATTTGCTGTTCTACTGATAAATAATTCATGTTTTCCTTCCACTATGCCCTCACCAGGCCCCAAAGGCAAACAGATTGCCCAATAGCCAGGTCATGGGTGTAGAGCCAGCAGAGCCCTGGGACTGACCAGAAGCAGACAAGGACCCTTTTGTATCCGTGCTTGTCTTGGGCTGGTCTCCAAGCTGGCTCCCCACCCTGGCTCTGGCTGGGGCGGATCACCTGGTTTTCATGAGCTTCAGCATCCCCTACACCTCCCTTTCCCACACGGGGAAGCCAGGCCAGGATCCTCAGTAAAACCTTGATCCACTTGGAACCAGCAGTTGGCGTAATGGCAATGTCGCTGGACTCCCATATAGTCAACCGTGGTTCGAGTCCCGGACCCGGTGGCTTAAACTCACGCCGGGCGCATGTGCATGTGTGACCAAGATCCCGAGAGGAGAAGGGAGGAGAAGGGATTGCGGAGTGGCCATCCCCCCCCCGGGGGGGGATGATTTCTCGCTTTCTGTCTCTCTGTCTCTCTCTATCTTTCTGGTGAGTGCACATGCCCTATGGCTAAAACCTCTCCAAAAAAATTAATAATAATACCCTTCATCCACTCAATGGGAAGCCACCCAAACTCTTGTGTGCTGTCTGGGCAGCTGTGAAGCTCCGAGCTACTGGGCCCAAATGTACGAGGGGCTTCCTTCGCCCTGTCAGAAAAGCTGGCCTCTTATAGATTTGGAAGATTAAGGGAGTCTGTGTCCATTCTTCTCTTCCATGCTCCAGCCCCCTGCCTGGCATGCTCATTCGCTCACGGGTGGGTCCCTGTCCCACATCGAGGAGTCAGAAGTGAATAAGCACAAGCTCCTCCTTGCAGGGGCCTTCAATTCCAGTGGGAGACAGTCTGTGCACATATAGACAGGTAAACGGAGGCTGCAGAGGAGTAGATCCCATGGAGAGCATTCAAACTGAGGACCTTAGCAGAGATGGGCTTAGCCACAGGCAGGGTCTTTGCACCCCTGGTTCCTCCCACAGATGGCAGTGAAGTGCCTGCTTGGTGGGGCACCACTCTGGTCACATCTAGAAGGTGCCACCCAAGGTGAGCCGTGATCAGCAAGGTGGAAAGCGTGGGGGAGATCTAGAGCAGAGCCTTCCACAGGCACTTGGCTGGAGGCCTGCACAGGAGCAGAGGCAGAGGGAGGGCAGAGTGAGCCTGTGGGGCAAATCCCTGACTAAACGGGTAAGTCTCCTCTGCTGCTTTCTGGGTACTTGGGAGTACCCCAGAGGAGCAAGGGCAGGAGGTAGTACTGCCTGGAACGGTGGGCGGGTGTATGATGGCATGGGTAGAAAGCCCATGGCACACAAGACGAGGAGTGGTGTCTTAGGCAGGGGCTTGGCATGGGCACTTCTTTGGGTGTGGACTTTAACAGATGAGAGTTGATCAAGGGTTGCACTGATAGGGAATGGTGCGTACAGGGCATAGAACTTTGCAAGGGAATTAGGGATAGAGACAATTTGGGGTGACTGCACCTTAGGGCAGTGCAGGGGCTTGGAGATTAGGCTGAGGCTTCCGCCGTAGGTCAAGAGCAACTGTGCAGCTATGGAGGTGCTCCACTATGGCCTGATTTGCGCTTAGAAATCTCCTTTGGCTGAATGTAAGTGATAGATCTGTGGAAAATAAGGTGTCCCTGTGGAGACACAGCAGGCCCAGGTGCTTATGATGAGCATGGAGGGAATTGCAGTCCAGAGCAGCTTGGCATTGCTAGAAAGCTTAAGAGTAGCCAGCTGACACTCCTAGTCTCCCACTGGGGCCCTTGAGTCCTTCAAGCCCTTGGGAAACAAGTTGATTGCCCTGGCACTGGTGCAGGAAGAACACGACCAGTGGGAAATGGCCTGCACCCCCAAGGGCAGGGGCTGGCGCTGAGAAGGAAATGCAACAGGTGTCTGCTGGGTGCTCTGAGACCTAGGACCTGGATCTGAGCAGAAGGTGAGCAGGAGAACCCCAGTGGGGTCAACCAAGGATGAAGAACAGCTCAGTGTGAGCAGAGACACAGCAGCAGACAGGGGTGCACAATCTGCAGAGCTGCTGGGCTCATGTGTGTGCACATGTGTGCTCTTTTGTATGTGTGTGTAAGCGTATGGGATAGTAGGTGTGGATGTGTGTGTGCACGTATGTGTGTAGGCATGCATGTGCATGTGAATGTTATGGCCATGCACACACATGTGTATGAGTGTGTGTTAGTGTGGGTATGTGTGCATATGTATAGGTGTATGCCCATCTACAAATGTGGATGCATGTATGCATGTGTGTGGTACATGTTTGGTCATGCATATGTGGGCATGCATGCATGCATATATGTGTGAGTATGTAGTTGTGTGCTGTGCATATGTGTACACACCTGTGTGCATGTGTGTATGAACTCATGTGCGATGAACCTGTGCATGCCCATCTGGGGTAGTTAAGATGGTTCCCCCAGTCTAAAGCGAGCAGGGCCTGTTTCCGTGTTTGAAGCCAGGGTTGTGGGTTTGTCTCTTACCAGTTGCCCAGTGACCTAGACTTCAGGATTTAAATGTTTCACATCTGCTAGGCCGTGAGCCAGGATTGGGAGAAGAGGGTGCAACATTGTATCCCCAGTACCAGCTACATAGTAGGTGCTCAACACATTGTTTTGAATGGCTGAGGGAGTTTTAATGCCTCCTAGCCATCTTTCAGCCCTCACTAGCTGTCCTGGCTGCTGTGGACGGGACAGATCCTGGGGAGTAAGTGTGTCCCTAGGAGTGACATTTACAAGAAAGGTCTATGCTGTGAACACTGGGCGCTTCTCCAGCTGTAGGTGATTCTGGGGACATCCTCAGTGCCTGTCTTCAGAGCACTCAGCCTGCAACCCCTCTGAGCCACTGGGCACCACGAGTGTCCACAGTTACCTCACTGGCCCCAGCTGGAGGACACTCGAGCTGTTCCCGGTTTCATGGATTATTTTTATAGTAAAGAAAACAAAATGAACTTTATTAATTTTAAGAACAAGTAAACAGCAACCCTGAAATAGGCTTTGGAGAGACCCTACTGAGGCCTCCCCAGGCATCCGGGAAGAAGACAGGTTGGGCCTGCTGGATGGAGGAGGCCCAGAAAAGGCTCGATAGGCGCTGCCCTCCATGGAACACCTGGAACCCACTGAGCCTACCTGCCTGCGGCCCAGAACCATCCTGCATTCTGGGTGCCTCCCAAGTGCCCAGGGCTCCTTGCCTGCCCGGCACCGTCAGCAGGCAGCTGTCAACCCTGCGAGCTCCTTCATCACCCAGAACAAGCTGGATTTTAATGAGCTCAGTGAGACCAGAAGGTAGTAGATCCTTGGGGGCAGACCTAGATGGAGGGTGAGGGGCTCACCTGGCCTGCTAGGGGGTATGTTGCCAGGAACACAATAGGGGCCTTTCCTATCACCAAGCCCTGCTTTGTTCAGCCCACGCCCACTGTGGGCTTTTTGTCCTGATGTCCAGGCAGTCCCCATGGGATTCCTCTGCCTCTCAGCCAGCTGAACTCTCCGGACCCACAGACCAGTCTGCTCAGAGTGCCCAGCCCCAAATCCTGGATCATGGTGGTGGGAGGGGCCCGCAAAAACAGCAAAAACAGCAGCATCTCTCCTGTGCCCAGCGCTGACTCAGACAGGCACGCTGGGATTCTCATGAACTCTCATGGAGCCCAGGAAGTACCATCCTGGTGCCCGCTCACAGATGAGGACCCAGCGGCCCTGAGAGGGGAATCACTGCCCCCACCCCCTGTCTCACAGCTGCAGAGCCGGGTCTCCAGAGGGGCCTGTGTGACCCCACTGTCATGCTCCTGATTCTCGCGAGGGTCTGTGTGGAAGGGCACAGGCGGTCACACTGTTCCTGCTGCTCACATGGCCTCAAACCTGCCAGGGCCAGGTCACTGGGCCGCCGAGGTCACTCTGGCTCACCCGTACACCTCGTTGGCTTACTTGTGGCCCTAACAGCATTAATTCAGACTGATCACAGAAGTTACCTTCTCCAGCTCTTAGCAGCTGGAAATCTCTTTGCTTAAGATGAAGGGAAAAGGAAATTATAAATTATGATGTAATAGTTGCAAGAGATCCTGGCAGGGGAATGAATCAATGGTAAAAATTTAGCAAAACCTCCAGAGAGCATAGTTCTAGGCCTGCACCCCTTTTACAGACAAGAAAGCTGAGGCCCACACCACGAGTTGTTGGCCGTAGCTGGGCCAGAGAGCAGCTGGACCAAGCCCAGCCCGCTGCTTCTGCTTTTCTGATTAGACCTCCTCACACTCCTCAGGCCACCTGTCCTGGCTGACGGTGGGGAAACGTTTTTTTGGGGGTGCCTGGGAAAGAATATCCCCTTTGTTGAAAGTCAAAGCAAGCAAGTCATTTTTTTTTTTTCAAAAGCATCCTCGTGAACAGCAATATCGAGAGCATCTTTTTGTATCTTCCTCTGGTTATTATGGTCACTGGGATGCCTGCTGGCGTGTGGGCTCTCATTCTAATTGTCATGAGAGAGAGGGAAGATGAAAAGGAAAGGAAAGGAAATATGGCCTTCATTTTCCTTAAACTGGGGAAGAAAATGAAAGTCAAGGGATTTTGTTCAAAAGCAGTTTGATCAGATCTGGGCGTTTTTAATGCCCCAAAAGGAAATTTTGCAGATTTAAGATCTCCTTAAATGAGCCCAGTGAATGGACTCAAATGCAAACCCCTAAGTATGGGTTTAGTTTGTTTTTCCTACTGATAAATTTTTTAAGTATCTAAAGCTCCTTGGAGGACCAGCGAGATTGTAGCAGTAACCTTCATGCTAAATATTTAATCTCCGGTCTAGTAGTTAGTAGCATCTTGTCTTTTTATTACCTTTAAATAAAATGATAAACCACAAGAGCTTCAGTACAGAAAGAAGTGCACACCTGTATTTGTAGGGCTCCTGGAGAAGGAGCATTCATTTCTACTTTAATTGTATTCCCCTTAGTCATTTCCATGAATACTGGATGAGCCAACAGAAGGATATTTAAAAATACAGTAGATCTTCAACTTTGAAGCAAGTCCTTTTCCTCCTTTGCTTTTGAAATCAAGTCTAAGCCATTGCAATCATTTTTCAGCGGAAATGACTTCAGACTTTTTTCCTTACAGTTACAAATCTTCTTTGAATCATTTTAAAATTGATTTTCATTAGATTGACCACAAGAGGTTGAAGAGTCTCTTCTGAGTTCATTTTCCACCCAGCTAAAGAAAGGAGTGATGTTCTCCTCCTTCTCTGTCCCCCTTTGCAGAACTGTCACCTCCATTTCCTGCAGGCCTGCGGGGAGAGGGGAGGAGTAGACGGCTTGGTTTGAAGGATCCTCGTGGTCACGTGTTTAAAGCAAATCACTGACTATGTCTGAAACTCTGGCTGTGGCACAGAAGCTCCCTCACAGCTAGTGGGGAAGGCCAAGCCCTGGTCGGCGTGCAGGTCTATGCAAAACGCCAGAGAAAACCGTCTTCCTGGTGTCTTCTTGTCTTCCTTCACGAGGTCTGTGGGCAATCTGAAACTGTGAAAGGATCAAAAAATTGCTCAATAGAAGGCGCCTGTCTTGGGTACATTCTGCTTGGTGTCTCTTACCCCCATGGGTTCTGGAGAAGTAGAATTCTTTGGAAAAGCTCAGGAATCTCCCATTCTTTACAGACCTCCCATCTCAGACTCTGACACCTCAGGCCCCTCTTCTTGGTTGGGGAGACCCCCTAGGGCCTGTGCCGTGGTGGGAAACTGGCCACTTGGGGGGGCTAGTGTCATGGATCAGTGTGGAAGCAAACTGGATTGGTTTGCTTACCTGCAAGGTGCTGACACCTCTGTGGGGGCCGTAGGAGGCTGGGAGGGGGTGCATTTAGTCAGTGTTCCAGAGGGCAGCTGATGGATCCCAAGGAGAAACAGCAAATGGGCTATCTGATGCTGGCACCCAGGTCATCTTCAGAGTCTCCAAAGAGCTGCCAGCCTCTAGGTGCCCAACAGAGCCCATCCTGTGTCCTCCCACCAAGAATGACTCTGTGACAGCAGCTGACACTCAGGCAGCCCCTCTGAC
>NW_006159510.1:5571933-5572240 GCF_000334495.1 Tupaia belangeri chinensis
GGGGGGGGACAGCAGCAGCCCTGCTCAACATATTTATTGTCCTGACAGCATGTGTGTTGTGGGGGAGGGGGCAGCCCTGCTCAACATGTCTATTGTTCTGACATAGAATATCCACATCTGGGAACACCTCATCCTAAAACTTGGCACCGGGAGGTCCTCCTGAGACTACCTGCCAACTGTGTTGTTTAGAGATGGGGCTCGAAGTCAGGGACACGGGGACACACCGCAAGCTGCATCCTGAGCTCCAGGGAGGCATCCCACTAATGCCACCACCAACACGTCCCCCTTCAGCCCAGTGGGGACAAAT
>NW_006159510.1:5572271-5582274 GCF_000334495.1 Tupaia belangeri chinensis
CTGAACCAACCAGCAGGGAAGGTGTCTTTCTAACGAAGAGGAGTCCTGTCGTGTCTGGGTTAGGAGGTCTTGTCATAAACTTCATTACTTCCGCGTTCATGTGAAATAGGCATATTCGCCAGGGCAGAGCCAGGGGCTGAGTGAGTTTCCTTCAAAGTGCACAGTATGCAGGCTCTCCCTTCTCTGGAGGAAATTCATTTTCTAGACACTTCACTACAGTATATTTCAGCCTGGGTATAAATAACTGAGACAGGTCACTGCCCCCCCCCCCTGTTCTTTCTGGGCTTTCACCTTTCCTCTATTTGAGGTTCCCCCACTGTCTTACACCCTCAGCAGGTGCAAAAAGCCCCTGTGGTGAGCAGAAACAGGCAAGGTCAATGCCAGTTCGGAAGTGACAGGCCCCAGCTGGGCCCTCTCCTGACTGCAGCCATCGGAGCTCATGGTCTGCAGTCCTAATTCACACACAAGGATTCAGATCAGAATTGTGGGTCATCAGGAGAAAGACTGGATGGATGAACACGCTGCCAGAGCTTTTCAATAGGACAGCATCCTTTGCCACCCAACCCCCACCATGGGCTAGAACAAATGATGTCAAAATTAGCACCAAATGTCGTTGGTGCACTCCAGAACTAAAAGGTCACACTGAAGTGACTGCTGGGGAGAAGCCCCCCTCACCTCTCAGAACATCTACCAGCCAAAAACCTAGTATTAAACAGCTTAATATATCTTGTTAATGACAAGGTGGTTGTTTTCTGCTGCGTGAGTGATGGGAAGATTATCTGAGATAGAAAGGCTAATTTTTGCCTCCGCGCCTTCATTTGGTGAGTCAGGGATTCATTGTGCATTTAGGAGGAAAATGGAGCCTCCTATCTTATCTGGGTTTTTACCTCCCTGAGACTAGCCCAGGAGGAGGGGATAGAGACCCTGGAGAGAGGGAGGAGGCGGAGAAGGGTCAGCCTTGCCCTCCTCAGTGACAGGCTGGAAAACACCCCCAGGATATCAGGTCCTATTCCCTAAGACCTGTAAATGCCACCTTGTTGTGAAAAGGGCTTTTTGGAAATATGATTAAGTTAAGGATTTTAAGATGAGGCAATTACCCGGGACTAGGGTGAACCCTCAATGCAATCCCTGTAGGGCCAGGAGGGAGAATCGACACACAGGGGAGAAGGCCGTGCAAAGATGGAGGCAGGGATTGGAGTGATGTGGCCACAAGCCAAGGAGCACCTGGAGCCACATAAACTGGAAGAGTCAGGAAGGACCCTCCTCTGGGGCCTTCAGAGGGAGCGTGACCCTGCCTGCACCTTGATTTCAGACTTCTAACATACACTTCCTCTTTTGTAAGCAGTTATTTGCTACAGCAGCTGCGGGAAATGTACATAGAGACCTTCTGTGTCTCCGCATGTAGAGCAAGAGGAACTGTTCGTGAGGCTCATGGAAGGCAGGGCAGATGAGCAGAGCTGGGCTCTAGTTTGCATGCCTCATCCTGGCTTTGCTGTGTCTGTTTGCTGACCTGGGGGCAGGTCCATAGCTTCTCAGAGCTTCAGCTTTCTCATCTGTGAAATGGGTCTAGTAATGAGAATTGTGATAATTAGATGAGTCAGTCTGTATGAAGCGCTGAGAACAGCCTGGCACAAAAAGTCCTTCACGAGTGTTTTCTCTAATCAGTAATATAATTAATAATGTGCATATGGAATAAGTGAGTGGAAAGGGGGCACAGAAGGGCGGCTGTAGTGTGGACCTGCTGTCAGACCCACAAGTGGTCCAGGTGGGTTGCAGGCTGGCCCAGGACATGTCCTCCTGCCCGCCAGCCAAGCGTCACCTGTTGTGACTGGCTCTACCAGCCAGGCCTTAGGAAAGGCTGTGGACTCTCAGCCCTGTGCCTGCATTAGGGCATCCCGCAGATGCAGACCTGCGTGGTGGCTAACAGCCGGGAGGCGGGAATGTCAGCCAGTGCTGGCTGCAAATTGTGCTTATGCCTATCGCTAGCCTGGGAAGGTAATGTCATCATTCTTTCCCCATCTGTACAATGGAAGAAATGACAACATCAAATTTCTAAGTTGTATGTATTCAGCGAGACAAAGTAAGCATTCGGTAGACGGTGTTATTATTATTGTCACTGTTATCATTACTTAGAAGCTCCTGAAGCAAAACCTAAGTGGCAATGGCCCTGTCAATAGTGTTGCAGGAATCGATGGGGTCCGACAATTGGTAGTCACCGTAACTGACAGCAGAAGGTCCCCCAGTGGTGTCCATTAGCAGAATCCATTAGAGATCCATCAGGACCATGTTCCTTGAAAGGGCAGTGATGGGAGGTGAGATAGCCCTCTTGGCAAATGTGCATCCATGTCCGTGCATTCCTTCACTCAGCATACTTCACTGAGCACCTACTACGAGGCAGTCACTGAACTGTAGACGAGTGCACATCATTTCAGAGGAGGATCAGCACTTAAAAAATAAATTGATGATCGGGGCCAGCAGGTGGCGTGGAGGTTAAGGGCTCTGGACTCCCATATGGGTTGACTGCGGTTCGAGTCCTGACCTGGTGGCTTGCTTTCTCACGCTTTCTCTCTCTTTCTTACTCTCTGTCTTCTGTGGTCAAATTAAAATAAGTAAATAAATAAAGTTAAATAAATAAAATAATTCTTTTTTAAAAATAAAATGGTGTGCAAAATGGCTCTGACCGGGGTCAGCACACTTCTGTAATTTGTCACAAGCACTCGGCTCTGCCATTGTAGCATGAAAGCAGCCACGGATACTAGATAAACGGACAGGCAAGGTTGTGTTCCCATAACACTTTACTTACAAAACCAGGTGACAGGCTGGGTTTGTCTATGGGATGTAGCCTAGACCTGGGGATGAGGACAAGTCTGCTCATTAGAAAAGGTGATCAAGGAAGACCATACTAAAGACAAGGACCCGAGCATTCCAGACTTGGAGACAGCAAGTGCAAAAGTCCTGTGGCAGGAGCAGGCAGGTTCCAGCAAGCTGTACTAGTTCAAGGACCAGGAAGGCTGGCTTGACACATGCAAGGACAGGTGTGTGATGGATAAATGGTGGGAAGTGGGCTAAGTGGGAGGTCCCAGAAGGGGTCACTGAGCAACCATACTATATGTTCTGGGCTGGTGAGGGTGTGTTCCTGGTAAGCCCTGGCTTGGTTAGGAGGTCACCTGCCATTTCAAAGAGAGTGAGCAGGTGGTCCCAGGCACAGGTGAGCACCTGCAGAAGTGTGTGCCTTTCTGGATAGGTGGGTACTCGGTGACCTCTGCAGACCCTTAGCAGCATCCTGCAGCTCTTCACCGACAGCCTTTTGCATGCTTGGGTTATTTTTTTCCTGCCCATCCTGCAAGTTTTGGCATGGTGGTGTTTTTCCATGATGTGCAAAAAGTTCATGTATGGCCCACTCCTCTCTGGGTATCAGTTTCTCACTTGTGCTCAGGAGCCTCAGGGACCCTTAGCTCTGACTGAGGCCTCTGAAAAGGGCCATATGGCACCTGTCTGTGCCCAGTGGCTGTTCTTCTGCAGAGCTTGGCCTGACAGTTTGCTGTTGGTTTCTGCCCCAGCTCCTGCATCCCATTTGATCAGCCGCGGTTGGCTGTCCCTGCTTTGTGGAACACGCTGACCCAGGCAGGCAGGATGTCTCTTTTCTTGCTTGGCCCTGGGCCTGGTCAGGCAGTCAGCTGGGAGGGAGGGAGGACAGCAAATATGTGCTCCATGTCGAGGTGACCCCCTTAGCTGCCTCACTTGAAATGCTTCTCGGGAGCACTCATGGGTGCACCCTGTTCTGTCAGTCCTAGAGAGGGCAGGAGTCAGAACGGACCTTGTAGCCCTTGTCCCCCCAAGCCCCCATGTGTCCAGTGGAGAGAAAGCACCCAGCTCACATCCCAGTGACTCCCAGCTCCAAGACTCCCCGGGGTTCCCCAGAGCTGTCCTGTGGCTGGTTCAAAGCAGGGCCTCTCAGATGCCAGTAGACACCCCTGGAGGCCTGTGGTTTTCTGACTGTCCATCTCCTTGTCTGTAGGGAGGGAATGTCACGAAGAGTCTGTTGGCTTCTATGACACCATAGGTTTTGGTAATAAGCTGTCAATTTCCTCTTTTTATTTATTTTATATTTTTATTGAGAGAGAGGGGTGTACCCCTGACAGGGTCTCACCATGCCGTGGTCTCCCCTGCAGCCTCCCAGGATCAGGAGGTGATCTCGGGTGTGTGGACCCACGTGGCCTGTTGCCGTCCATCCGGGCTCTGAACCCAGGCCTCCCATGAGGCTCCAGTATCACACAGCAGCAGCCTATCACCTGTATCACTGTGGCTGCGGCCACTTCCTCTATTTCTACCCAAGGCGCATGTTTTCTGTTTCCCCATGAGTTAAAGAACGTTGCAATATTTGTTAATTGCAACGGTGAGAACGGTTCTGTGAGGGCTGAGTGCACATGGCATCATTGGAAGGTGAGTGAGGGACATGGTGCCGCGGTGTGGAAGGTGGGCACGCGGTGGCTGACCAGCCTCCTCTGCGAACGTGAGGGAGCCTGTTGTAGGGAGACGACACACTGGAGCCACAGTCATTAAAGGAGTCCTGGATTTCAGAGAAATGAAACCAAACCTTCCAGTCTGGAGCCAGGATGTTTCTGGGGATGGATGCAAGAGCCAGAACTCTGGGCTCATGGCACCCTGTGCCCCATGGGAGCTTAAATGCCATCCTGGCAGCCAGCAGCTTTCAGTATCACAGTGCCAGCTCTCTGTGCCGTGGCATCCTAGTGCCAAAAGGTGGAAACCCAGTTGGGCCCAGGTATGACTTCTGCAGGGCCTTGAAGGAAGAGCATAGGACTTCGACTCAAAGCTGCCTGCCTCCCTGTCTAAGCTACCATTCTGCCATTTTTTTCCTTTTTTTTTTTTTTAAGAGGTTTTTGCCTTAGGAGTGTGCATGCTCACAGGAGGTGGGTGGAGTGAAAAATCACCCCCTGGGGGGATGGGCACGCCACAATCCCTTCTTCTTCATTCTCCCCCTGGGATCTTGGGTGCACACGCACATGCTCTTGGCGTGAGTTTCAAGCCACCCGGTCCAGGCCTGGAACCGCAGTCGACCATGTGCGAGTCCAGCAGCGTAATAGCTACACCATCTGCTGGCCCCCCAAGCCACCATTTTCTAACTGTGGTTTTGCAAATGCCTCTTCCCCTTTCTGACTTCAGATTTCCTTGTCTTTAAAATGAGGACAAAGTGGGAGCCTTGGGGGCTCCTGGAGGGACTAATCACCTGGCCCAGGCATGGATGATCATGGTTGGTTGGATGCTGGCTGTTTCTGGCTTCTTTGAGAACAGAGGTGCCTTCTCACAAAACAATCTGTGTCATTTCTTAAAAGTGTCATAACTTTAGCATCCATAGCAGGACCGGATCTGGAGGAAATAGACCTGAATTTCACAACCTTTCCAACCTGGGAGCTCAATCCTTGTGTCCTTTCATGTTGCCAAAGCCTCTGCATTAGTTTCCTGTGGCCACTGTAACAAATGAATACAGGGACCAGCAGTTAGCGTAATGGCTATGTCGCTGGACTCCCATGTAGTTGACCGCGGTTCGTGTCCCGGACCCGGTGGCTTAAACTCATGCCGGATGCTTGAGTGTGCGTGCCCAAGATCCTGAGAGGAGAATGGAGGAGAAGGGATTGCGGCGTGGCCATCCCTCCCTGGGGGGTGATTTCTCGCTTTCTGTTTCTCTGTCCCTCTGTGTCTTTCTGGCGAGCGCACGCACCCTATAGCAAAAACCTCTCCAAAAAAAAAAAAGAAAGAAAAAAAATGTAGTGGCTTAAAATGACATAACTTTACTCTTACAATTCTGGGGGTTATTATGTCTAAAATGGACCTGCAGACTCTGTTCCTTCAGGAGGCTGGGGGTGGGGTCTGTTTCCTGCCTTTTTCAGCTTTTAGAGGCACCTGCCTGCCTCGGCATAGGGCCCTTCCTCCATCCTCAGGGCCTCATGGCCACTCTCCCTGCGCCACCCCTTGTAGGGATGCTGTGGTTACTTTAGGCCCACCCGGGCGATCCAGGAAATCCTTTGCCCATCAGGGAGCATATTCATGGGTTTCTGAGGATCTGGACATGGACTTCTTTGGGAAGTCCTTGCAAGTCCACAAAATGCCTAGGAGAATGTGACTCAGTAGTCATTCTCACTCTGGTATGACTAACCACGATCATCACTTACCGTGTTTTCAGAGTCCTTCTGAAGGAAGGCAGTTCAGCTGTGTGGGTGGCTCCTGAGCAGTCCCTCGCTGGATCTGGCAGTGGGTCTTGACGGTGTCAAAGTGTTTTGTGCACCCCAGGAGTCTGCCCTCTGTGCCTGCCTTTGCGGCCCAGTGTGGTTGTCCATGTAAGCAGATGTGTGAAGTTTGCGGGCCCTCCTGAGGGAGGGAGGGAATGAGAGCCTTCCTGGGAACCCTGGCCTTCTGGAGTTTGCAGTTCGGCCCTTCCTCTGCCTTAATCCCTTGGCTGCCACTGCCAAGCCATCTTGCATTGAGATGGTCGCCTCAGTGCCTCAGCATGTGCCACAGTGCTCAGCTGATGTTAGGAGCACAGGAACCGTCCAGTTGGGCAGTTTTCTGTAGTCAGCCATGTGGGTTCCGGATCCTTGTGCCCAGGGCCTAACCCTGTACTATGGGGCCTGCCCTAGTCCAGCAGTTTGGAAGTCAGCCTTTAAGGCTTTTCATTTTCCTGCCTGCTCAGGACCAAGGCCAGGTATGGTCAGGTGTGGCCATCTTAGCCAGGTATGGCTTGGTCTAGCCTCAGAGACGATGCTGAGGGGGTCTTCCAGGGTTCCTGCTCTGAGGCTCTCCTTCCAGCAGAGCCCTGCAGGAGTAATGGGATGGACACCCAGCCCAGATCCCTTCCCCTCTACAGGCCGGTGTGCTGTGGGGCTATGGAGCCTAGAACTTTTTTCGGGGTGAATCCCATGAAGCCCATGGCCCTCGATGTCTCATGGGGACAATGGCACTCCCATCCCAGGAGCCCCCCTCCCTACCAGCATACTTCTCAGCATCTCACTGCAATACCACGGGCCACACAGGTGAGGCAGGGCCACTCAGGAGACAAGCCACAGGCCACGGGCCAAGCTAAGGACAGGCTATGAGCCACAGGTCGCTTGCTTTTTCTCAGAGGTTCCCAGTGCACTGAAAATAGGAGAAATACCAAACAGGTCGGGAAAATTGTGGCACATTCTAGCCATTTACTTTGAGCCCATTGCCCCCCACCCCCTGCCACCACCACTCCAAGTTCCACATTCCAGGTTCCTTCTCCAGTTAATGTGCATTGGTTAGTAGGCTTCCACCTACAGCCTGGTGGGGTTCCTGTGACCACGTGTGTGGGTCTGTTGACGTTTGGGGCTGTGAACGTGAGTATCAGGATAAGTGGATGGAGTTCATTTTATTCCTACCCGGTATACAGTCGATTTACTCAAGTGTTATTTTTATTATTATTATTACCTATTTCCTTCTTAGAACACGAGGTTTTTCTTGTACTTCCACAGAAAGCAAAGCCAGACCTCCATCCCTGGGGCCTTCCAAGAGGTCCTGGTAGGCAAGCCCTGCCCTGTGCAGATGGCTTTTCTCTTTTCCTCCCAGCGTCTGGAGGCTGGGATGTTGGCCTCGATGAGCTGTAGGTCAGCCTCACTCATGGCTGTGTGGGGTGCTCTGAGCCTGCGCTGTAGGATGGAGAAGTTGATGAGCTAATAGGGGCTGCCCGGCTCTTCTCCTTCCCTCTTGGTCTCTTGGGGTGCTGACCACGCTGGCAGGACAGTGACCTCGGGCCTGGACCTTCGGCTCCCAGGATTCTGTTCGTCCTAGCTGCCCTGTATCTCCACTGCCTGGTCAGGGCAGCTAACTGCTTTGGGTACTCAGCCAGCCCCGCGGTAACTGATAACATCTGCTTTCCACAATCCCATGCCCCCCACCCCTGGAAGGGGACCATGCCCTTCACCTGCCCTCCACACCTGGGCACACCTTCTCCAGGATGCCCTAGAGGATGGAGAGGCTGCCAGCTGACCAGGTCCAGCCGAGTCGGTCCCCTGTCAGGTGCAGCGGGCTCAGTACTTTTCCAAAGTGTTTCCCAGTGGCTGAGTCAGCGGCAGCACCTTCTGTTCTCTGGTGCAGGAAAGAGGCCGAGAACCTCCTTGCAGAGGTGAGAGCCAGCAGCTGCTCTCTGTAGAGGTGACGTTCATCTCATCTGGACTTCTGCTGGCCTCTCCCTCACCCCTTGCAGCTGTGGAGGGAGAAAATCCATCTCTCCAGGCTGTCCAGGCACTACGGACTTCTCACAACCCCAGAGATGTCCGCTGCTGAGCAGCCTGGCCCTGAGAGCCCAGCATGGCCAGAGATGCCTCCGCTGCAGCGAGTAGACCTAGCTCTAAGATACTAGATTCTCCTCCGGCATTTATTGGCTGGTGAAGGCATCGACTGGGAGGTACCCAAGGGCGTCATTTCACCATGTTGCTTGGGTCAAGGAGAACCTGCTGCTGTTAAGGGCTCTCATTTTCCTTTCACCATTGTATGCAATGAGCAGTGTTTTTTTTTCTTTTTCTTTCCTTCCTTTCTTCCTTCCTTCCTTCCTTCCTTTCTTTCTTTCTTTCTTTCTCTCTTTTTTAAGAATTATTTTTATTTAACTTTATGTATCTGTTTATCTTAATTTGGCAAGGGAGGAACAGAGCAAGAGAGAGAGGGGGAAAGTGAGAAAGCAAGCCACCAGGTCTGGGACTCAAACCACAGTCGGCCATGTGGGAGTCTAGCGCCCCCAACCACCACACCACGTGCCGACCTCACAGTGAGCAGTTTCTTTTGGTGCAAACCTTAATCAGTAAGATTAAGAGGGAAAAGCAACCTTGCCTTTCTTTAGCATCCTTTCTCATCGCTGTCTTGCCTGCCTCCATGCTGCAAATTCAGGTGTGAGCTGGAACCTAGCCAATGGAGCCCTCCCTGCCCTTCCTGTCCAAAATCCTGAGAGGAGACTGGATGGAGGTGTGGCTGTCCCCTCTGGAGGTGCTTTCTCATTCTCTCTCTCCCCCGCAGCCCTTCCCTGTAAGCACATGTGGCCACACGTCCTCACAAGAAGGTACCTCAGGCTTTGCAGTTTGCTCAACATCCAAGCAGGGTCTTGCAGACACGATGCTGGTGGAGCGAGTGGATGTGCAAGGGTGGGAGGAACGGTATCACCCAGCTGGGTCAGACGTGGAGAAACCACTGTGTGCTCACCTGGGAGGGGCTGAACTTTCAGGATGGCCTGAAGGAACAATGGCTGAGACACAGCAGATCCTGTCTACCAGGCTGCCCAAAGGGGTGGCCATTAGCTACCTCCCTTCCCCTTCCCCATCATGGCCTCTCGAGCCTGGGGGTGGCCACGTATGACCAGAAGCCTGGAGCTGGACCAGCTGTGCTCAGGAGAGACAGCCTGTGGTCAGGGCTGGCCTGGGCTGCTTGTTGGAACCTGCCGACCCCACCCGGGGGTTCTGATCTGTGTTCAGGTGTGATGTCTTCAAATGTGGCTCTTGGCTTTGAGGCACAGAAAATGCCAACAGCTCTGAAATGCACCTTCCTGGGGCCAAGCCCTCAGAGTTCTAATCTAGTTAGTCTGGGCTGAGCTGGGCTCAGGAATTACCCCCACCCCCTGCAAACCAGTGATTTGACTGTAGGCAGCTCCAGGACCCCATTGTCAGAAATGCTGATCACAAGGTGAGGCTACCTCCCCAGAGCCAAGCAGGCCTCCCACCCAGAAGGTGGCCTGTGCTGTTTCACTGCCCCCACCTGTGTAGGCCAGTGGGCTCTGAAGTACCCCCTGCCAGTTGGCCCCTAGTGAAAGCACGGGAAGGCACACGCAACCTGGGATAAGCCAGGTTGGCATGGCTGAGAGAGGAGTCCTAAGGAGTTGTGAGGTCGTCTGGGCTGGGCAGGGGTGGGGGGATATCAGCTAACACCACCTCCTTTTCCCCTTCCTCTCCCCTTCACTGAGAGGCCTCTTGGGGTCATCTCATTC
>NW_006159510.1:5582305-5583886 GCF_000334495.1 Tupaia belangeri chinensis
TTCTTATTGTGAGAAAGGGAAACTGAGGCACAGAACCGCCCAGCAAGCACTCTTTCTGCTCTCTCTAATCTCATTAGTCAGGGTGCATTGTACAGGGTGCAGTCAGGTAGCTGAGGAGCTGATGTTGGGGTTTGGTGTGCAGGTGAAGGAGGGGTGCCCTAGTGGCTGCAGTCAGAGTGGATGTTGGGCACCTCTGGAGGCACGCCCAGAAAGCACGAGGCTGCAGGAGCATCTCAGAGCCTCTTTGCAGAGAGAAACATTTCATCACTACGTCTCTAAGCTTCCTGGACTGTTCCAGGGATTGGGGTGTGCGGAAGTCAGAGACAGCCCGCAGGCTGCATGCAGGGCAGGTTGACTCACACTGGACAGGCTCAAAGTGTCACGGCTCCTCAGGGTAGGCTGTCTCAGGGCCAGGCTGGGAACAGAGGAGATAGGGCATCAGAAAGCCTTAAGGTATAAAATGTGGGAACCAGGAACTATTCTGGAGCCAGGTCAGAGAGGCCTGGAGGTAGGGCCTGGACCCTTTACAGAGCAGCAGGGCTCAGAGCCACCGTGGTTCCAGGAGTGTGACCTGCTCAGAAGAGTCAACCGGGGCAAGGAAGAGAGAAACAATGATGATGATGGTGGTGGTGGTGGTGATGACGGTGGTGGTAATGATGTTGGTGATGATGGTGGTGGTGTTGATGATGGTGGTGGTGATGGTGGTAATGATGGTGGTGGTAATGATGGTGGTAATGATGGTGGTGGTGGTGGTGATGACGGTGGTGGTAATGATGTTGGTGATGATGGTGGTGGTGTTGATGATGGTGGTGGTGATGGTGGTAATGATGGTGGTGGTAATGATGGTGGTAATGATGGTGGTGGTAATGATGGTGGTAATGATGGTGGTGGTAATGATGGTGGTAATGATGGTGGTGGTAATGATGGTGGTAATGATGGTGGTGGTAATGATGGTGGTAATGATGGTGGTGGTAATGATGGTGGTAATGATGGTGGTGGTAATGATGGTGGTAATGATGGTGGTGGTAATGATGGTGGTAATGATGGTGGTGGTAATGATGGTGGTAATGATGGTGGTGGTAATGATGGTGGTAATGATGGTGGTGGTAATGATGGTGGTAATGATGGTGGTGGTAATGATGGTGGTAATGATGGTGGTGGTAATGATGGTGGTAATGATGGTGGTGGTAATGATGGTGGTAATGATGGTGGTGGTAATGATGGTGGTAATGATGGTGGTGGTAATGATGGTGGTAATGATGGTGGTGGTGGTGGTGGTGGTGATGATGACGGTGGTGGTGGTGATGGTGATAATGATGACGATGCTAACAGAAATGAAATAAATTAGATTTCAAGAGCTCTAGACTGCAGGTAGATTTGGGCCTCTCTCTGTGCTGCTTCTGTCAATCTCTCATTCATTCCTTTGTTTATGAAACACCTGTTTGAAAGGAAGCACTTGGCTGGGTTCATGATCCAGAGGACAGAACAGTCCTGCCTTCAGGGTCTTCCTCTTACGTCCAGCAAACAATGCTGTCCTGTGTAGCATGTGCCAGAGCTACTCAGGGGAAGAGCTGTGTGCTG
>NW_006159510.1:5584061-5592682 GCF_000334495.1 Tupaia belangeri chinensis
GTGTGGTAATGATGGTGGTGGTGATGATGGTGGTGATGATGACAGTGGTGGTAATGATGCTGGTGATGGTGGTGATGATGACGGTAGTGGTGGTGGTGATGATGACGGTGGTGGTGGTGATGGTGATAATGATGACGATGCTAACAGAAATGAAATAAATTAGATTTCAAGAGCTCTAGACTGCAGGTAGATTTGGGCCTCTCTCTGTGCTGCTTCTGTCAATCTCTCATTCATTCCTTTGTTTATGAAACACCTGTTTGAAAGGAAGCACTTGGCTGGGTTCATGATCCAGAGGACAGAACAGTCCTGCCTTCAGGGTCTTCCTCTTACGTCCAGCAAACAATGCTGTCCTGTGTAGCATGTGCCAGAGCTACTCAGGAAAGAGCTGTGTGCTGTCTCGGGCAGCCGGGGAAGCCCCACAGAGGGGCTGAGACAGATCAGGGGAGGCCAGAGGGAGGAAATTACAGGCAGGGGCCCCTGCAGCCCGGGCTGGGTCTTATTGTTGAGCATGTTCTTGCTGGGCACTAGGAGTGAGGTGGAGGAGGTGGGCGGCACTGGAGGGCTGACTCACATTTGTGAGGGAGTCCAGGGGTCGGGTAAGGCCATTAGGAGATGGAGCGAGTTTGAAGAGGGCAAGAGTGTCTGGCATCCTGCAGCTGTGAAGCAATGATTTATGTGAAGTGGCTTTCTTCTTCTGCCCTCAGGGCTGCCCTCTCCTTGCTTCCCTCCTGCCCAGGGCTCCTGGATCTGGCCCAAGGCTGGTGCTGTCCCTGGCCCCTGGGCTCTCAGCCCTGCTGTGTGTGAGAATTGTGCAGAACAGCCATGGGCTGGAGCCTGGGGTGATCCTGCCTCCCAGATTCTGTGCCTGCTGCCATGCCAGGTCTGGCAGGAGCACCAGATGGGATGTATTTTAATGACCGGATTGTGTGGTTTACTCAAGTCAGCGAACTTCATCTGCTTAAGCTTCGGGTCTCTTTTTGCACTGAAGAAATCAAACTATCTTTTTATGGCCACTTAATGCTCTCTTCCAGCACCTCTGCATGGCTGTGTTAGGGAAAATCAATGGAGCTGGTCTTAATCCTCTTCTCTCCAAGATCGCTTCTGATGGCTCTGTTCTGAAGGGTGTGTGCATGTGTATCTGTGAGTGGGAGTGTAAGCGCATATGGATGTGTGTGCGCAAACATGTGCCCAGGCATGTGCCTCATATGTGTGCCAGGGCGCAGGTATGTATTCAGATGCATGCATTCATGTGCATGTGTGCATGTGCATGCCTGGAGTGGGCAGTCAGAGTTGAACCACACGGCACGTTGGGCCCAGCCTACACTGACTCCCAGTGCCTGTTACCTAGGTCTGTTCCTCCCCGGGCCTCAGTTTCCCTGGGGCTTACTGCTCAGTGATCATTAAAGAGCCAGACCTAGAGAGCTCCAAATGAATGTCCCACTTGCACTTGTAGATGTAGCTCCACCACACATTGAGCATCGACAGTCTACTTCATCCAACAGCCCTGGGAGGCAGCTGCTCTTACTCTCCACGTCAGGCCCGGAATCTGGGGCTGGGAAGGGGTCACACAGTTGGTCAGTGATAGACTGAGAATTAACACAGACCTGGAGATGTGCCGTCAGCGCTCCTCGGGAGTGTGTCTGACCATGCCTTTCTGCAGGCCTCTGTGGACAGGCCAGCAGGAGCAGGGTGGGGCTCACTGCAGCAACCACTGATGGGTTTTGTGAGCACCTAGGGTGCCACCTAGGTGCAGATGGGATCCACAATTCTGAATGATTCCAGAGGGGCATCCCAGAGGCAGTGACCAGGGGAGAGCTGACTGTGTGAGATCCAGCCACCTAGTCCACCAACATCCCCCACCCCCCGGCTGGCCCAATCAAAGTTGTTAAATGTAATTTCAGCAGCACATGGCACTGGGGAACAGGGCTGGAGGCTGGCTGATGGAGATTGTCTGGCGCCCCTCCATCCCACCTAGGCGGGGACAGCCAGAGACACTGGAGACCTCAGAGAGGCCCCTGACTGCAGAGTAGCGCTGCCTAGTAGGTGAGCCACATGGGCCTATTGACATTCCAGTTAGCGGAAATGAAATAAAATGCTCAATCCCTCAGTGGCTTTAGCCACATTTCACGTGCCTGACAGCCACATGTGGCCAGCAGCTGCCATAGTGGACAGTGCAGAGTAGCACATTCGTCACCCAGGACAGTGCTCACTGTTGGACGATACTGGGCTGGAGGATGAAGGAGGAGCCGAGAGTCCAGGTGCAATTCAGGGGCCTACACCAAGCGGCAGACCAAGTGGGACATGGAACGGCATTTTTCCAGGGAACCTGAATGAGGCGAGAATAGCTGTTCCCCTGCTAGGCAGGGCCTGTGTAGAACCTCCTACCGGGATGTTTCAGGGACTCCATGCAGGGCTGTGCCCAGAGCCACAGTGGACTGCCCAGTGAATGAATGTTGAGGCCAGAATTTTCCAAGAAAAATAGTTCTTTATTCCACAATACACTTAAAAAGGCCACGGAGCAGGCCAGGTGGATGCTTTGAAAGGGTATGTTTGGGAGTGCTGTGGGCAGGGCTGTTCTGGGGAGTCTCCAAATAGATGTTCACTGAAAAGAAATCTTGCTTCAATCTGTATTCCCATTTTTCCGGTAAGACTTACTAAAATCCCGTAGGACTAGTGTTCTGTGGAATGGGTTTCACTGGAAGTTATGCTCACGCTGAATACAATGACTGCTTTTTAACCTCGAAAATATCCACCACTACAGAGCTACCAACTTAGAAACAGGGATGGGGGGGGTGGGGGAGGTTTCAATCCAGCAGGCTGACCTATTTGGTTTAACCCACAGTGTTTTTAAAATATAAAATTCATTTGCAGGCATCTAAAAACCAGGAGATCTCACAAAGGCTAGACTCTTTCTCTTGAAATCACAGAAGCCATGGCCCGCCCTGGCCTTCCCTCTGCAGGGAACCCTAGAGGTGGCTGCAAGCCCTGCCCCTGAGAGGGGCTGCCCACTCAGTCTGTCACCCACTCCCATCACCAGCAACCTTGCCTGGCTGTCAACCTCCCTAACTGTCACTCGATTGAGGAAATGTGCAATGACAGCAAGGGCCACAAATCAACATGGTTTTTAAATGAGCATGCCCTTCGTTTATCAGCTTGCCATCTGCATTAGATTTGTAAATAGCTCCTGTAACAGCCCACGGGCCTCTCAGAGGGCCTCCATGGAAGGCCATTACTAACCTGAGTCTTGTCCAGGTGAATGTTACAGGGAATAATGAAAATCGGGCTATTCCCAGCGTACCCAGCATTCCATACTGGCTCTTAGAACGTCTGATGAGGAAATCCTTCATTTGGGCAAATAAGGTTCAGGGAAACATGGACAATAGTGTCCCTGATGACAGCTTTCTGAGAACACCCAGGCACAGAGGCAGCCAGCAGCAGATGTGTAATTGATTGGCCTGAGGCCTGGATTTGATCCTCCCTGATCGGAAATAAACACTCGCCAATGCTGGCAGATATGTGTCATCCCATGTACCGCCGTTTGGCAATAACAGTGGCAGGTGATGGGGGTTGGGGTGCTCAGAAGAGTTCCGGTGATCCTAGCTGCCTGTCAGGATGAAGGACCCAAGCCATGGAAGCCAAGGGATGGGAAGAGTTACCTGGGAAAATGCAGTGAGCCTTTGAGCCCAGAGCGGGCGGGCAGTCTCCTCTTGGGCTGGCTCCTGTGTGGGCGGATTCCCGCCAGGTATGCGTGCTCCAGTACCTGGAAAGGTTGTGGTCTTTTCTTCTAGTAAGTCGAGTTTATCAGATTTCGTGAAATTTTCTTTGGATTAAGGGCTACTTCCTCCCCAGGCCTGGCCTGAGAGGTGCCTCCTGGAGGTAGAGGCAGGGACACAGAGTGGACCTGGATCTCATGCAGGAAGCATTTGCTCACAGACGTGGCTTTGAGTGACAATAGGTTAACATTTCCAAACTTTTAAGGTCAAACACTTGCATTGACAAGGACCCAAAGGAGCCCTGGTGGTTCGTCCCTGCCTGCCCAGAAGTGTGTTAGACATTTCAGAGCTGAGATCCTTGAGATCTTCAGTGTTTGCAAAGTGACCTGACCTTTCCAAAGCAGTCCTGGGTGTGGCTCCATGGCCCTTGGCTGGGGTGGAGGGATGGAAGGTGCAAGCCTTCCTGCTTCTGCAACTGTCAGCTGACCACTGTGGGAGGCACCAATGTCATAGCCAAAGAGGTCCTTTAGGGCAGACAGAGAAGCCCAGAGAGGGTGGGCTATTCCAGGGAAGAGTGGCCCCACAGTGCTAGTCACACAGGCATCAGGCATCCATGTCACATATCACCGCTCTCTCATTTCCTTAAACTTTAGGAGTGAGGTTCTGACAGCCTGTCCCTTGCCCAAGGCCACTCAGGTAGCATTAAACCTGAGTTTATGGTTTAAACTCCTTGCTTCTCATGCAGGGAAACTGTCTTCAAGGGGCTGCAGGCAGCTGTCATCTTCTGTAGAAGAGGCAGGCAGCACAGTGCCGGGAGCAGCTGGGGGCCCAGCTCTGGCTTTGTGTTGAGGTGTCAGCAACACAGCTGTGTGCCCCTATGCTAACGAGGCTAGGGATGGTCATCTTTGCTGCAGCATCATGGAAGGTTTTGTGAAGGAGTCTGCTTTTGAGTTGGGGCCTGGAAATAACCTGGATTTAAAGCTTAACCTGGCAGTTCTTAATACTGCAGAGTATGCTATTTAACAGTCGGTTCTTGAAAGCTGTGTGCAAAATGAGTTCCACAGTCAATGGAAAAAACTGGCTGCAGACCGTATCAGAGCCTTTAGGATATGAATGTGCACCGCTGAGACCCTAGAGGTGCTCTTGTAGGCACTGCTACCCAAACCCCAAACTCCCCTGCCTGATGACTCCTTGTGTGCTAGGAAGTCCTGGGCCTGGTATTCTGTGGGACATACTTTCAAAAAAGTGGATTTAGCCATGGGAGACGTAAAAAGGTCAGTGTGGGAAGGTGAAACTGCGTGAGCAAAGACAGAGCAGAAAATGAGGAGGTGGTGACTAGAGCTCAAAATATGGGAAGAGCAGACAGAACCTGGGCAGATGAATAGGCAGCAGGGACTGGGGTAGACGCTGAGAAACAGATCACCTCTTGTAGACAACAGGAAAGACAGACCACAGGTAGACCCTAAGAAAGCCTCCAGACTCTCATGTTGAGGGAGTGCTCTCCCGGGGAGGTGGCAAGCCTTGCTCTGGGCACTTTCTTTCTGGTAGGGTGACTAAAGGTAGGCTGGAAGAATTGTTTGCCTAACCTGACCCCCAACCCCAAGTCTACACCCTGGAGAAATCTGCATTTGTTCAGTTGAGGGGCAATCCCTCTGCAACCAGGACCTACCCTGCCCTCCTACCCATGTGCTCACTCTTGGCCAAATCTGGGTGCAGAGGCAGGAGCTGCCCTTGCCCAGCAACTTTGCTGGAGAATCTGTTTGACTGTTGGTGTAGACCTAGTGATAGGCCAATACCATTTTTTCATTTCTCTTCCTTTCTCCTTCCCTCCTTCCTTCCCTGCTTCCCCCCTTTCTCTTTTGAGAGAAAGACAAGCACCCTCAATAGAGTCTCATCACACCAAGCCCCTGTCCCACCCCGATCTTCTCAGCTAGTCAGAATACCAGGCACACAGGCACACTGGGCTGATAAATATTTGATAATCAGCATCCCCCAGGGAGAAAAAGCCTAATTTGTGGAGTTTGCCAATTCCGATAGTGTAAATGCGTTCCTGGCTGATTTGAAGCTGCCAGAATGAGGTCATTGGTGTAGAGCGGGAAGAAATGCACGGCATCACCCATTATGTGGTGTCTCTGCCCTGCAGATACAAGGGATGGAAATAACCCAACTAGAAGAGGATGAGATTTACGTTCTTACTACTTTTAAAATATAATGTATCTAATCACAAGTTTATATAATTTGATTTTTAACAACGACAGCATTTTTAGCTATCAGGTCATCAGGTAAGTCCCGACATATTTTTCTATGCAAAAATGCATCATGACTTTCCCAATCACCCAGTTAGTTAGCATAGTTCTTGGCAATTTAGCAGTTGGTTCTTGAAGGTTGGTCCGGGTACACCACGGCAGGCAGGCACCCTTCAACTAGACATCTTCTCAGAGACAAATCATTTTCTGTGTTTATCTCATTGCCTCTAGGCAGACCAGGGAGCAGGAGACACCCCCCGACTTTTTTTATTTCTCTGACTACGAGAGGCACAATGCGGAGATCGCGGCCTTCCACCTGGACAGGTGAGCCCTTCCTCCCTTCAGCCTCCCAGAGAGGAGTCACTGGGGGCACCAGCCAATCTTTGCTTTTGGTGGAGTCCCTCAGGGAGCATGGTGGTGAGATGCAGGCTGCTCTGGGCGCAGGGGCCATAAGAACCTATGAGAGCGGCAGAGCACGCAGGTGGCAGGTGCACATAGGCCCTCACCGCGCTCTGCAGGTAAGTACTGTCCTGTCCCAGCTTACAGACGGGAAGAGTATTGCTCAGAGCATCATGCTCTTAGCCACTCCTAACAAAGAGGCACAGCCCCTGCCCTGTAGTATTTATGATCCACTTAAATGTCCCCTCCTGCATGCCTGTACCTACAACAGTGTCTGACACACAGGAGGGTTGGGGCAGCTGTTGGCAAATGGTGGGAAGGTGGACAGCTGGACTGAAAACAAAGGGGAGGGAAGAGAGAGAGTGAGAAAAGGACGGAAGGAGTATTAAGTGTTGTATTTTGTTTTTTAAGAGAGAGTTTTGCTTTAGGGTGTGTGTGCTTGCTGGAGAGACAGAGAGACAGCAAGCAAGGAATTACCCCTCCCAGAGGGAATGGCCATGCCACAATCCTTTCTCTTCCATTCGCCTCAGGATCTTGGGCATGCACCCAGTGTGAGTTTTAAGCCACCGGGTCCAGGACTCGAACCTTGCTCAACTATGTGAGAGTCCAGCAACATAACCATTCTGCCATCTGCTGGGCCCTAAGTGTTATGAATTCTAACACAGAATCACAGGATGTAAACTTCTCTGGGACACCAAAGAGGGCTTCCTAGAGACAGAGCCTTCCACCGTGAGAGCAAGTAGGAGGCCTCCATGGTCACCTGTCTCCTGAGGGACAGCTCTGACCCACAGGATGAGTCCACTTTTAGGTTCTGCTTGGCCCGTTGGAGAGACAGGAAGTGACTGGCATTTAACCACAAGAGTGGACTTCTCAGCAGCTTCTCGGGCCCAGTGGACCCAGCCAGACCATGTATCCCAGCTCAGGTGTGGCCCATGGGCCAGCAGCATGGACAATCACTGGGAATGGCTAGAAAGCAGAGTCTCAGGCTCCAGCCAACCCCCCCAGCCAGAATCTGCATTTTAACCAGAGGCCCGGTTACAGACGGGAAGAGTATTGCTCAGAGCATCATGCTCTTAGCCACTCCTAACAAAGAGGCACAGCCCCTGCCCTGTAGTATTTATGATCCACTTAAATGTCCCCTCCTGCATGCCTGTACCTACAACAGTGTCTGACACACAGGAGGGTTGGGGCAGCTGTTGGCAAATGGTGGGAAGGTGGACAGCTGGACTGAAAACAAAGGGGAGGGAAGAGAGAGAGTGAGAAAAGGACGGAAGGAGTATTAAGTGTTGTATTTTGTTTTTTAAGAGAGAGTTTTGCTTTAGGGTGTGTGTGCTTGCTGGAGAGACAGAGAGACAGCAAGCAAGGAATTACCCCTCCCAGAGGGAATGGCCATGCCACAATCCTTTCTCTTCCATTCGCCTCAGGATCTTGGGCATGCACCCAGTGTGAGTTTTAAGCCACCGGGTCCAGGACTCGAACCTTGCTCAACTATGTGAGAGTCCAGCAACATAACCATTCTGCCATCTGCTGGGCCCTAAGTGTTATGAATTCTAACACAGAATCACAGGATGTAAACTTCTCTGGGACACCAAAGAGGGCTTCCTAGAGACAGAGCCTTCCACCGTGAGAGCAAGTAGGAGGCCTCCATGGTCACCTGTCTCCTGAGGGACAGCTCTGACCCACAGGATGAGTCCACTTTTAGGTTCTGCTTGGCCCGTTGGAGAGACAGGAAGTGACTGGCATTTAACCACAAGAGTGGACTTCTCAGCAGCTTCTCGGGCCCAGTGGACCCAGCCAGACCATGTATCCCAGCTCAGGTGTGGCCCATGGGCCAGCAGCATGGACAATCACTGGGAATGGCTAGAAAGCAGAGTCTCAGGCTCCAGCCAACCCCCCGGGCCAGAATCTGCATTTTAACAAGAGCCCCGGTGTTTCATGGGCACATTAAAGTTTGAAAGGCCAAGATGAAAAATTTTATGTGGCAACTACTAGAACCCCTGGAAGTCAGATTTTCAATAACTTCAACCATTTAGAACAGGCTAACCCAGACAAGGACCTTTCTGCAAAGACGGAGCCCACAAAACCAGCGAGGGTCGCTTGCTCATGCAATAGGACAGCTGTGGGCTGCAGTGTCTTCAACACAGCTGGTCTTATCTGGCCCCGGGGCCCTGGGATGGAGGGCACAGGGCCACCTTTCTCCACACTACATCTCCTCTGCACAGAGGGCGACTGTGTGGGACCACCGTGACATCCTGTGTCAGCA
>NW_006159510.1:5592693-5614307 GCF_000334495.1 Tupaia belangeri chinensis
TGACACCCGGCATTCTCTGTTTAATTAAGCAGGGGCAGCACAGGCAGTGCAGTTCAGAAGAGTTCCATTGAACATGGTTAATTTAATTTAATTTTGCTTCAAATTTAGCCCCGGAATGAGAGCATGTTTTAGTTATCTGGGCACTTGGCAGGCCGATGCCAGTACGTGATTCATTGTCAGCTTCAGCCCTGAGCCTGACAATCTCCCAGAGGGTCCCAGGCCCTAAAGTTGAGTTTAAACAAAGGCAGAGGGAAGTGTGATCACTGCACAGCTGCTGGGGATTGCTGAAACCAAGCCATGGAAGGTAAGGACCCCTTTCCTGCCTCTTTCTTGCCAGGATCCTGGACTTCCGCCGAGTTCCCCCCGTGGCTGGCAGGATGGTCAACATGACTAAGGAGATCCGGGATGTCACACGAGATAAGAAGCTGTGGCGTACCTTCTTCATCTCTCCAGGTAGCCTTGCACAGGAGGCCCACCCTCACAGGGCGACCTTGAACTTGGTTGTAGAATACTGTTCTTCAGCCTGCTCTTTTCACTTAGGGGTGTATGGTGCACCTGTCTACACCCACCGATACTGATCAGCACTGCACATTGAACAGCTGCCCAAAATTTAACCAGTCCCCTACACTGACAGGGAGGCTATTCCTATCCTTTGCTTATTTCAAAAGGCAAAAGGAACTCACTCTGAGAAACCGTCAGCCTCTCCAAGAATCCTTCCCCAGATAGCCCAGGTAGGGAAGACCTTGTTCTCAGAACTCCTCCTTAGATGTAAGAGCACCTCAGCAGGACCCTTGCACAGTGACAGGGGCCAAGTGGCCTCCCGTTTCTCGACTAAGCAGCTAGACCATGAGCAGTGGCTCCACCAATCCCCAGTGCCTCTTGAGGGTTAGCACAGAAAACCCTGCTTATCAGGTGAAAATATGTGCATCCATGTGTGTGTATGCATGCTCGGGTGCTGAAGTGCTTAAATATCTTTAAGACTCTACGTGGTACATCTTAAGCTTGAGCTCTGGAGAAGCCCCTCCCACCTCTCCATGACCTTGTCACGTACATCGCTTTCCTGAAGGTGCATAAGTGGTCCAGGTGATGCTGGGCAGGGCAACGTGTGGGCCCCACCGAGGAGAGAGACCTTCTGCTTGTGTGTCTCACACTGCAGGAATCCCTTGGCCATGTTCTTTCCCCCTCTCTATTTAACTCATGCAGATAAAATCCAATTAAGGCCCTTGGTTAGCTGTGCCTTAAGATTGCTGCATATAAAAGCCTGACCTAAAAGCTCATTTTTGCAGATGTTTCAGATCGATATACTCTGCACTTTTTCTTAACTGCATTCATAAATTTGTCAGAACTGAGGTCCATGAATCCGTGATTTAATTAAGCTCCATTTCATCAGCCAGTGCTCATTGAGGTCCTCAAATGGTTTCTTCCTTTCAGACCCTATTAATAAGAGAAAAGTAGGGCAGAAATTCCAAAGAGGCAGAAAAAATGTTTCCTGTTCCCTGATCCGTCAGTGCCAGGCTCACCTGACTAGAAACCAAGGGGCTGAATAAGAGCCTGTGTGTTAGAAAGGCCTTTAAGAGCTTCTCAGCCAGTCTTTACGTCCACGGCTCACACAGTCCCAGTGACCATGAGATCCTCAGCTCACGGGTAATTTGGCCTGTGTTTGGACACCATGAGCTGTTAGAGAGGTCCTGCTTTAGAAAGGGCTGAAACCTGCCTCCTGACCTGGGATCCCACGGGGCTCATCTGAGCTTCTGCTCCTCTCAGCCTCTTGGGGATTTGGAGGTCGACCCTGAACTCTTCCTTTCCAACCTCAGCTTCCCCGGCAACGCCACCATTCAGCCAGTGTCTCCTGCCCCCACTGCCCACAGCCACTGGTCACCTTCATGTTCATCTGTATACACCACACACCACCACGATGGCCGAACTGCCACGTGCTTGGTTGATCATTGGCTGCATCCCATCCTTTCCTTTTCACAACTTTTATTGCAATTCTTAGTGTGACAGACTTCAAAGGTTCAGAAAATTAAGAGAATGGCATCCTTATTCTCATCCCCTGGTGCCCACAATCCAGTTTTGCAATCACTGACCTTCTTCCAACTTAGACTAGATCCTTTGCATTTTCAAACAGACCCCCTTCTCTGGATTTCCAAACATGGGCTTGGCATCCAGGCAGTGGCAGCACAGGGCTAAGCACCTGCAGATGAACCCGGGGTAGATGGCTCCCCCTCGACAGGCTGGGCAGGAGCAGTGGGAGGCCCTGTCAGGAAGTCCCACACACAGGGCCAGGATAGGACTGTGCTCCCTACCTCCTGCCAGTGCGGTGGCCACCAGGAACCTCTCCGTCCAAGCTGGGGAGCATCCCTGAGCACATGCAGGTGGCAGGCCTTGCTCTGGGAACTTTCTGTCTGAATCTTCATTTCGTTCTTAAGGCCAGGCCTGGGGGGGGTGGATTGCTTTCTCATTCCCATCACGGAGGGTTTTATTGAGTAAATGGCACATACTGAAGTGCATAGGTTGATATGTTTTAATTACACATTGTATACAGAGAATGAGAACCCAGCCCCCAAGTCTCCTCAAGTCCCCCCAAGTCTCCCCCATCCCCCTCTGGAGCCAGCCTTTCCTCTGCTTTCAGCCTATGCTGTTTTATTGTAACTGGAGGCTTCCAGCTTGTTCGTTTGGCTTCTTGGGCTCAACGGCATGACTTAGAGATGCAGTGACGTTGTGTCTACACTTTGCCTCTTCTTATTTCTGAGTACTGTCCTATTGGAGACTGTTGGATGGATGTTCTGTGTTTAGTTTATCCATTCGCCTCGGTGGGCATTGTGCAGTTGGGATTAAGTAATTTGCCCAAAATGAAATGAAAGAACTGAGATTTGAACACTCAGGAAACAGGGAACAGCAGATGGTGTAATGGTTATGTAGCTGGACTCCCACATGGTCGACCGCGATTTGATTCCCAGGCCTGGTGGCTTTGTGGCATGGCCATCTCCCTTGGGGAGTAATTTCTCACTTTCTGTTTCTCTGTTTCTTCTTTGTCTCTCTGGTGAGCACACACATCCTATAGCAAAAACCTCAAGAAAGAAAGAAAGAAAGAAAGAAAGAAAGAAAGAAAGAAAGAAAGAAAGAACAAACTCAGGAAACAGAACAAACCTAGAAGTTTCTTTATTGAGTTTTATGTCTTGGGACACAAAGGGGACTGACTCCATGGCAGCCCTTCTAATGACTAACAAGTCGCTCACAAGGCCACCAGCATCCTAGAGATGGCAGCCCTGGTTTGGGCTAGAGAGATTTTGCTCTAGGGCTCCTGTGCTCACCAGAGAAAGAGACAGAAAATGAGGAAATCATCCCCCAGGGGGCGTGGTCATGCCACAGTCTCTTCTCCATTCTCCTCTCAGGATTTTGGGCATGCACACACATGTGCCCGGTGTGCGTTTGAAGCTGCTGGGTCCAGGACTTGAACCACAGTCGGCCATGTGGGAGTCTAGCAATGTAGCCATTACACCATCTGCTGATCCCTGTTTTGTGTTTTTTTTACAAACAAAAGACTGAGCTGATTATTAGTCCAGGCAGGCCAGCTAAGGCACTCCCAGGTCTCATTGTGGTGGATGTTAGGAGCTCCTGTCTTCAGCAGTTAGGTGCTGCAGTGGCCCCGTGTGTTCTATGAGCTCCCATCGTGATACTGCTAATGACTGCCACTTGGTCACCACTGAACTCTCTTCCCTCACACCTGAGCTGAGCTGTCGCTCTGGTGCTGTCTTGGCAGACCCACCTCCCATTCCCACTTTCTAGTTCTTGACTGCATCCTCTAGGCTAGACTCAGGTCAATCAATCAACTCCCATAAAATCCCAAGAGTCTTCCTTGGCCGTCCGGGAAGTGAGCTTGGCTCAGGCTCACCTGGGTGATCCCTGCTCTTAAAATCTCTGCGCAGACGGGCCGGAGCTGCCAGCTTCACTGGTTACTTCTGAGCACATCCTCCTCGACCCCGACTGTCTCCACTCCATCTCTCTGCTCTGTCGGCCAGATTTCTTCTGAAAGCCTTTGGGAATGTTTGGTTTTCTCTGAAGCACCAGGGGCTTGGGAGCCAGCTTTGATCTCATTTTAGAAAATGAGACCTGTTCGGATCATTTGTATTGTTTTAGCTTTGCTTGCACTTCTCACCCAGCCCAATGCCAGAACAGCCATGGATGCATCGCTGGAGAGCAGAGCACACTTAGCCCTGTGCAAGCTCCTCTAGGACCAGCTGCACGTGCACTGCAGAGAGCCCTCTTGCCCTGGGCCTCAGTCACTCTCCTGATGACTAAAGAAGGGAAAGTCTACCCAGCCAGTGGGATGAGAGGTGAAGGTGACCTTCCAGGCTGTTCTCAGCACTGGGCCAGTGATTAGTAGGAAGATGGGTGACTTGGGTTGGGGAGAAAGAAGCCAGGTTGAGCTGGAGCCCTTCTGTGAGCCCCAGACAGGCCTTATGCTATAGCTCTTGCCCTCTGCATGGTGTTGGGATTCTGGAAGTGACCTTCAGAGAGGGCAATTCAGTGCCCCAATGCCACACAGCTCTCCTAGAGACAGGACCAGGGTCAGAACCCAAACACTCAGCAAACACACTCCTTTACTTTTTCTGTTACTTTCTATCAACATGTCCCATACAACCCGAAAGGTGCATAGATCATCTGTGCAAGGCTCCAGGACTTTCTGCGAGGTGAGTGCCCCTATCCAGGGCTCCCCCAGAACGGACTGCATGTGAGCAGCCCCTGAAGCCTCTAGGCCCTGGCAGCCATGCTCCCCACAGCAGAGACTGGCTTTGCCCATTGTTAAATTGGTTCTTTTCCCTGTTACATTGGCTTGGCTTGGCTGGGTGGTCATTGGGAATCTGTTCACTTTATGCCCAGTTTACATACCCTTTGAGGGAGAGAGGGGCTTCCAAAGGTGGTCCTCAGCCAATGTCTAGGGCTGCCACCCCTAAATAGCAGCATGGCCCAGTGACTTTCACAGCATTTTGTGACACAGTCACCACATTTAGAGCTCTCCAGTGACAAATATTCTTCCTGTGAGACTCACCTTTCTGCTGGATTAACTCCTGAAACACTCAGAGGTAGGACTGTTTGTAGACCCTCTGCATGAAGGGACCTTGGTCCCTGCAGAAAGCCAGACCTTTGCCAGCTCCAACTGGAGACCAGGTTCCCCTCCCACTGCAGGTTACTGACCAGGGCCCTTTTCTAGGTGAGTGGTGGAGGTGGTCCCTGGGAACCTGGGGAGGCTGGGACCCTGGCTTTCTCCCAGTTGTCTGTCTCAGTATTACCAAAATGAAAAAGGATTCATGTTTCCTTCTCCTCAAAAGTAACCTTCCTCCATATTAATAGCTCACCTCTGCCGGCCTCACTCGGGGCCTTGTTTAATACTCAGCCATGATGCAGGCACTGCTGTGACTGCACCTCCTCCTCCACAAAACTTCACAGGTGAGAGAGCAGAGGCACAGAGAGGTGCAGAGCCTAACCTGAGGTCACCTGGAAAGAGACCATTGGCTTTCAGAGCCTCCCTTCCAATCCCAACCCCAGCCCCAACCCGGATGTCCCTTTAAAACCAGATTGGGATCTCTGATGAGGACAAAGCAGTGAGCCGTGAAATACCTTTCTTCTTTAACGTGATACCATCTCAGACAGCTTAGGTGAGGACAGGGAGGCTATTATAGTGAACGAATTTCATGGCTCCAGCCAATGGGAGATCGGATAAAGATTTCCCCTGGAAATGGAGCTTTTGCCTCCCCTGCGGCTGCATTGTCTGACCGTGGCTGTTGATTAAACTATCACCACGCAGGCAGGTGCAGGCAGATCTTCCTTTGATCATTCCTTATAGTCATTATCCCTCGCAGGCTCTGGTGTGAGGAGGGGAGGGGAGGGAGGAGCAGAGGCAGACGACCAGACTGGGGTCAACCAGAGCCAGGCTGGGTACCCAGGGGGTGCGGTGGGAATGGGGACCAGGGGGACCTGTGCTGACCGCCCCTCCCCTCTCTGGACCTCAGCTTACTTTGAGAATGTGCCAGCCTGGAGTGGCTGCACATCCTGTGAGCCTGCTTGCTTGCTTGCTTGCTTTTGTAAGAATTATTTATTTATTTAATTGCATTTATTATTATTGCTTTAAATTTTGCCATAGGGCACATGTGCTCATGAGAGAGAAAGAGAGAGAGAGAGAGAGAGAGAAGGAAAGTGAGAAAGCAAGCAGTCAGGTTCAGGACTCGAACTTTAACCATCACGCCACCTATTGGGCCAAGCCCGCACTCTATAATAATTCAACAGGGAGTTTAATCCTGTGGCCTGAAGGCTCCAGGAGCTCTGGAAAGGTCCTGGGAATCTCAGCCTGGCCCTGTGGCTCATGGGGGAGGCCTTATCTGGGACATCGGCTGTGCACATGAAGGGGAAGGAAATGTGAGCAAGGTTCAGGGCTCTGGCTTCACCAAAGACTGCTTCCTTGCCTTGCTTCTACAACTCCAGGCTTTTAAGGGTTTTTCTACTAAACAAATAGAATGTGAAAATATGGATTAAGTCCGTAAATAAACCTATCAATAGAGCTGTCCTTCAAGCCTGAAGTCAGTCAAGGTCTCCAGCAGTAACTAGTGAGCCACAGATGCTTGCTGACCAGGGCACAGGGCATGCATATCCAAGATTATACCTTTTTATTGAGATATAATTCACGTACCATAAAATTCACCATTGTAAAGAGTACAAATCAGTGGATTTTTAGCATTTCTACAGTGTGGTGCAGCCATCACCACTATCCAATCCAGGATGTTTTCTTCACTCCCAAAGAAACCCCATACCTGTTAGCAGTCGCTGGGAACTCTCCTCTCCTCCCAGCTCCCTGCAACCACTCATCTGCTTTCTGTCTCTCTAGGTTTGCCTCCTCCTGACATTTCATGGAAATGGAATCACACAATGTGTGACCTTTTGCTTCTGGCTTCTTACACCATGTGCGATTTTTTTTTTTTTGGAGAGGTTTTCGCTACAGGGCGCGTGCGCTCGCCAGACAGATAGAGAGAGGCATAGAGACAGAAAGCAAGAAATCACCCCCCAGGGGGGATGGTCACGCCACAATCCCTTCTCCTCCATTCTCCTCTTGGGATCTTGGGCACACACACACAACAGCCCAAGAGTCTTAAGCCACCGGGTCCGGGATGCGAACCGCGGTCGACTACGTGGGAGTCCAGCGACATAGCCATTACGCTAACTGTTGGTTCCCACCATGTGTGATATTTTGTGGTCGAATAGTAGTCCAGTGTGTAGATATACTGCATTTTGTTTTTCCAGTCATCTGTTGATGGACACTTAGGATGTTTATTTATTTATTTATTTATTTTTAATTGTAGCTATTGTGAGTGGTGCTGCTATGGCATTCGGGTATGAGTTTTTGTGTGGAAATATGTTTCCATTTTTGTTGGGTATATACCTAGGAGTAGAATTGCTGGGTCACATGGTAACTATATGTTTAACAATTTGAGGAACTGTCAGAAGGTTTTCCACAGTGGCTGTGCCATTTTACATTCTGACCAGCAGTGGATAAAGGTTCCAGTTTCTCCATATCCTTGTCAACACTTGCTATTATCTGGTCTTTTGCTCAAAACCATCCTATTAAGTAGGGAGGCATTGTCTCATATGGATTTGATTTGCATTTCCCTGGTGACCTTTTCACGAGCTTGTTGGCCATTTGTGTGTTTTCTTTGGAGAAATGTGCATCCCAGACCTTTGCCCATTTATTAATTGGGTTATTTTTGTCTTTTGATTACTGAGTTGTAGATGTTCTTCATTTAGAGTGAGTAGAAAGAAGGTAGTTCAAGTTCTAGCTCTGACCCAGTGGCCTTGAGAGGTCAGTTCCATGGGGCTCTGTTTTCTACAATGTGGAGGTCAGAGGTGGTTGGTTGGGTTGATGTGAGTCCTGCCCCTGAGAAGCACCAAGTGGAGGCCAGCAAAGCCCTGGGAGGATCGTGGGATGAAGTGTGTGGACGGGGCTGGCAGGGACTGAAATTCCAAGGAGGGGACCTCATTAGGGGACTTGCTCTGAGTGGCTCCAGGTAACCGGCCATCTGGTCCTCTCTCATCAGCCAACAACATCTGCTTCTACGGGGAGTGCTCCTACTACTGCTCCACGGAGCATGCTCTGTGCGGGAAGCCAGATCAAATTGAAGGGTCACTGGCAGCCTTCCTTCCAGACCTGTCGCTGGCCAAGAGGAAGACATGGCGGAACCCCTGGCGGCGCTCCTACCACAAGCGCAAGAAGGCAGAGTGAGTGGGAGCAGATACTGGGCCAGATCAGCACCCACCTTATGCTGACTCTCAGGGGGACTCAGGGAGACCAGCTTCTGTCCAATTGGCAGCTGAGAAATGGACCTGGGAGGGGTATCAGGTCATCAGTGGTCACAGGGCCAGTAAGAGATGCCGGGAGGGGGCGCAAACCCAGCTCTGCTACTACCGGCCTGTGTGCTGAGCTAACCTAAGGGCTTCCTCATTTTGAGAATTAGAGGCATCCTCCTGCCCAGTGGTGCTAGTACACTGCTAGGGTTCCTTAAAACATAACCTGTTGGGACCAGCAGATGGCATAATGGTTACGTTGCTGAACTCCCATGTAGTCCACCACAGTTCGAGTCCTAGACCCAGCAGCTTGAACCTCATACTGGGGCATGTGTGTGCACGTGCCCAGAATCCCAGGAGGAGAATGGAGGAGAAGGGATTGCGATGTGGCCATCCCCCCTAGGGGGTGATTTCTTTCTGTCTCTCTGTCTCTCTCTGTCTCTCTGGTGAGTGCATGTGCCCTATAGCACAAATCTCTCTTAAAAAATGTATCAACCAACCAAACAAAAAACACAACCTGTCAGCTTTTGAACTCAGCGTCCACTCCCCCTCTTATCCTTCATATAGGAGAACCTCCCCTGTTATTTCAGCCACCAAGATGTTTTTGTGAGTGTGATGTCCAGCCATAACAATGATCCTTAGCAGTCACTCTCCAAAATGGTACCCAGAAGTGATGGTAGCCTCCACACATGGTCAGTCTAGGGTAGGTACAGTGGCTTGATCACCTCCCAGCCCTATACCCCTATTAATACAGCCTCATAAAATGCTGGGTCCATCTGCAGACAGTTTGTTCTCTAGTTCAAGTCCTCCTTGCTGCAGTATAAATCCACCACCTCCGCTGTGCCAAGCTGGGCACCCCCAGAATTTGCCTTGGGTCTGCCTGCTGTACAGGGAAGGGGCACGGTCTTTCTTACACTGGCTCCCCTGCAGGTGGGAAGTGGACCCTGACTACTGCGAGGAAGTAAAGCAGACGCCGCCCTATGACAGTGGCCACCGGGTCCTAGACATCATGGACATGACCTTGTTCGATTTCCTCATGGGTACGTCTGGCAGGCCATGTGGCCACACAGTGTAGGTCCCAGGTCCTGCCCACCTTCACCGACCGGGCAATGCCCAGAGCGCCATGGTGGAGGTGCTGGTGAAGCCCCAGCCCCAGAGGTATGGGGAGAGCCAGAGTTCACTCTAACTCGGTCATGGCTGCCCAGGAGAGGGAGGGAAGATGCTGCTCTGTAGAGGGCAGAGCCTCCGTACTCCACCGCCAGGCCTGTGGCGAGCAGGAGCTATTTTTGTTTGTCTCCACAGGAAACATGGACCGCCACCACTATGAGACTTTTGAGAAGTTTGGAAATGAAACGTTTATTATCCACTTAGACAACGGAAGAGGGTGCGTCTGTTCTTACTCCTGTGGGCCCAGAGGGGCAGGCCCTCCCCCACCCACCCGCCTGGCGCCCAGCCGAGACCCAGGAAGGATACGGCCCTCCACAAGGGCCCCTCTCTGTGGGAGACGGAGGGTGCCGGTGCAGGCCTTCCTCCAGGGGTGACTACAGGGCGCCCATCATCAGGGAGACGGGCTGTCCCCAGGAGTGGAACCGCTGCGGCGTGCTGGGTTTATGATGGGAGTCGTTTCTTGGCATTCTCACAGTCACCCTCTGGGGGATATCGATATCTATTGTATTTCTTGTTACCTCGGGGAAACTGAGGCCCAGAGAGGCTGCTAGCCAGGAAGAGCAGAGCCTTGATGAGCAGATGGGGCCTCCGCCCCCACGCAGGGCCTGAGCCAGCTGGCCGGGGACAGTCTGTTCCCATGCCCTGCTTGCAGCCATGGCTGGCCTGTCAGCAAACCCTGGTCAACCGTAAGAGGTGACCCCTGATTAACAACACCGGGAAGTGAGTAATTCGGGCAGGAGAGTGTCCAGTCCAAACAGATGAAAGCTGCCGGTGCCCAGGTGCCTTAGAGACTCGGCTTTGGGCACCCGAGTCACGTATGCGTGGGGGTCATGTGTGCTCCAGTAAGAGCACAGGCTGACCCTCCCCTGTGCCAGCTCTGCACAGCTGCTTGGGACCCTTCATGGCCCTGACGATGGCTGGCCCCCGCATCTGAGTCTGGGTCCAAGCTGGGGCTGAACACCCTGCCCGGCCTCTGCAGCCCAGCAGCCAGAGAGGCACTTCTGCACGTGGCCCCTGACGTTTCCGCTTTTCTCTGGCAGGTTTGGGAAGTACTCGCACGACGAGCTTTCCATTCTGGTGCCTTTACAGCAGTGCTGCAGGTACGCCTCACCTCTGCCGAAGGAACCTGGCTCCTCTCCTCTCTCCCTTGCCCGCGAGCCCCGCCCCATCACCAAGCAGGAGATGGATTAGGCCAGAACCTTCCCGCCCCCACCCTGGCTGTAACACCAAGAGCAGTTGGGCGTCCACAGCCCCAAATTCGACCCACACTCTCACCCCCACTGCACAGCAGCTCACGTGCCTCTTCCTGTCCACTGCCCTCTCGCCTGTCCAGTTTGAGATCTAGGGGCCCAAAGCCCATCACAGGACTTGTCTCCTTGCCACCAGAACAGCCCACTTTACAGAGGAAGCCATGGAGGTCCAGAGCAGATTACCGGCTTGGACATAAAGATCCTTCCCTCTGCCATCTTCTCCGGGTCTCTTCCCCGTTTTGTGGTTGGTGTCAAACACAGGCTTGAGGTCATTAGTTTGGAGTCTCCAAGGAAGCATCTCAGAATCTACCGGCCCACACAGATGTGCCGAGCCCAGTCGGGGAAGGTGTCCTAGGTGAGGGGCTCTCCTCCTCACTGGGGCCTTATACCTGCCACCCTGTCCCTGAAAGGCAGGGCCCTCCTCCGTTATGCAGATGAGAAGAGCCTGAGCAGGTTAGGGATCTTCCCAGGGTCACAAGGCTCAGCAGCTGGGAGGATATGACCTCGGACCTCTCTCTCCCCCCATTCCTCTCCGTCTGAGTCTTCACCACCTCAGCAGCCACAATGCTGCCCTGCCCTGGTTTTCAACTCTCTCATGCAGAGACCCGGCCTGTCTCTCCCTCTCCCTCCAGGATCAGGAAGTCTACCTACCTGCGGCTGCAGCTCCTGGCCAAGGAGGAGTACAAGCTGAGCCTGCTGATGGCCGAGTCTCTGCAGCGGGACAAGGTGGCGCCCATCCTGTTCCGGCCACACCTGGAGGCCCTGGACCGGCGGCTCCGCATCGTGCTGCAGGCCATCCGGGACTGCATTGAGAAGGACGGGCTCCGCAGCGTGGTGGAGGACGACCTGGACACTGAGCACAGAGCCGCCACCGAGAGGTAGTGCCCTCCCGGCAGCCCACTCTGCCCGCGAGGAAGGAGGAGGAGCCTCGCACGCGCCACGTCGTGAATTCAGTGAATTCAGAGTCAGGACGGGTTGTCCCCGCCTCGGTGAACCGCAGTTCCACGGTGGTGGCTCTACTAGGACACCCTCTGTTAGTTCCGGAGACCAGAAAAGGCTGGAAAGGAAACGCTTTATGCTCACGGACGAGGCAGAGGCATTTCATCCTTTTTGTAAGAAAAGGAAGCCTTTATTTACTATTTTGTATTTATATATCTGTATGTAAATAGAGAGACACATACACAGACCACAGACCACCCACCGAGTCAACGCGAGGACCGTGCTCCCCACTGCTTCCGTGGGGCCCCTCTCGGCCTGGTTCACCCGTTAAGTGCTCTCGTGCTCTGGACCTAATTTAAAATAAAAACTATTTTTCCCCCTTCCTGGGGCCTCAGCATTTACAGGACTGAGAGTCTCATCTGAAGACAGGAGGACGCTCTCTGGGGACATCCTGGCCTGTATGTCGGCTTACAGACAAAGGCTTGAACATGGCTCTTGGAAGGATATGAATGACCAGATATTCTGTGTGTCCGTCGCCGGGCAGGGGTGCCGCACGTCCTCCGACTGCTCTGGACATTGGTGTAAATACATCCTACAGGGTCTGCTGTGTGCACAGCAGGTCCACCTTTGCAGCATTTTTGTGGAATAGTTTGCAATGTGGTAAAAGTGCAATAAAGATACGGCAAATGTATACTGCCGGCCTCATTGGGATGGGTCCCTCACCCTGGTGCCATGCTGCCTGCCCATCCGCTCTCCAAAAAAGCACTTTGCAGAGCAGGTGTGGCCTAGGCCCCAGCTCCTGCAGTGCCTGGGGGTGGCTTGCAGCCTGAGTTGGACAGGCAGGGTAGGGCTGAGCCCTCCAAAGATGAGGAGTGGTGTGGGCGGAAGAGAGCAGCCGCCTGACCCTCTCGTTCCTTACTCAGCTGGCTCTCAGACGACTAGGTGGAGAGCCCTGAAGGAGGGTGCCTATCTGCACAGCCCTGGCTGGTGTGCACACACTGCTTTCCCCACAGGAGCTGGAATGGTGACTCCTAGATCTCAGGGGCAGCAGGCACAAGGGCTGCGCTGAGCCCAGGGTGGCTTGAGAAATGCCAGTCTGCTTCCAACGCCTCTTCGCAAGGCCTGAACCCCGCGCTGGTGAGCCCTGCCTGGGAGGCTCCCTGGCTCCTCCCATAGAGTCTCCCATTGGTGCCATGCTGGGCAGGACACAGGGCCATGCCCTCAAGGGAGCCAGGCTCCAAAAAGAGCTTGCCGCCTGAGAGCTCGCCACGGTCCCCAAGGTCGAAGCATCAGAATCCCTGGAATAGAGAACTCCAGAAGTCATACACACCATGACAGCCATGGGCTCCCCTTTCAAACACCTGTGTTTCCTCCCCTGTCATCCTCTGAGTGCTCACCTGGTCACCACTGCCCCAAGGATGCTCAGCTGCAGGTCAGTGATCATTCTGTGGTCTCCAGGCCTGGTCAAAGCAGTCAGCCTATTTCGTTACTGGTCTCTAACGCAACCTCGCGAGGTCAATTCTGCTTTTCTCAATTTATGGATGGAGAGACTGAGGTTTGAACGGAGGGGAGTCCCTCAGCCCACAAGTCCATTTAGGTTCCTAGAAAGGCAAAGCTAGTGCTGGAAACCCCTGGGCCTGGAAGGGGCACAGAGGCCCCACTTAGAGCCGCTACTCCCCCAGGGCAGGATAAGGCGGGCTCCTTGCACAACCAGATCAGCCAAACGACTTCAGATATTGATCTCCAAAGGAAACAAAGGGCAATGCAACAAAGTGACCCCAGAAAGCCTGCCTTCCCCTCTTCCTGTCATAGGCCCAACAGATAGGCTCTTAGCGAGGGCTCCGGCCTACCAATCTACCAGCAAGTCCAGGAACTCGAACTCCACAACATCCCCAGGCCGGCTTCCTCAGCTGTCCTCTTTCACCTTTTTCTCCCAGCTAGCAGACTCTGATGGCCCGCCAGCACCCCCCTGGGCTCCCTCATCTCCCCCAGTGGGCTCCTAGCAGCAAAGTGTAGTGGGAGGAGGTTGCAGAGGTGAGGGCCGGCCCTGAGCATCAGCTTCCTCTCCATCCCACACCCACACCGTGGGAGGGCCAGAGGCTGAGCCAAGGTCCCAGTGCCAGCAATAGCAGCTCAGGCTGTCCCTGCCTTCCAGAGGTACGTCTGAGCTTGTTTCAGGTGGCCCCGGGGGGAATGAGGAGTGCAGGTACCCTACCCTCGGGCTGGGGGTCATGTTGTCACTTTCTTAAGAGTCCCAAGAAATCAGACTCGGAGGGGCCATCACTGCCCCACCCACAGCCCAAGGCCCCACATTCATTCGCCCATTCATTCAACAAAGATTTCTTGAGCACCTGCTATGTGCCAGGCTGGGAGCATGGTGAAGACCCAATAGAAGAGGATCCATCTTCGTCATCTGGGCTTGAGGAGCAGTGAGAAGACACACAAGAAACACGTAAATTCATCACAAACAAGACCACGACACAGACATGATTGTCAGGCATGTGAAGAGAGTCCAAGCTTAAGAGACACGAAACAACAGGAAGTAGCACAGCTTGACCCGCACTCACTCAGATGGTGGAGATGTCACCAAGGCCAGCAGAGAGGCGAGGACGGACCCGCGGGAAGGCTGGGGAGAGTACGGACAAGGTGAGAACAAGGGAGTGGGGGGCTCTCACCCACGGGTATTCGGTGCAGGAGGTTTAAAAAACTCAACAGAGGGACCAGCAGTTAGCGTAATGGCTATGTCGCTGAACTCCCACATAGTCGACCACAGTTCGAGTCCCAGACCCAGTGGCTTAAACTCACGCCAGGTAAGTGTGCGTGCGTGCCCAAGATCCCGAGAGGAGAATGGAGAAGAAGGGATTGTGGCGTGGCCATCCCCCCAGGGGTGATTTCTTGCTTTCTGTCTTTCTGTCTCTGTCTCTCTCTGGTGAGCACATGTGCCCTATAGCAAAAACCTCTCAAAAAAAAAAAAAAACTCAACAGAAGAAACAGAAGATGAAATTGAGGACGTCTCCCAGAGAACTACAGGAGAGACTGGAGGCTGGAAGAAAGGAGTACAAAGGAAACGAATTAGCGGCTCAGTTCAGGAGGTTCAACGTTCCCTGCAAGGAGACACTCAGCAGAGAACACCACCGTGAGGAAATGGGTACTGGGTCATCAGGAAAGCCATGACATTTCTATGTCTTTCTAGGCAAAAATGTATCATGACTTTTCCAACGACCTGGTAGTAATAAAGAGGAAAAAATGAAACTTAGCCTGAACTGAAAGATAGAACCTTCCTGGTTAAATTGTCCAACTTTCCAGCAGAATAAAAGGAAAAACAGCAGAAAGGCCAGGCGGCCTCACGAAGGAAACTTGGAACACTAGCAATGGGGAGAAGACTCACAGCTCCAGCTCGGCAGGAGGACATTTTCAAGGCTCAAGAACTGGAAAATCACCTGCTTCTCAGCAACAGCCCTGGAAAGTGCAAGGCGGTTGGGTCTCTCCTCCAAGGCACAGACTCAGAGGTCCTGTGCCCACAAAGGTGAGGGTGTGCTGAAGAAACTTCAGTGGGCCAGCTGGGGGATGGGGGTGGGGTGGCTGGATCCCACATGGCCAGCTGCACCGTTGGAATCCCAGACCCCGCACCTTGAGAAACCCACTGGGCACATGTGTGTGCCTGTCCTGAATCCTGAGAGGTGGGCGGTGAAAGGGGGGTTACAACAGGTCACCGGCCCCCAGGGAGTGATTTCTCTCTCTCTCCTGGTGAGTGTACATGCTTTATAGCAAAAACTAAAAAGAGAAAAGAAAGACAAATAATGAACAGGAAAAAAAGGGGACCAGCAGTTAGCGTAATGGCTATGTTGCTGAACTCCCATGTAGTCAATCACAGTTAGAGTCCTGGACCCGGTGGCTTAAACTCACTCTGGGTGCGTGTGCGTGCGTGCCCAAGATCCCAAGAGGAGAATGGAGGAGAAGGGATTGCGGTGTGGCCATACCCCCTGGGGGGTGATTTCTCACTTTCTGTCTCTCTGTCTCTCTCTGTCTTTCTGGCGAACGCACGTACCCTATAGCAAAAACCCCACCAAAAAAAAAAAAAAAAAAAAAGAACAGGAAAAAAATAAAAAGAAGAAAAGAGAAAAGAAAATAAACCTGAACACACAGATTCTAAACACAGCTTGTAGCCCACACACTCTCGCTCAGGATGCTCCCAGGACATGAATCAAGAGAAAGAACAAACAAGACAGACACAGAGGTGAAGGGGCCAGGGTGATGACAGGGAACCCTGAGAGGACACCGTTATACCACTCCCCCTACCCCCTGCCTCCCTGGACAGAAAGGGGGCTCCAGAGGACAATGAAAAGAGAAAAAAGGAGAAAAGAACCAATTTCTTAACTTTTTTTTTCTTTTATTTATTTATTTATTTATTTATTTATTGAGCATTTTTCTGCTATAGGGTACATGCACTTGCTGGAGAGCCAGAGACAGAAAGTGAGAAATCACCCCCAAGGGGGAGGGCCGTACCACAATCCCTTATCCATTCTCTCCTTGGGATTTGGGGCATGCACACACTCACATCCAGTGTAAGTTTCAAGTTGCAGAGTCAGGGATTCAAACCATGGTTGACCACCTGGGAATCCAATGTCTTAAGCACTACGCCACCTGCTGGCCCCGAAATGCCAATTTCTATAGAAGAGTGATAAGCACCTGACTAGAGAACAGGTGGGGGGGGGAACGAGTCCTATTGCATCCAGGTGGAACAGAGTTCCAGAAGAAAAGAATATAATTACAGGGCACTGGAGGCTCAGCCATGAATGACATTGACACATGCGTAACTTAAGCGATCAACGTTAGTTTTCCACAAGGAGGGACAGTGATATAACTGCGTTTGCCGTGGGAAGGATATTAGAGAACTAAATCCTCTCCTCCAGGAAGGGTAGTGATAGATATTGTGCAGAGCTTAAAAATAAAAAGTTGTAACACAAGCCTGTTATTTAGACAAAGGAGGCAAACACACACAATACAGCCAGTGAGACTTAAGGTATTTTTTTCTCCTGGATCTTTGCTGTAGGAAAGGGGTACATGTGTATTTTTTTTTTTAATGACTTAAGACTTTTAAAGATTTTTTTTTTCTTTGAGAGAGAGGCATCCTAACAGGATGTTCACGCTGCAATCCACCCCCAGGTTCAGCCAGCCTGACTCACAAGTGCACGCACAGGCCCGGTGTGCTTGTTCAGGGAAGGTCAGGGACTCAAACCCAGAACCTTCCCCAGGTGGGTCCAGTTGCATTATCACTGCACTGCCTCCTGGCCCCTCATAATTGGAGACTTTAAATGTTGTTTATCTATTGCTTTGCTATAAATTCACAATGATAAATAGGAAGTAAGCCAGGGTGGGAGCTGACTCCTGCCAAGGTGAGGGTTGATCTTGGCTTCATCACAGGAACACCCACACCCCAGAGCAAGGCTCGGCTCTCATGCCCTTTGCTCCTCACAGTTACTCGTGGGCCGAAAGTGCTGTCCCATAATGCACAGTTTACAACTATGTAAACTGAGGCACAGATGGGCCAAGTGACTGCCCTGAGTTCAACACAGAGAGCACGGCCTTTGGGACTCAGCTCTGCCCAGCTCCCCGCAGTCCTCCTCACACCTGTCCTCACGGTCCCCACCACAGACTTTGCTGCCTGCCACACACGTAGCGGCTGGGCAGACCTTCTACCCAGACTTCTTGCAAAAGTGTATGGTGTGCGAGAGCAGAGAGACCTAGGGCTGAGGAAGTCTTGAACAAAATAAAGAGAAAGCTTCCAATTAAATTCCTGTTTGTGAGTCTGCTTCCCACGGAGAGTTAACCGCCTGCTTTGTCCACAAGTAGGACAGCATTTTGCCAGAGGGAGCCGTGAGAAATGTGTGGGTTAGAACTCAAACATGAGAAAAACAAAACAAAAACAAACCCCCAAAAACCCTGAGGGGGATCAAACGAAACAAAGACCCTCCTTAGCTGACCTGGGATTACGTTTAGGACGATCAAGATGCAAGGCAGAGAGAGAGAACACACGTCTAGGGAAGGGTCCCACTCCCGTCCCCTTGAGCTGGGCACCCTGGCAGAAGCCACAGGACAGTGGAAGTTAGGGATCACGTTCCCCTGAATTAAAATAAATAAATGAACAAATAAATAAATAAACAAGTGGGGACTCCCATATCACCTCTGCCCTTGGGGACCCCAAGAGGCAAGGTATGTGGAATGGGCTGTCAGGAAGCACAGGGGTGGTCGCACCCAAATTTCCCAGTCCCAACTCCAAAAACGTGATATGGACAAAGGCCACCAACTACAGCCAGAGAAATGACAAAGGCCGCCTTGTGAAGGGCACACTACCAGGCCCTCCAAGGGGGTTCCCCAAAGGTATCTGCACTCTTGTCACCTGGGCCGGTTCTCCATGTCCAAGCCCATAGGTTGGGGGAGGGCTGGATGCCTTTGGCCAGTTCCCCTGGTGGTCTGGGTGCAGGAACTCCCAGGCCACCCTTTGGGGCTCACTGCTCATGCCACCTCCTGGAGGGGTACCTCACCTGAGTGGCTCCCACTGCCACTACATTCCTATAGAACTCTCTCCCAAGTCACCGTCCCACCCAGGGGGCTTTAACCAGGGCAGGGGTGAAGAGAAGGCATCTGGACGCCTTGGCTTGCCCAGGTGGGTGTAGTAGGTGGTAAAGGAGGCTAGATTGGCCCAGACTGGCCCTTCGTCAGAGAGCAGAATTACAAAGCTCCCTGTGCATGGCGGTGGGGTGGGTGAGGGCTGGGAGGTGGTCTCATATGCACAGGTGGTCTCTTACTCTTCTCAGAGCTACACTGGGAATGTCGCCTGCATTCAGAAGAAAGGGTTTGTGGGATCAGCGGATGGTGTAACGGCTATAGCACTGGACTCCCACATAGTTGACTGAGTTCAAGTCCTGGACCCAGAGACTTAAAATTCATGCCAGGTGCATGCACATACCTGCCCAAAATCCCAAGAGGAGAATGGAGGAGAAGGGACTGCGGTGTGGCCATCCCCCCCGGGGGGGTGATTTCTCACTTTCTGTCTCTCTGTCTCTCATTGTCTCTCCAGAGAGCACATGCGCCCTATAGCAATCTCTCTAAAAGAAGAACAAGAAGAAAAGAAGGGGTTTGTGGGCTGTCCAGGAACTGCCACCCAGGGACCCCTTCCTTCCTCTTGGAGGGATGGGGACTGCCTCTCGCCTCACAGCTTTGCCCAGACATGGCCTGGGATAAGTGGGACAGGCAGGCAGAGAAGCACAGAGGAGGGACCTATAGAGCTAGCTGCCCAAGTGGGGGTCTTAGTGGGTGCGCAGGAGCTCGCTTGATCCAGCTCAGAGGCAGCCTAGCTAGGTTACCATGGGGGGCTCTGTTCAGCCAGCCCCTGCCAGAGCCCCTACTCTGTCCCGTCTCTGTGGACCTCAGGGCTTGAAGACACAACTTCCTCCCACGTGCAATGGCCAGGTGTGTTCTGAGACTAGGGGTGGGGGTAGGAGGGCAGGGGATCGGAATGATCCAAAGGTGAGCCCAGGTTAGTATGTGGTCCCCTCGCGCCATCTAGAGGATGGCCAGGCAAAAGCAGGAACCAGTATTAGCCAGAACCAGAGACTGCCCAAGACATGGACCAGGTCAGCCTAATCTTCTCAGTGTTCAGGGGTTTGAGGCGGCCTCACTGGTCTCCCAAGGTGGGCCTCTAGCTCCATGGAGCAGGGGCTACCTGTCTATTGTATTTCCAGGACTAGCACAATCTTGGTACTTTGGGTACCTTCTTAATAAGTGTTGAATGTGAGTTCTGAGCACCTGCACACTAACAGGTATTTATAGATTCTCTCTTTTAAACATGGAATAAGAAGTTTGGAGTTCATCTGGAGGACAGTGGAAGCTATTGAAGTTCTGTAGCCTTCCAGAAGCTTCCAGAAGCCACCACCTCATTGGTGAAACAGGACTCTACCTCAGGTCAATATTTTTATTCTGTCACTTCCTGTTCCAAGGTCTGCTCTAACATTTCATCTGTGGAGGCTATTTTCCTGACCTTGGCCTGGGTTAGTCTGTGTCCACTTCATGACGTCTCTCTCAGCGCCCTGAGTCATGCAATGTGCCATGAGAGGGCACCACCTTAGAAGGGGATCCCCTACCCCAGTTAGCGTGATGCAGCCCCAGCAGGCTCCTGAATGCCACCTCTTGAGAGTCCTCAAGCCAGAACCAGCTACACTATCCACAGATTCCTGACTCCTGGGAACTCTCTGAGACAGAAAAGGTTTGTTCATGGTTACTTTAACCCACCAAGTTTGGAATGATTTGTTATGCCTCAATAGGTAAGCAATACACTGTGTCAAAATGTTATGTTCACTGCAAAGACTTCTCTGTTTGTAATTGCCCAAAGTTCACCTGTTAGGAGCAGAGGATCATTCAGGCTGCATTTCCAACATCATAGCTATCTCTGTTTCTACTGAGCTACTGCATAGGTCTATGCAATAAACAAAATATAGGACGGTTTGTCCCCCTTTACTACACACTCCAGAGGCAGCCCTTCTGCATTTCATGATAACAGCTTCTGTATTAGTTTTCTGGCATTGCTGTAACAATTGGCCACAAACATGGTGGCTTAAAACAGCAGAAATGTATTTCTCGCAGTTTAGAGATCAGAAGTCTGAAATTGAGGTGTCAACCTTTAGCAGGTTCTGAGAGATTACCTGCTCTGTGCCTCTCCCCTAGCTTCTGGTGGCTGATGCCAATCCTTGGCATGTCTTGGCTTGTGGCAGGTTCCGGGTGGGGATGAATTGGGGGATGGGACCATGTAAGTCACTAATGCCTCTGGCTCATTTAAATTTCATCTCTTTTTCATATCTCAGTTGATTTTACTGTTAAGCATACTATAAAATCTTAATGAGGATAATAAGTGCCTCTCTCCATTCATGGGTAAATTGTGATTTCATTCATGAGACACTGTGCGTGGGATAGAAAACTCAAGCTGTTTGAGCAAGAAAGCACACAAACAAAATTAACTTGGTGAGTTGCACCTGCCATTCAGCGGATTTCCTAAAAAGAGTTTCCTCGTCTAAACTGGTGAGAGGCATTGAACTAGCTCTGAGGGCTACAGTGACGTCCAGATTTTCAGAAGGTAAGAGGTCATGGTCCATGTCCTTCATGGCCCAGATGCCCTATTCCTGAGGAACAGCCACGCACCAACCAAGATGGCTGAAGATCCTGTCCTGGAAAATGAATCCAACTGTTCCATTGGTGCTCCACACAAAGCATCGCTCCCTGTATCCTGAGGGGACGGCCACAGCGCCAAATCTGAGCATCCTGTGCCCCTTCATGTTTTCTGCCTGGTCATGTGTTCATTAGTTCATTTACTGGCCAAGTGCTAACATTAGGCAATGAATGAGAGACACATTCTTGCCCTCGGCGTGTGCTTTTTGAGCGTCTGCAATGTAACTGGACCTCTTCTTGTGGCTGGGATGGGAACAAAATGGCCTGTCTTTAGGAGGACACCATCCAGGGAGATGCCAGACGAGGGGAGGGGCAAGCACAAGCTGGCGACAGGGCTGTACCCGTGCAGGTCAGCGGGCATGCCCCCAGGCATCCTGAGGTGGGGGTGAGGTCTCAGACACAACCAAGAGGATCGGGTAGGATAATGGGGTGGGGGAGCTGCAGAGGGAAGGGCACTGTGCTCTGAGAAGAGGGGAGAGAGACAGAGAGCTCGTTGGGCCAGGACCTGGGGAGAGTTCAACATGGAGGAAGAGGAGGACAGAGACACAGGGGCCAGACACGGAGGTTGTGGGCTCAGACTTCCTCTGATGAGAACTGGGACCTGCTGGAGGGATATTTGTGCCATCAAAACGGAACCTTGCTTGCTGTCTCCCGTTATGTGTCCCCTGCAGCTGGATGGAAATTCAGAAGGTCCCTGGATTC
>NW_006159510.1:5614681-5617846 GCF_000334495.1 Tupaia belangeri chinensis
GGCTCTGAGTGATAGGCCAGCCGTCAGAGTAAGTCTCTGACTCCCTTCTCACCTCAGTTCAGTTGGACGATTGAGTCCATGATGTAAATCAAAGCTCCACCGCTGGCTGGGTTACACCTCTCCCTCCATGGTTCAGGCTGCAGGGGCTTCTCCTGGTTCCCTGCCGCCCCTCCCTGGCCCCCGCTGGCTCCTCTAGGGCTGTGGAGGAGGAGCAGGAGGACAGCAGAGGAGACACCAGGCCCTGGCTGAGCCCCTGAGAGCCTCCACACGCTCTTTGGTCCTCGGAAGGGCCTATGGAGACAAAATCCCCGCGTGGAGCCTTTCGGGCCCTTCGTACTCTGCTGCTGCTCAGGAACCAAGCAGGACACAGGTCTATCCCAGGCGGCTGTGGCAGCCCCAGAGCCCACCCCGAGCTTCCCAGCTGGCTCCAGATAGTCTTGAGGAAGTGTTCTCTTAGGTCGTGCACTCAAGTCTGCCCCTAGGAGACCAGGGCAAAGGTCCCATTGCGACCCCCTCTCTCAGGTGTGAGTCGAGCCATCCTCTGGGCCCAGACCCCAGGACCAGGTGTGCTCAAGGGCAGCTACCTTAGCGGGCTGGAGGTGAGGATAAGGCACTTCGCACTCCCCTCTCATGCCGCACCCTACCCACTCAGAGCTCAGAGCCTTCAAAGAAATCTCTCAAAGCCCCCAGCCAGGTCTACTGACTGCGGGAACCGAGAATCGTGGATTGCCCTCCTCAACACCTTCCGTAAGTTCCACACGGGTGGGCTAGGGTGTCTGTCTCCCACACGCAGCAAAAACCAGACAATACCCTACTCTATAATGAAACCCAAGGGGAGCAGCTTGTCGGGGCCTCTCAAGTAATTTCCTGTATGGAAACGAACCTGTCTCTGCCTTCTCCTGCCGAACTGGCGGAGTAGAGGAGGGGATCATCCCACTGCCTTTAGCCGACCCAGCCTTGAAGTGTCTTCTGCCCTCTGACCTGCAGGCAGAGCTTCCCAGACCTGGCCCCAGCAGCTCATCTCCCGACCTGAGCCACAGTTCTCCAAGGTCAGCCTGGGTTCTGCGACTTCATTCTCGAATTCCCCTTTCTGGAATTTACTCAGTCTGCTGACTGAGGGTGCCTGTGCAAGCAGAGGAGTGGGAGGGGGTCTAGATTAAAGGAGAACGAAGTGACATAACGATCAATGTACTACGTGACCCGTGAATACCTGAATCTAAGAATGAGTTACAAAGGGTATTTTGGATGTGGCTGAGCTCGCTCGCCCAGGGGCTACTTACTGACAATGTTACTGTGCTGACGTCACACTTCCTGAGTGTGACACTCTGGCCACAAAGGAGAAGGTGCCTGTTCTTAGGAGAGGCCGATTGCGATATTCAGGATGAAGCTTTGTGATGACTGCAGCTCACTCTGAAATATTTCAGCAAAAAGTGCTCACCAGGACTCCAAGGAGGCACCCAAATTCAGCTCTGGGATGAAATGTCACCCACGGAGTATAATTAGAAAAAAAAGAATGTCATGAAACTACTCTGCTTGTGCCAAGTAAGAGTCAGGTCACGAACAGCGGGTGCGTCTGGAAGGTGAGATGTATATGGGTGTCCATGGTATATCCTCTGAGTTTCTGGGTAGATACAGAAGCTCACACCAGCCTCCACAGATTGTCCAGGGGAAGAAAACGTGTGAGCATGGGTTCCAGCAGTTAGCGTAATGGCTATGTCGCTGGACTCCCATGTAGTCGACCGCGGTTCACATCCCAGACCCGGTGGCTTAAAACTCACGCTGGGCGCGTGTGCATGCGTGCCCAAGATCCCGAGAGGAGAACGGAGAAGAAGGGATTGTGGCATGGCCATCCCCCCTGGGGGGTGATTTCTCGCTTTCTGTCTCTGTATCTCTCTGTCTGGCGAGCACATGCGCCCTATAGCAAAAACCTCTCAAAAAAGAAAAGAAAAGAAAAACGTGTGAGCACCACACAGAGCCCTCTTTGGGACACGTGTCTGTTGCCTACCAGGCTCTTGCCCTCTTCCTCCCAGCTAGAGATTGTAGGGTGCCCTGAGGGAGGACAGAAGCAGAGGAGGTCAGCCAGAGAGTGACTCTCAAGCCAGGGCCCAGGATCTCTGGCAGGAAGACTATCAGGAAGAGAGGAATCCCAGAACACTTCTCCAATACACATCCCTGTCTCCGCGGTTTTATCTCCTCTGGATGTCTGGTGGGCATCTCAGTTTTATCATGGGCTGACCTTATGCTCTTCTCACACAAAATGTTCTTCCATGCAGCCTCCCCACCGTAGTTAAGACAGACTTTGCCCCTGGTGGTCCTCCCTGACTCATTGTCCCTCACCCCGCCTCTTTAATTCCATCTGCAAAATGTGGGAAGAACTAACTCCTGCTCCTTACTCCACTGTGGCACAGGCGCGCTCATGGAGGTTGACGCGGTCTCCTGCTGACACCCTGCTCCCACGTCTACCCTCATAGGAGTCCATCCTCAGTGTAGCAGTCAGGGAATCCTGCAAGGACGTGAGCAGATTGGAACACCCTCTGCATCAAGGCACCGTCAGAGTCCTCTGCAGTTGAGGCTCTGGCCACTTGCTAATGTTGCTCCACTTCTCTTCCTCTTGTCTGTTCTTCAGCTCCTCTGGCCCGCCTGCTCCTCAGTCCATGGGCACTGGCCCACCACAGCCCCTCTGCCCCAGCTGCTCCCTCTACCTGGGCTATCCCTCCAAGTGTACTCACTGCTGAAGGGTCTTTCCTCAAATGTCCCACAGCAAAGTCCACTGAGGCTGACCTATGAAGATTCTCACACCTGCACCCAGGAACCCTCCCTCTGCTATGCCTCTTTCCCCACAAGACTTTCTCTTTGAAATTATCATGTAATCTTTTTTTTTTTAATAGTTTGTTCCCTCCAACAGAATATGGGCCATGAAGGCAGGGCAGGATTTTTACCAATGTTGTTCACTGACATATCCCCAGAACACTGTAGGCACTTGAAAAATAACAAAAATGAATATGGAGTACTCCTTGACAGAAAGAGCCATCATTAGGACAGAAAGGGCCCAAACCATGACATTACTCAAGTTCAAGTCATTTCTCTTGCTGCTCCCAAGATCCTGTCTTTGTCTTTGGCAGTTCCATTATGTGTCTGCATGAGGGTCTTCGTGAGTTTTCCTGC
>NW_006159510.1:5617857-5640199 GCF_000334495.1 Tupaia belangeri chinensis
TGAGTTTGCCTGCTGAGTTCCCTGAGCTTCCTGGATCTGTATATTTGTGCGTTTCATCACACATGTGAGTTTGGGACCATGATCACTTCCAATGTTCTGTTTTCTCCTTTCTCCCTTCTCCTTCCAGATCTCTATTATGCTTAAGTTAGTATGCTTGATGGTGTCCCTCGTGTGTCCTGGGCTCTGCCTTCATACTTTTTTCTTTCTTGTCCTCAGACTAGATCATCTCAGTTGACCTGTCTTCAAGAAACAGACTCCTTTTTTTTTTTTTTTTCTGATTGCTTGTCTACTATTGAACACCTCCAGTGAATTTATCTCAGTTATTTTAATTTTCAGTTGAGAATTTCTGTTTGGTCCCTTTTCATAATGTCTATCTTCTTATTGATAGTCTCTACTTGTTTAAACATTGTTCTCCTGGCTTCCTTGAGCTCTTTTGCCCCTCGTTTCTCTTAGCTCTTTGAAGATTCTTAAAAGAGTCGATTTAAAGTCTTTGTCTAGTAAGTCCAAAGTCTATCTTTCTCAGAGAATTTCAATTAGTTTTTGTTTTTTTTTTAAACTATGTATAGGCCATATTTTCTCATTTCTTTACATGCCTTCAAATTCTTGGTTGACCAGTAGACATTTTAAACATTACAATGCAGTACCTATGGAAATCAGATTTTCTCCCTCCCTAGGATTTGTTGTAGCTTCTGATTTTATTTGCTGTTTGTTTATTTAGTGACTTTTCTGAGCTAATTTTAAAAAGTCTGCATTCTTTGTCATAAGTGGGTCAGGGACGTCTCTGTTTAGTTAGCTTAGTGAGCAGCTAATGAGCAACAGAGATTTCCTTACATAGTTGGAACACAATTCCACAATATTAGGTTGTCGAAAAAGTCATGACATATCTTTCTATGCAAAACTGCATCGTGACTTTCCTGACAACCTAATAACTCTCAGTCTTTGAAGGTGGGGAGGGGGGGAGGGGGGAGGTAGTCTGTGTGTGTTTGAGGGTGTACCTTCAGCACAGCCAAGCAGCTTACAACTGTGCCTTAGCTCTCACTCCCTGCTTGCACTGAGCCTAAGTGAGAGCTCAAGTCTTTCTCAGGTTTCTTCTACCTGTGTGCACAGCTGGGTAGGGACTTGGCCTTCTATTAATAGAGTCCCAAGAATAAAGAGAGCTTGCAAAACCTGTGTTGTCCAAAGCATCTTAAGCCTCAGCTTTTCCTTCCAAGACTTTTGGTAACTATCATTTACCCCAATACTCTTGCCCCAGGTGGCAGTGGCTGGGGCATTTTACATTTTTTTTTTTTTTTTTTTTTTTTTTTTTAAATATTCTTGCCATAGGACATGTGCTGTCACTGTAGAGAAACAAAGACAGAGAGAGGAAAAGTGAGAAATCACCCCTAGGAGGATTGGCAATGCTGCGATCTCTTCTCCATTCTCTTCTCTGGATTTTGGGCACGTATGCATGCACACCTGTCTGACATGTTTTTCAGGTCACCAGGTCTGAGACTTGAACTACAGAGTCAACCGTGTGGGATCCGGATTCTTAACTACCATACCATCTGCTGGCCCCTGAAACATTTGACTTTAAATGGTTTTAACAAATGGTCCAAGAGTAGACACCTAAGTCTTCTTCATGAGCTCTCCAGAGAGACAGAGAGACAAAGACAGTGAGAGGGAGAGTGTGAAAAAGCACCTCCCCAGGGAGGATTAACATGCCTTCCCCATTCTCTTCCCAGGATCTTAGTCATGCACACCCATGTGCCCAGTGTGATTTTCAAACCATTGGTTCTGGGACTCAAATCATAGTTGGCCATGTGGGAGTACAACGTCATAACTGCTATGCCATCTGCTGGTCCCAATTCCTAAGTATTTAGAGAGTTCTTAATTAAAGACAAGCCTTTTGAACCAGTCTATCAGGGAGCCATCAGAGAAGCAAACAACCACAATTCTTCGGGGTTAAGGTCTGTTCTACACTCTCCAGTACTAGGCACCTGTGTCCAGAATGTATGTTATTGTTTTCAGGTTCCTGCCAAGCTGGAGGGTGGTGAACTGCGAATGGTTCTAAGGTAAGTGAAAATGCTTCTGGACCAGCAGATGACCTAATGGTTAAATAGCTGGACTCCCACATAGTCACCTGTTTGAGTCCTGGACCCAGGAGCTTAAAATTCACTCCAGGCTGGTATGTGTTATGTGCCCAAACTCCTTTTTTTGTTTTGTTTTGTTTTTTTTGAGAGGTTTTTCATTATAGGGCGCGCCCAAACTCCTGAGAAGAGAATGGAGGAGAAAGGATTGTAGCATGACCATCCCCCCTGGGGGCTGATTTCTCGCTTTCTATCTCTCTGTTTCTTGGGCAAGCCCATGTACCCTACAGCAAAAAAAAAAAAAAAAAAAAAAAAAAAAAAAAAAAAAAAAAAAAAAAAAAAGAGAAGGAAGGGAGGGGGAAGGAGAAGAAGAAAAAGAAGAAGAAGAAGAAGAAAGAGAATTCCCGAGCCTCTCTTCCTGAGATTAAGCTGACTTTTCTTGATCATGCATTTCCTGGTTGTTGCAAGGTTTTGGTTAATGTGCACAGCTCCAGGAAAGTTGATTGTGATAGTTTTTGCCTGTTTATTTACTGCTTTTATGGACAAATGGATCTTGGAGTTTCCTGCTCTGTCATTTTCACTATCTGTGCTGTTGGGTTTTGAAGGTTTTTCACAAGTTCTAGATACAAGTTCTTTATTAGGTATATGCTTTTAAAATATTTTTCTCCCAGTGTATGGCCTGCTTTTTCACACTTTATATGGTATCTTTGGAAAAGACAAGTTTTAAATTTTGATAAAATCCAGTTTATCAGTGTGCTCCTTTGTGGATTGTGTCACTCCTCTTTCCCCATTGTCTAAACAGTCTTATTTCATTTTGTGTTTTCCATTTTATTTTTTAACCATAAAATTAGCCACTTTTTTTTTCATTTACTGACCTTCCAGATTTTTTAAATTTTTAGTTTTTGCTCTAATCATTCCTTTTTTTCTCCTTTCTATCTTCCTAAGGTTTGTTATTTTAATTATAAATAAGTGCATATATACATATATACACAGATATATATACTTAGTTCAATGTTTAATTTATGTAATTTAATCCTTTCTTACTTACTAATAAAAGGATTTAAGGACATGAATTGACCTTCAACACAAAATATTATTACTTATAATATTTTCTAAAGAGCTTAAAATTATTTTTAATCAGCTCCTTAATTCAAGTGTTGTTTTGCCAAATGTTCCTTAATTTCTATTGATAAAGCACTTTTGAAATTAAATCTTTACCCTCAGTTTCTAGTCTGATTACACAGTAATTTTAAAAGGTGAAAATATGTTATTTTTGCTCCCAAGACTTGTTTTGTCGGTGATTTCAGTCTAACTCATCCTCTAATACCATAGATATCTTATAAATACTTGAAAATACCATCTGTTCTCTTTGTGGGTGACAACAGTTTCTACGTATCTATTGATACAACTTGTCATGAGCCCTTGGCAATAAAAAACATGTGCCATTTGTAGAAGACAATGTTTTCTGCATGTACATTTATTCAGATGTTTTCTTTTTCAAATAATCCAAAAGTAGGATCTGTTTGGTTTTGTTTAGTTGCTCTGTCAAAGATTGAAAAAAAAACCTATTAAAATGCCTTTAATACAGGTTTATTCTGCCTATTTCTCCTTGTATTTCTTTTATTTTTCTTACTTTCTTTTTTAAAAAAATTTTGCCAGAAGGCATGTGTGATGACCAGGAGAGACAGAGAGAGGGAGAGCGAGAAGCGCCTCTCATGGGAATGCTCACTTGGAAATCCCTTCTTCTCCGCCTCACCCTCCTGTCAGGATTTTGGCCACACACACACATGCCTAGCATGTTTCTCCAGCCACCAGATCTGGGATTTGAACCACATGGTCAGCCAGGTGGGATCCAGCTGCCTTAACTACCATGCCATGAGCTGGCCCTCTCCTTGCATTCCGAATTAGTTTTGCCTTATATATTTGGAGACTAAGTGATTTTGAAGAAACACATAGGCAGCATATTTTCACCAACAAGTGTATCTTCTATGAATATGAAATGAGTCTTTACTTAATAGTTTTACTAATAGTTTTACTTTAGTTCTATATTGAGATTAAAAACAATACTTTTACTTTCTTTTGCCTGAAAACTCTTCATTTATTTTATTTTATTATTTATTTTTTTTTTGGAGAGGTTTTTCGCTATTGGGCGCATGTGCTCACCAGACACAGAGAGAGAGACAGAGAGACAGAAAGCGAGAAATCACCCCCCAGCGGGGATGGTCACGCCGCAATCCCTTCTCCTCCATTCTCCTCTCGGGATCTTGGGCACACATGCACATGCACCGGGCATGAGATTTAAGCCACCGGGTCCGGGACGCGAACCGCGGTCGACTACGTGGGAGTCCAGCGACATAGCCATTACACTAACTGTTGATTCCCAAAACTCTTCACTTATTTTTTAGGTCTGTAACTTTGTGCAATTTTCCTATATTAATAAGAAACCTAAGCTATTTTTCTGTATTATCAGAACTGATACATTTGCCTTAATATATATTGGTGTTTAAAAAAAACTTTTTTAAATTTGCTATAGGGCACATGTACTTGCTAGAGATGAGAGAGAGAAATTAGGAGACATCCCCTTCTTTCCCAGGGAAGATGGCCACGTGGCAAGCCCTTCTCCTCCATTCTCCTCTTGGGATTTGGGCACCCATGCACATACACTTGGTGTGTTTTTCTAGCTGCCAGGTCTGAGACTTGAACCCACAGTTAGCTGTGTGGGATCCAGTCATCTTAATGCCATGGCACCTGGCTGGTCCAGTATATATTGTTTTTTTGTTTCTAATTCTGTGCTTCTTTATAGCTTCATTTCTTTCTTTTTTTTTTTCTGTATACAATACTTTTTATTTGCATTTACTTTCTGTACTGATTTGACAGGTAAAAATTCTGTTCTTATTTGACAGTTGCTGAATGTGTTCATCATGTTCTTTCTTTATTTATTTATTTATTTTTTGGAGAGGTTTTTGCTATAGGGCACGTGCGCTTGCCAGACAGACAGAGACAGAGAGACAGAAAGCGAGAAATCACCCCCCAGAGGGGATGGCCACATGCAGTCCCTTCTCCTCCATTCTCCTCTCGGGATCTTGGGCACACACGCACCCAGCGTGAGTTTAAGCCACCGGGTCTGGGACTCGAACCGCAGTCGACTACGTGAGAGTCCAGCGACATAGCCATTACACTAACTGCTGGTCCCTTCATCATGTTCTTACATAATCCAACCAGCCACAGAATCAGAAACAGACCAGGGCTCAAGACCCTGCACTCATCACCACACACCTTCTCCAAATTCACAATCAGAGCAATAAAATTTTTTAAATTACCTTTAAAAATCAGTGCTTATTAGGACCGGCAGTTAGCATAACAGCTATGTTGCTGGACTCCCATGTAGTCGACCGCAGTTCGCATCCCAGACCCGGTGGCTTAAAAATCACGCCGGGCACGTGTGTGTGCGTGCCCAAGATCCCAAGAGGAGAATGGAAGAGAAGGGATTGTGGTGTGGCCATTCCCTCTGGGGGGGTGATTTCTCGCTTTCTGTCTCTCTGTCTCTCTCTGTCTGTCTGGCAAGTGCACACGCCCTATAGCAAAAACCTCTCAAAAAAAAAAAAAAGTCAGTGTTTATTGATTCAGTCACAGGGGTGCAAGAGGCAGACCTCATCTGCAGTGCTGGAAGCCACAGCAGGGGGTTAACCTGAGATGACGAAATCTCTCCCCAGTTCGTCAGGTAAGCAAAAAGAGTTTATTCAACCCAAAGCTTGAGAATGCACCCTAGATTAGACTTCAGAAAACTGGAACTGATGTTCCAAAACAGCAGAGTTTGGGTATATATATATATATTTCTTTTTTTTTTTGAGAGAGAGAGAGATTTTTGCTATAGGGCACATGCACATGTTGGAGAGACAGAGACAGAAAGCGAGAAATCCCCACCACAGGGAATGGCCATGCTGCAATCTCTTCTCCTCCATTCTCCTCTCAGGATTTTGAACATGTACACACATGCACCCAGCATGAGTTTTAAGCCACTGGGTCCGGGACTAGAACCGTGGTCAATCACTTAAAAGTCTAGTCATGTAACCATTATGCCACCTGCTGATCCCTGGGGTTTTCTTTTATAGGGAAAGGGAATACAGGAAGACAGAGGGGAGAGAAAAGTTACAAAAAAGAAATGTTATAAAATTATTTTCCAAGGATGTAGATGAATTTCATTAGTTCACAATTTTAGCACAAAGTTTTATTGCTTCAAGGTTGAGTTTCTATGACTACAATCTTTTGTGCCACAGCCCAGAATACTAGAAGCAGCACTTTTAACTACCCAACAGTCAATATGCTAAAGTCACGTCTACCTTCCTCTCAAGACCTGATTAACTTAAAATGCCTTACTGATCTTTCTTTCCCAGTGAGTTCGGATCCCCACTCACCAGGAAATATACCAGGTGCATGCTCCCAAGATCCTGACTAGCTAGATGGCGAGGGAAAGGGGATTGTAGAATGAGGCCCTGTCAAGGGTACCTGTCTCTCTCTTTCTTTCTCTCTCTCTCTCTTTCTCTCTGTCTCTCTCACTTGCTCTCTCACAAAAGAAAGAAAATTTTTAAAAAGTTATAGAAACCTCCTTTTTCTAAGACACATGGCATATTATTCCTCTTTCTCCAAATTCAGGAGAAACTCCCAAGCCCTTGACGGTTGTGAGCCTGACATTGGCACTGGGTGGACTGTGTCAAGTCAGACAAGGGGTGGAGTGAGCAGCGAAGAGCTCAGGTTCCCCAGTCATGAAGACTAAAGGCAAGGCTCAAGTCCTCACTCCCCTCTAAATGTGTTGGGCAAACTCAGACACGTTGTTTCACCCCCTCGGCCTTAGTTTCCCCAATATCAGATGGAGTTAATAATAGTTCCCACCTCATGGAAGTTGTTTCAAACATTAGATGAGGTCGTGTCGTATGTTAGCCTGGATAAAGTCACTGGTGACCAATGCTTCTAGCAATTGCTATCATTCACCATTGCATGTGAAGAGTTGAGGTGAAGTGTCTTTGGTAAAGAATTGGTAAAATTGGCAGGATTACCTTCCTGGTGTACTAAACAATTTCTGAAATGGTCCTCCAGAGATGTCCCACAGAACACATGCCACAGCACATGTCTGGCAACTTGATCTGCCCAGACTGAAAGTATTTGAGATTCCCATATCATTCCTCCAATATGGGAAGATTTCCCTCTGTGGTGGGAAATTAGGCAAGAATGCCCACAAACGCTACTTAGATTTGACATGGTGTCAGTGTCCAGTCGTCACCTCTGTGTTAAACCACCCCTAAAATCTCATGACTTAAAAAGAGAGGGACCAGTAGTTGGCATCATGGTGCTCTTTTCTTCAGTGGTGAGGGCGACTTCACCAGTTGATTCTAGTTCAACTTCAGCACCTCGGACATCAGTGCCACTGCCACACCTCCACCACTACCAGCAAGCCCAGCTCACCTGCACCTTCAATTCGTTGTTTGCGTAAGGTATTCATTGCCTCCTGTCTGAGGTGAGTTGAAAGAATAACAGTTGAGCTATTTGCTGAGTGTCTGCCCGGTGCGAGGCAGTGTCAGAGACTTTACGTTCGATTCAACCCGTCCACTGGAATACCTGTGATACAACGGAGGATGTGGAGGCACATGGAGCATAGGTGACCTGCCCAGGTCACATGTTCATGAACAGCTTATCCGGAAATCACATCCTCTTCTGTCTGGCTCTGTTGAGATTAATGAGCACTAGACTCTCAGTAATTCTTGAATGCGTAAGGAAATGTACAGGCAGGCGTGACTCAGGTGCTGGCATGGTGAAAGGCCAGGGTGGCAAGTTCCCCAGAGTGCCTGCGTGTGTGCTTTCTGGGATGTGCGATTTGCTCTGTGGTTCAAGTCGCCTCTCCATGCTTGGCAGCGGATCAGCCCGTGGGAAAGAAAGGAGAGGCCCCTGGCTTTTTCGAAGTTGGTGTTTCCTGTAGTCAGGAAATAGACACTCGTATCTTGGTTTTATGGCCCCGTTTCTAGCTTAGATGCAGAAAATGGGGGCAGTGGGCATTTCCTCACTTGTGTGTGGGCCAAATAAATGCTTGCTGGGGACCAGCAGATGGTGTGATGGTTATGTTGCTAGACTTCCATGTAGTTGACTGTGGTTTGAGTCCTGGACCCAGTGACTTAAAACTCATGCCGTGTGTGTGTGTGTGTGTGTGGGTGGGTGTGCGTGTGTGTGTGTGTGTGTGTGTGTGTGTGTGTGTGCGCGCATGCTTAAAATCCCAAGAGGAGAATGGAGGAGGAGGGATTGTGGCATGGCTATCCCCACTGGGAGGTGATTTCTAACTCTCTGTCTCTGTCTTGTCTCTCTGGCAAGCACACATGCCATATAGCAAAAATCTCTCTAAAAAGATGTTTGCTAGGGAATCTCCAAATATGTGCTCAAACATGTACCCATTGAAGCACTTAGAAATGAATCCTGGACTTTGGCTGCAAACTCTTTCTTTTGTGACCCTCAAAGCAGTGGTCTGTGTTTGTTTCAGACATGTGCACAGGGAGAGTCTGGGCAGTGCTTATGGGGAGCTTGGACGTGTTCCTTAGCTAGATCAAATCACATTGCTGGATTCACTCTCTGTGCAAACATTTGTGGTCCAGGAGCAGTGTTCTAATAGGAGGAAAATATAGTAATGCAAATACTGTGTCATTTACCAGACTCTTTGCCTTGGGACATGATAAGCCACTGGTTACATGTGATGTGGTGGGTATTAATTGTTTTAGGCCACCCAGACTCTGCCCCCCTTTCTTTTATTAGACCCTTGACTCTCGTGTAGGTTCTTAGTCCCTCGACGCTCGTGTCGGGCCATACTCTTGATGACCTCAGTCCTCATGGCTTAAGTATGGCTGACCTCACCTCCAGGCACCAGACCTGGCATTTCCAGTGGGAGAATGATAACCCCTGGCCACAATGACTGGGGGTCAAGAGGTAAACCAGTGAGACATGATAGAGGCACTTACTGGGCCATCATGAAAGAAGTTCTTGGCAGGAAGGAACGAATATGAGATGCTGGTGAAACATACCAAGCCTACTTTGAGGGCAGAGTTTATAGCATTAGCTCTATTTTTTCTGTAGCTATTCATCACACCAAAATGTAGGGTTCTATAGAGATTTTTTACATCTTAAACTTTGTGAATGCTGCATTTTGCTTCCTTCTTTTCCTTTGCTTGTTTGTTTGCTATAGGGTGCATGCACTTGCCAGAAAGAGACAGAGAGAAGGAGGGGAAGAGTGAGAAATCATCCCCCAAGGGGGATGGTCACACTGCAATCTCTTCTCCTCTAGTCTCCTCTCCAGATTTTGGGCATGCATGCACATATGCCTGGAATGTTTTCAAGCTGCCAGATCCGAGGCTCAGACTTTCATGTGGGATCTGGCCTTAACCACCATGCTACCTGACTGGCTCGCATTTTGCTGCTGATATCAAAGCAGAGATGATTGCTTGCCAAGAAGGAATCACAAGATGCTAATTGTCTCCCTTTACATGGACGCCAAAAGTGCAAGCTCAACCACAGTAACTCAGGACGGTATTGCAATGCTGGCTGTACTGGTGTGCAAAGGTGAACAGTGTGATTCTGACTTCCTTCCTGAGTCTCTTCATGCATTTTTCATCAACAGTGTGAAGCAAAAGAGCTACTCTCTTCTCCTCAGTTCCAGTATGATCTAGTATGATCACCCACCACGTGGTCGCTGGGTCAGAAAAGGACCTGGACAAAACTCAACAACAGAAGCTAGGGAATGAGCAGACTTAGAGGCTGCTAGTCTTTATTAAAAAAAAAAAAAAAAAAGCTTGTGTCTGGGGCCAGCAGGTGTTATAGTGGTTAAGGTGCCGGGCTCCCACATGGCCAACTGCAGTTTGAGTCTTAGACCCTATGGCTTCAAAATCATGCCAGGATCGTATGTGTACATGCCCAAAATTCTGAGAGGAGAATGGAGGAGAAGAGATTGCAGTGTGAGTCGCTTTCTGTCTCTCTCTGGTGAGCACACATGCCTTATAGCAAAAACTAAAAAAAAAGTCTGATGTTGAATAAGTCTATGGATTACCAACGGGAGTTGATTATTCATATTATGAGATGCCTGAAATTATGTGCTCCAAGAAACATTTAAAATAAGATTTATAAATGGATTCTGACATATTTGATATTCTATAGACTGAAAATAAAGTGTATTTTTTTAAATAAAGATTTTTATGGGGCCAACAGGTGTCATGGTGTTTAAGAGCCTGGGGTCCCACATGGCCAACCACAGAGATACAGACCTGGTGGCTTGCTTTCTCACTTTCTCTCACCATTCTCTGGTGAACACATGTGCCCTATAACAAAGGTTTAAAAATAATAATAAATAAATAAAAATAAAATTGAAAAATGTTTAAAAAAATGAAGTTTTTGAAGAATATTGCATGATAGCAGTTTGAAAATAGTACCCACACTCCTTTGTTGGGAAAGTATGCAATACAATGTGAGCAGGGACTAGTTCTAAATAATAGGATTATAGATGAATTTTTGTTGTTTATACTTTCTCTATCAACTTTCTGTAAGAAACACAAATTTTCATTAAAAATACAAAAACATGAATAAGGCATAACAAGATTTTCAGAGCTAATTCTGAGGTTCTGGGGTCTCCTCATTCCCATTTTCCTCCACACCTCCTCTAGGCCAAATGCAAGTGTCAAGACCACAGTCATATATTTTTGACTCATATATGTGCCACTGACATCATGTCACTGTTTCATGTTAAATATCCATGAACCATCTCACTGCATGTGGTCAGAAATGTGGGTATTTCACCAGATTCGTCTAGGAGAGCTCCGGGACCCATTCATTTAACCGCTGGTTCCCACGAACATGCCAAGGATGGATTGCAATTCCCTACTGATGTCAGTTGTGTTCTGCACCTCCCTATCAATGTCCTCTTAGAGTATGTGTGGCAGTTGGAATTCGGTCACTGGGTACACTTGCTGGAGTTCAGAACCAGACTATCTAGTTCGAGCTTTACACACAAGCGGTGTGACGTGGGCCAGTGGGAAAAAATGGCAGGACCTGACTCCCAGGGTGCTCGTGAGAAGTAAAGGTTAAGAGATGTACGGGTCTTTGGCCATGGCTGGCACGTGGTGAAGAACATGTTGGTGGCTGGTGTAGGGTTAGTACTATAACTCTTATTTTTTATTATTATTGGTATTTTAAGGAAAATTCTAGCTAAACATTAGAGAAGACTTTCTTCTCATTACCAGGCCCCAAATGAATCAATAAATTATTTTTAGAAGTAAAGTGGATGTTTCAGAACTTTAAGAAAACGAAATTCATTAGAAGGGTTTTCAGATCATATTACCTATTCAACAGAGGAGTGAACAACTTGTGTTTTCTCCACCATCTGATTTTAAGTGCATTTGTTTTCCTCTTCAAAATGGATGTTCCCTCAGGCTCCCCTCCCCTGAAACCCTGTCTTAGGAGAGACACACAAAGGGAAAAGATGCTTGGGATAAAGGATAGCGCTGGTCTTCAGCTTACATGTTTCTGTCTCAGCTGGTGCACAGTGAACAGGCTTCTTCTGATGGCTGACAGAGGCCACACACAGTGGGCCATGGCTGCAATTCTCAGGATATTTTTTAAGATGCCAAAGAACATCTGTCCCCTTGTGTGGCAATCCGGATCAGCATGGAGGGATTGGCTCCCCAAGCCTGGCAGGATAGCACTCTTCAGACCACTGCAGGAAGCATCACACATAAGCCCAAGGAGTTCCCATAGTCCTGCAGAACCATGCAGGGGCCTTGGCAATTGTTACACATGCTCATCTCTGGGCAGTGGTCACTGTCGTAGGCTTTTCAGCACCCTTTCAGAGTCAGAGGACTCTCCTTCAGGCTTTGGTTTTGGGTGATGACACAAAGGACAGACCAAGACTCTGTTCCCTACAGCTGCTACCACTCTTGTCTCTGCTGGGTGTTTACAATCCTGGTCCTCAGAGGTAGTCAGCAACTGTTTGAGTTGACTGTTGATCCTTCCTTCTGAGGCATGGAGAGCACATGTGTAGTGTCAAAGTAAACACTCAAAACCCCATCTTGACTGCTTTCACAACGTGCAAAAATAAAAAAATGCTTTTTTAAAAGAGAAAAAGATCATTTTATATAGATACCATCTCCAGCATTGCTGTCAGATAAGGGGAGTGATATAAAACATCTCTGACATTGTTTTGTTTGTTTGTTTTTTGCCATGTCCTTTGTTATTTTCAGATTTGTGACACACGTTATAGCCTCTCAGCCCATTCTTCTTGTCCCTTAACTGCTTTTCTACTGTTTTTGTACCTCTGGTTCTTGGTGCTTTGCTCTTCAGTATTATACTCCAATTTCCCACTTCTATCTTCAATAGTATCTAGTCTAATTTATTTATTTAATGTAGCGACTTTTTTTTTCCATCTCCAAGATCTTCAGTGGGTTTTCAAAAATAAGATATAACTTGGCCACTGTAAAACCCATGCTTTTTTAGTACACAGCAAAGAAAGTTTTGAAGAATGCATTTAGTCACTAGCACAGCCAAGAGCAATTCCATACCCCAAAATATCTTTCCACCCTAGCCCTAGTAACCACTGATATATTTTTTTGTTCCTATGGTCTTCCCTTCCATAATGTCATATAAATGGAATTACACAGTTTGTACCTTTTTGAATCAAGTTTCTTTTACTCGGAACAATGCATCTGAGATTCTTTCTTGTATGCCTCAGAGGTTTTTTTCTTTTTGGCACCAAGAAGTATTCCATTGTGTAGATGTACCACAATTTACCTGCTTTCCAGAACATTTGGATTGTTTCCAGGTTTTGTTTTGTTTTGTTTTTGAGAGGTTTTCACTATAGGGTACATGCGCTCGCCAGAAAGACAGAGAGATAGAAAGCAAGAAGTTACCACCACCCCCCCGGGGAGGGGGGGATGGCCACGCAGCAATCCCTTCTCCTCAATTCTCCTCCTGGGATCTTGAGCACACACACACACACGCACCAGGTGTGAATTTAAGCCACCGGGTCCAGGACTTGAGCCGCGGTCGACTACATGGGAGTCCAACGACATAGCCATTACTCTAACTGCTGGTCCCTGTTTCCAGTTTTTAATGATACCAAATAATGCCACTATAAACACATAAATTCACATTCATGTTTTTGTATAAATACAGGCTTGCATTTTATTTAGCAAATACCTGACTAGGATGACTGGGTTATTTGATAAATGTATGTGTAACTTTATAAAAGAGTGCCAAACTATATTACAAAGTGGCTGTACCATTTTGCATCCTTGCCAGCAATTAATGAGAATTTTAGTTCCTTTGTATCCTCTCCAGCACTTGGTATTGGCAGGTGATTTTTTGTCTGGGTGTTGTATTCATTAGGGTTCATTCTTTCTCTTTTCTTCTTTCTTTTTTCTCTCTTTCTTCTTTTTTTAAGAAAAATTTTTGCTACAGGGTACATGCACTCGCCAGAGAGACACAAGATGAGAAATCACCTCCTGGGAGGAAGGCTAACACCATACTCCCTTCACGGTCTCCTCTCAGGATTTTGGGCACACACACACGCACCTGGCATGATGTTGAAGCTGTTGGATTTGGGACTCAAATCGCAGTCAACCATGTGGGAGTCCAGTGATGTAACCATTATGCCCTCTGCTGGCCCCTTAATCGGGGTTCTTTAGAAAAACAGAATTAACAGGCTGTATTGGGAGGTGAGTACATTTTAAAGAATCAGTTCACGTGATCATGAGGCTCGACAAAATCTGCCTGGGTAAATTGGTAGGCCAGAGATACGAGAAAAATCCAAAAGTCATCTCCTGGCAGAATTCCTTCCGGCTTGGGGGAAGTCTTTGTTCTTTTCAGGCCTTTGACCACTAGATAAGTCCCACCCACATTATGAAGGGTGATGTGTTTCACTCAAAGTCCACTGATGGGAATGCTAATCTCATACAAAAGACATCTTCACAGAAACTTTAGCATGATGGCCGATCAAATATCTGAGCACTGTGTCCCAGCCAAGTTGACACTTAAGATTAGCCATCACATTTGTCTTATTCTCTTTTTAGCCATTCTAATATATGTGTGGAGGTGGCTCATTGTGGTTCTAATTTACATTTCCCTAATAGCTCACAAGGGTTGGCGAGTCCAGTGATGTAACCATTATGCCCTCTGCTGGCCCCTTAATCGGGGTTCTTTAGAAAAACAGAATTAACAGGCTGTATTGGGAGGTGAGTACATTTTAAAGAATCAGTTCACGTGATCATGAGGCTCGACAAAATCTGCCTGGGTAAATTGGTAGGCCAGAGATACGAGAAAAATCCAAAAGTCATCTCCTGGCAGAATTCCTTCCGGCTTGGGGGAAGTCTTTGTTCTTTTCAGGCCTTTGACCACTAGATAAGTCCCACCCACATTATGAAGGGTGATGTGTTTCACTCAAAGTCCACTGATGGGAATGCTAATCTCATACAAAAGACATCTTCACAGAAACTTTAGCATGATGGCCGATCAAATATCTGAGCACTGTGTCCCAGCCAAGTTGACACTTAAGATTAGCCATCACATTTGTCTTATTCTCTTTTTAGCCATTCTAATATATGTGTGGAGGTGGCTCATTGTGGTTCTAATTTACATTTCCCTAATAGCTCACAAGGGTTGGCATTGTTAGCTCTCTCCCTTCCTATCTGGTCCCATTATCCCCTTAGACCTCTGTGACAGATTGCACTTTCCAAAGTGGCTGCCCAGCACCACCCATCCCACCTGGTCTTCTCACGATGTGACCTTATACTTCTCCCTCTGGGAGACAGTGTGCACTCTCTCCCCTTGCATCTGGGTGAGCATGGGACTGTGGGGAGGAGGTACTGTGTGATCACCTTAGCACAGTCTTAGAAGACGCTGCAGCTTCTGCCTTGGCCCTCGTGAGTATCGTGTAAGTGGAATCATATAGTATGTAACCTTTGAAATGGACCTTTTCCACTCAATTGGAGACGCCACCAGGTTGTTGCCTATGTCCCTAGTTCACTCCTTTTGACTGCTGAGTAGTGTCCCGTGGTGATGTACCAGTTTGTTGGAGCATTCACCTGCTCAGAGACATTTGTGTTATTTGCAGTTTGGGGGCTTTACAAATAAAACTGCTATGAACATGAATATACAGACTTTTGTGTGAACATAACCTGAGATATACTCCAAGATAAATGCCCATGAATATAATTGCTGGATCATACGGTAGCTGTATTCCAAACTTTTATCTAATTTTTTCACCAGGAGTCAGATGCACTCACTAGAGAGTAAGAGAGGGGAAAGTGAGACAGCAACCCTTCCTCCCCTAATGGAGAGTGGTCATGCCCAAAGCCCTTCTCCATTTCTCCCTTTGCAGGACTTGGGCATGCGCACACGCACTCCCATGCCTGGCATATTTTTCAAGCTGCCAGGCTGGAGACTCCAGCTGCATTGTGGGCCATATGAGACCAGCTGCCTTAACCACCACAGCACCGACTGGCCGGTGTCAAACATTTTTAGAGGAGTTGTCCCATTTTTCCTTTCCACATTTCAACATTTTAAAATTGTAATATCTGATGTAGAAGACAATACAGATCTACTGAAGGTGTCTGAGCCAGGGTGGGACTAGGATACTGAGCAGAAGACAGATAGACACCCCCTGGTGTTCCGAGGACACCTGGCATGCCCAGGTTTCTCCTTCCACAACCTTCTTTACCAAGAACATGGACTTCTGGGGCCAACCCACTGGGCTGGGCTGAGAAAGCTTTTTATTGCATAAGGCAATCAAGGTACTGCTTTGAAGGGGAAATTTTCTGGCCATAGGCAGACGCATAGCCATGGTTCAAGGACAGAATTCTACAGATTGTTCATGAAAATACCATTCAGTGGCATGTCCGCTGTGAAACAACCCCTTCTCTCCCAAATCCCTTCTCTCTCCATTTTCTTAGAATTTCCCAGCACATAGCTTCTCTCTCTGCCTGCACCTATCCACTCACAGAAGCGCAGCTTTGGAGACAGAAGCTGATGGAGAGTCCACCTCCCCTGACAGCAAGCTCCTTTGGCAGAGCAAGCAGAGCGAGGCAGAGAGTGCTAGAGGAAATATTGGGCCTTGGGTCTCTGGCCTGGTTAGGTGCTAGTGCTTGAGGCGGAGAGACATCCGCTGGGTCCCACAGATCGCCCTAGACCCGGCTACTCTGGGGCCGGAAGGGATAGGGCTCCGAACAGTGGCCTAAGGAGGCCACAGCCCAGCTCTCTGCGGCCTGGTCCTGGGCTCTCTGGGGAGAGTCCAAGTGTCTACCCCGGGGTTCTGAACGCCTGGGGAGGGCCTCCGTGTCTCAGGGCTCGCAGGAGACGCATGGGACCAGGGAGCTTCAAAAACACTGCCGTCAACCTGCGAGGAGCCCCAATTTTGCCCTGCCCTGATCTCTGGAGCCAGTGCAGGGAATGCAGCGAGGAGCCCCAGGAAAGAGCAAGACCACCGGGGGCTGCCCCTCCCGTCGGACCACCCAGCGCGCTGCACCGCCCCCTCCACCCTCCTCCGGTGGCTGGTCGAGGGTCACCGAGAAGCCCCGCTCCTCCCTCTGCTCCCCTCGGTTGCTTTAGCTATGGCTGGGGGCCCCCCCCCGTTAGAGGAGGGGGTGGGGGCCCGTGGAGGGACCCCAGAAGCCCAGGTTTCCCTGCTCAGGCGGAAAGTCGCCTGCAGTGCAGACGCTACTGACCCGCGCTAGGGAGAATCTCTGCACAGAGCTGGCGGGCCGGCGGGCGGCGTGGAGGAGGTGGCAGCTGCAAGGGTGGCTTCTGTAATAGCCCGGCGCCACGATGTTTGACAGCTCGCAGTATCCTTACAATTGCTTCAATTACGACACCGACGACTACCCTTCTGGCAGCTCCGACGAGGAAAAGCGGCTCACGCGGCCCGCGTACAGGTGACCTCGGGAGGCTGTGGCGGAGGTGTAGGGGGGACAGCGACCCTCCTTTCTCAGAGGGTTCGGTAGCAGACCTGCCTGGAAGGGGCGGGGATTGGAGAGGGGTCGCCCTGGCCCCGCACTGTCGCGGGTGGCGGGAGCAGGTTCTTCCAGCCTCCCTGTGGAGGAGGAACCCCCAGTGCAGTGGAGAACTTCTGGGGTCTGGGTGGAAGGGTGGAGGGGCCAGCTCCAACAACCCCTTTCTGCTTTCCACATCCGACCCGCCACGACGCCCTGGAGGAGGGGCCCGGGCAGCCGGGACAGGGCTCACCCGCAGAGCCCGTCCCCGTCGCCCTGCGCGGCCTGACACGCCCGGTTTGCAGCTACATCGCGCTCATCGCCATGGCCATCCAGCAGAGCCCCGCGGGCAGGGTCACCCTGTCGGGCATCTACGACTTCATCATGCGCAAGTTCCCCTATTACCGCGCGAACCAGCGCGCCTGGCAGAACTCCATCCGCCACAACCTGTCCCTCAACAGCTGCTTCGTCAAGGTGAGCTCCCCGCCCCGCCCCCATGGAACCCCGAGTGTCTCTAGCTTGGCGACAGCTGGGCCCGGTCATTCCTGGTGACAGGGAGGGAATGTCACAGCCACAGGCGCTGAAAAGTTCGTTCTTAGCAAACGGGGCAGCCTCCATCTGCTCAGTGAGCACCACCACCCACCCAAAGGGCCGGCGGCACCTTTCAGGGTCCGACCCAGAGCCCAGACAGGGCTGGAGCGGGGCGGGGAGCGCGCCCGGGGGCGGCGGCGCTGAGGGTTGTCACACCGCCCAGGTGCCGCGGGCCGAGGGCCACGGGAAGGGCAACTACTGGACGTTCGCGGGCGGCTGCGAGTCGCTGCTGGACCTCTTCGAGAACGGCAACTACAGGCGGCGGCGCCGGCGGCGCGGTACCAAGCGCGAAGGACCCAGGGGGCAGAGCGCGGGGGACGCGGAAGGGCCTCCAGGTCCGCTCGAGCCGGGTGAGCTGGAGTCCCCCATCCCAGAACACACAGGCGTGGGCGCCCCCAGCCGCCAGCCCCCGACGCCGACGCCTACCAGCCCCACCGTCCGGGGGAAGGAGACCCACAGGGACATCAAGTTCAGCATCGACTACATCCTCTCGGCGCCCGACCCATTCCCTGGGTTCAAGTCGCCCTGTCACCTGCAGGAGGGTAGATGTCCCCGACGGGAGGCCCAGCAAATGAACCTCCACGTTTGGACAATGTGAGACGGGGCTGGGGGCGCTAAGGCTGTCGGCCTGCCCAGGTGCCCACTGCAGAGTCAGTCCGGGTCTTCCAGCTAGATCCTGCCCTGGAAGGACAATTTCCGCCCACCTGGAGCTGGGAGGTCAGTGTTACATCCTGTAAACTTCTTCCAGAGACTGGCACTCAGTGCTGACGCCAGCCCTGGGATGGAGCAGAAGGCAGAATGGAGTTTGTGGAAGATATTTATTGTGATGGGACTTTGTTCATTCAGGAAAAAAAAAGTCCTTTGCAGGGGAAACAGATTGGATTCCAGTTTTCCTTAAGGGTTTGTTGTAGATTCACCCAGTTTTCCTGCTCCAAGGAATAAAAATATAGAGTCATGTTTTTTAGAGGCAAGATAATATTTCATTCCTGGGTCATTTAAGAATTTGTTCAGGGACCAGCAGTTAGCATAATAGCTACATTGCTGAACTCCCATGTAGTCGACCACAGTTCATGTCCCGGACCCGGTGGCTTAAACTCACGCCAGGCGTGTGTGCTTGCGTGCCCAAGATCCAGAGAGGAGAATGGAGGAGAAGGGATTGCGGCGCAGCCGTCCCCCTGGGGGTGATTTCTCACTTTCTGTCTCTCTGTCTCTCTCTGTCTTTCTGGCGAGCTCACGCACACTATAGCAAAAACTTCTCAAAAAAAAAAAAAGAAGAATTTGTTCATAGACTGCCACATCCCAAAGCTGCTTGTGCACACAGTACAGTTAGTGAAATCTGTTAGCGTCTTCTCTAGCTAGTTAAAATAATAGTAATAATAATAAAGTGTCCACAGTAAAGGTAGATACGTATTAATTGATTCCATGAATATTAGTTACTCTGAGGTTTATGACAGTGTTCGTGTTATGGATCATGTGATCAAAAGTGACAAATGTATCTCGTGTTGTTGGTGGATTATTTTGATGATGGTTTAAAAAATTCATTGCACTTGTTAAACAGGAAGAAAAGAAGGAGGAGAGAAAAGGGAGGCACCAAATTTGGGATGATATTGGGGGCAAAATCCAATTTTCTCGATTTTCCTGAGCAGGGAATAAACCCGTATCTTCCATCCAGCTGCCTTCCTGCAAAAGCAGACACCGGATAGCAGGCTGTTGATAAAATTCCTGCTATACCGTGAGGTGCACAATTAAGGATATACACAATTACAAGCATCCGAGGTGGGTACACTCCATTTGAAATGTAAATGATTTAATTACTGTGTAGAGACGGGCATTTTAAAAAACACAATTATGCACGGTGAAACTATTTGACCAACCTTATCATTTTTCACCAGCCCATTTTTGCAAAGTTAATTGCTTCCCATGACTTAATTCGAACATTAGTATGGATTACACCTAATCCGATTCACTAGGTGACAACGATTGGTGAATTTTGTGAACAGCAAAAACACACCCAACGAGGCTGGCTGTCTCGATTGGGAATTACAGGCTTGCTTTATCATGCTCTCTTAAAAAAGACAAGGGCTGGGAGCGAATGAAGGCAGGCAGGCTAGCGAGACAGACCTAAATTGTCCAAGAGTCGCTTAGACCTGGCTTCATTTCTATCCAGAGGACTTGACACTTCATTACGGCGAAGCATTCCCTCTCTCACCTACCCCGTAAATAGACTCAACGTGTTGCTTTAATTGTTTCGAGAAGAGGGAAGAAGGTATTTCTGGTAGATGCTGTGCAATGCCAGGACTTCAATGCCACAATGAGACCGGTGGCCTGGTGTCCACTGCCTCGCTGCTAGGCCTGCCACCACAGCCTCTGCCTACAAGGCCACACTTTGGCCTAGAAGGAGGAGAGAAAGCCTAGCATCAAATGCCCTTTCCTGGAGCAGAAATGAGGCCTGTAATATAGACACCTCTCCTTTGCAAGCCAACTGTCCTTTCCAGAACTCTGCCGGGAAACAGGCTAGTACTCACAGAGCTCCCACCGACTGCCAGGCACAGTGCTGAGCCCGGAGGCGTGTGCTGCCCATTGACTGGGACACCAGCCCTGGGAGATGGGTGCTGAGCCTCTTCTGCGGCTGGGGCCCTTCAGTGCAGGCATGTGGCCCCCAGGTTGGGCCCCTACCCTTTCCTCGGTGCTGGCTTGGGTGTGTGCCGTGGGTGTGTGCCGTGTGTCTATCTGCATTCCTGTTATTTATATGCCTTTGTCGTTTGTGCTAAAAGTTTCCATTTAAATTATACTAGATATGATTTAGATGGTGCTAAGAGGCAGATGGCACTATACATAAGTATATGGTATACAGAGTGTCTGAAGATATATTTTTCTGCTACCAACTGAGCAAATAAAATTTGCATTTCATCTTTTGGGTCCTTGCTTTATTCCTGCATTTTGTTCTGGTTTGCAAAGCCTGATGTGGAACCAAAAAAGCCCTTTACCCTAAACAGGGCACTCCCTGGAGGCCCCAGCCTTGGAGAGAGAGATGAGGCCTTGGAAGGAGGGTTCTCAATAGCACCACTGTGCACACATTGGTAGCCAAGCACGACTCGGAGGCGGGGCCAGGCAAGGGTGGCACCCGACGAAATGTGTGTACTCTGAGGGGTAGCGTTTGTTTGTAAAGGATATCAATCATGTTTTTAAAAGCAAAGGGACATTTTCAATTTGCCAGACTGTGATATCCTACAACTTCAGAAAGGTTCCCAGTCCTTGGAGTGAATGGCATTTAATACCAGCAACATAACAGGGGTGAGGGCTGGCTGTGACCTATTCAAATGTCGCCGCCACCACGCAGACTTGCCCAACGCAATTATAATTAAATACTTTATGCCTCTCTTGCAAATCCGCTGATTGATCATCGATATGTACATTACCAGCACATTACCCCCGAGCAGATGTCTGCCGTACGCGGGTTATGGATCACCAGGTTTCCATTAACAAAGTTGGGAGGTGCTGCCAAGTGAGCGCAGGCTCGGGGGGTGCGCGCGATTACCTGGTACAGACCAAAGTTCTCAGCGGTGGGCACCAGGACCTGAACGCCTTCTCCCAGGTCAGCAGGTGATCTTAGGGGGTCTCGACCCTGAGGATGGCGAAGGTTGAGGGCTTCTGCAGGCTGAGGGAGTGGCCCTGGTACTTCTTGAAGGATGGAGCACCCGACCCACCTTTAGCCTTCCTCAGTGGCGGGGAGGGAGCTGCAGCACTGAGCAGTGGCCAGGTCCCCGAGGGCAAGCTGACCTCAGATGGTGCCCTCACCCCCACTTCTGGCCAGTGAGGTCATCTCTGTCTTTCCAGAGAGGCTTCCTGAGCCTTCTCTTTACACCAGGCTGAAATAGACTCCAGGAAGCTGCTAGCCATTGGGCCTGCTCGGCCTCCTGGGGCAGCAGAGAAAACCTTGTTTCTCTTCCATTCTTCCTTCCCTATTGAGGATGACTGGGGGCTGTTTGTTCAGGAAACATTCGCTAGCCAGCAAGAACCAATGCAAGCCCCCAGACATGCGCACCCTGCCCTCATGTTCAGGCCAAACTCACCATTTCTTTAACCTTTCAAACGCAGCTCCTGTTTGTCACTGATATAGAGCCCAGCAGGACAATCACCTCCCATGCTAGGGGCACTTGGCCTTCGTTACTGTGGCCTTCGCACCCACTGACTTCTTTGAGCATAACCACCACTCTCTGCTCTGTCGCCGAGCCTTTCTTCCTATCTGCTCTGTCCTGTGCTTGTGAAACACCTACTGACTGGGTGGGTAATGCTGGTGAGGACAGCGTGCAGAGGGTGGGGGTGGGGGGTTTCAGGAGCCCCCTTTCAGAGCCACTGCCCCAGAGTGACCTCAGAGGTCTTACTACTGAAGAAGGGGCAGTACCAGGTTGGGAGCTTTGTAGCTGTGTGTCCTGGGAGGGGTCATTTGCCCCCTGGAACCCTAGGTTCCTCGCCTGCAGCACAGGCTGTGCACTGCCCTGTCGGGAGCCTAGTGGGCAGGCACTGAGCAGCAGGGGAGGCAGGACTAGGCTGACTCTCTGGGGTATAGGATGAGCAGAGCCACCCCACGGAAACTGGCTCCCAGAAGCTCTCCAGGCCTGAGGTAGACTCTGGGCACCTCTCTTCCTTGAAGTAGGCCCAGGACACTTGCCTCTTTTCCTCTGT
>NW_006159510.1:5640215-5642748 GCF_000334495.1 Tupaia belangeri chinensis
GCCCCTGACACTTTCCTCTTTCCCGCTGTCCTTTGTCGTTGTAGTCACCTCCCATCTGACATGCAGGGTAGGAGACAGGACCCTTCAAGGTAGTGTGAGAGTGGTAAGGGGTTAGAAGGGACAGGCACCGAGACAGGCCCCAGGGTGCTTTTCTCCCCTGTGGGTGCCTGTTTTCACTCTTCAGCAATTCTGCTCTTCTCTGCCTTGAAGCAGGGGTGCTCTTCCCCACTTTCCCTGCTACAAGTCTGCAGCAGGGCTGGGTTGACTCTGAAATTCCTCCTGTTCCAACCTCCCTACCCCCTACCTTGCCCCTGGGCCAAGACCCCAGGCTATGTGGGTCCAGACAAAACAAGAGCACATTTATCTTGATGCCAAGGACCCTGGAATCTCTCTGCATAAACATTCTAAATGAGGAACCCAAACAGGCCTGTTTCTCACCGAGTATGAGACTAAAAATAAGCATGGCAGGGCCTGCCTGGGGCTGGGGCCTGCCTGTCCCATAGGGACAGGGCAGCGCAGTGCTGTTTCTCCTTCCACCTTGAAATGAACAGCATGGCCCTGCTCCCAGGGTGGTGGGAGCCCAGGGAGGTGGAGCCCAGGGTCTCCCTTTGCCAGCCGCACCCTGCTCTGCCCGGGCTGCCTTCGCGGCTCTGTGTGCAGCTCCACCTTGGCTGGTGTTTCTCGGCGGCCCTTCCCAGCTCTGTTGACATCTCCTTCTTGGCAGCAAAGGCCGATGTCACAGCTTCTAGTCACTTTCAGATCCAAGAGGTCCACCCAGGCCAGCTGGGATCCAGCCTGGTCTGAGGAGCTTGGGGCCATTCTTAGGGAACTGACTTAAGGCTCCTGCTTCGTAGGTGCAGAGCTGGGGGCCTGGCTTTGCTCCTGGAGAGTGAGGGGACAGGGGCCCACAGTGGGGCAAGACAATCCTCAAGGCCCTCAAAGGCTCCGAGGCCAGAGGAGACTCAGGAGACTCAGGAGCCCCAGGCGGGGACAGGGCCAGTCCCCAGGAGGTGGGGAGCTGCTCTGGCTGTGTGGTCTCGAGGGACAGGGGATGCCCCATAACCCAGTCTCAGTGGGACCCTCGCAGTGCAGGAGGCCATACTGGGCCTCCCCACCTTCCAGCCAACGAAGGCAGAGAAGGGGGCAAAGTGAAGGAACACACCCTGACCTTACCGCCTCGAGTCTGGGGGAGGGCAGATGCAGGCGCTGCACTGTGGAGAGCCCCCATACAGGTCACTTTCTCTTCTGCACACGGCAGGTGCCCTGCACACGATGATCTATTCATCCTGCATGGGGAGGAAGAAGATGCTTTGAGGGCAGGAGGGGTGACAGTCACTCACAGTAACTGTGCTGCAGCCCCTAAAGCCAAAGCAGGTGCTCACAGACCCAGCTCCCCATTCTCGGCGTGCTAGCAGCAAGGGCTGGCACTTGCTCAGGGTGTTCTCTGTACCCAGGCTGCCCTGACCATCTTCATCCCTCAGGAGCCCCGTCAAGTCAGTACCATGGGGTCCCTGGTTGCAGGTGAGTCAGAGACAGTCACACACCTGCTGAGTGTGCTGTAGGGTCCAAACTCAGGGGTCCTACCACACCTGTCAGCAGATTGTCTAGAGGGGCCACTCATTGGCAAGGCTCAGGGCATTCCGGAAAATTGCATGCAAACATGTAATTCTGCAAATGTTTATGGATTGGTAATTTGGCTGCATAGCAAAATCAAATTATAGGTAATAGGCTGTGTGTACCACACACCACCACCACCACCCTGCCTCCCATGGGACCATGAGGGCAGGGCTAAGGACCTGGGGTCTCCGCATGCTGAGCCTCACGGCCAAGTCTCTTCACTGATGCCCTCTCCCCAAGTCCCCCACAGAGAGGAGGGATGATGCAATGACTGTCAGGGAGGGATGGAGTTAGGAGGACAGCCCTGTGGCCGGGGGAGCACAGTGGGCAGGCTCTCAGGACAGGCTGTTGAGGGGTGGTCTATTCTCATTTCCTCTCTGGAGGGAATTCCAGCCCAACCCAACAAGTAATGAAAGCTGGTTCCCAATGCACTTCCGTCCAGGGCTTCCCCTTGGGCCTGCTTGGCCTCAGGCTGCTGTTTAGACACCCAGCTTGTGAGCAGGGTGAGGGGCAGACTCCACAGCTCCATTTCACAGATGAGAAAGCCGAGGCTCAGTGAGGCATGCAGAGTTTGTGGGAGGCCAGGCTGGACTTGGTCCCAGGCCATCTTCCCCATTCCAGGTGCCCAAGATGCAGGCAGAGGGCACAGTAACTCCTCTAACTTGGAGTCCAAGGACCTCCTCTGTCCACTAGCCGTGGCCATCAGTCCACCACTGAGCACGTGTCAGGGATGACTGGCAGACACTCCGGATCCCAGGGATTCCAGATCTGGGTTGGACAGTGACCCACAGGCAGCCTCACCTCCCTGACCAGCTGCTGAGAGGTGGGCCTGCCTCCTTAGCAGTGCAGACCTTCCCTCCCCTACAGAGATCGGCCTGGCGTGGGCCCTTGCTATAATTACCTTAAGAAAAATCTA
>NW_006159510.1:5642993-5645059 GCF_000334495.1 Tupaia belangeri chinensis
AGTGCACACAGCCTATTACCTATAATTTGACTTAGCCATTCAGCCAAATGAACAATCCATAAACATTTGCAAAATGACATGCTTTCATCCCGTGAAAAATACCAAGTTCATCTTATGTAAATGCGCCTGATTGGCACTTTGCCGTTCTAGAGAAGCGGTTCTCAGAACCAAATGCGGAACTTGTCAGGCCACACCGCCACCCATTACAAATAACAGCCCCCGCGTGCTCCTGTCCAATTACATTTCCACCAGCTTTAGGCGACTTTAGACCCAGATTCCAAATAAGATGTGAGTTCACTCGACTGAAACTCGCAGGATTGGATTTACAATAAACAAAGAGAGGTCATGCAGTTCTGCCATTTTTAAAAAGAAGAGGAAATTGAGTGGGAATGTTTGAACTTTTTCAACGTCCCTCTGTACTCTGTGTCGAATGCTGGAGACACAGTGGTCATGGCATTCACCAAGAGATGAGGGTTCCTGGAGGAAGCAGCCACACAGGACCTCCTCCAGCCTGGGTGCCTGCCACGCACCAGACACCCAGTTATCTGTGGGATGTGAACAGCACCCCCCGTCTCATCCTTTGGGACCAGCCAACATGCCCTTCCACACCCCCTCCAACCATGTGTCTTTTTCTTTCCAACCTAGAACTTACCACAAGCGCTAATTCTACCCAGGGATGCCTCACCCTCCAAATCTACTCAGCTCCTGAGTGCGACGGTGAGAGTTTGCAAAGCTAGCTCAGATAATGAGACTCTGTTATTTGTTCCCGAGCTTTGGTAAGAAGGAAGGGTTTGGGGTTTAAACCAGCTCTCTCAAAACCTTTGTGCGAATCGACTCGGTTCCAAATAGTAAGGGATAGCTGAATTAATTTGTGCAATTAGTTGTTTAACAATTGGCTTTGCACCTTACAACTTCAACCTGTGGAGCTGCAGACCACATCTGTGTAACAGCATTGTGTCTGGGGCCTCGTACGGTGCTCAGCAAACATCGATGAACCTAAAGAGAGAGCAAACACCTGCTCCTGTGAGGCTCACTCATTTACATCCAAGGCTTTCCCCTCCTGCAGACTACAGACTTCTGGCACCAATGACACTATTCTGGATGACAGCGGCTTAAACAAACGAAGGGCTTGCTTTGTTGCCTAACAGAAGTCTAGGAGGGGGCAGTTTAATCTCTCAACCCAGGAGGTAGGGATGAGGGGTGGCAAAACCTGGGTCTCTGTCCACCCCAGGGAGGCTGGACATTTTAGCCAGAGGAAGAGGATATGGGGAAAAGTGAAGGCTTGTAGGCTGGAAGCGGGTGCAGACCAGGCTGCCGCCCTCAAAGATGCTGAGTGTAGGCTGAGGTAGGAACGTGGAGCCCTTCCTTACACATTCCATGGAAAGTCTCTCTTGACTCAACCTCTCAGGGAAGATGCATTAAAACAACAGCAGCCAGAACACCCCAGACCTGGTGAGGTCTGCTAGTGAGAAGTTCTGGAAATGGAATTTGTCCCTGCACTGCCCATAGCTGAGATGTTTCAATGGGGAAGGCCCCTCCTCTAACAAAGGCGAAAAGGGGGGTTAAGAGGGAGACCACAGCTTTAAAGTGGCCAAATCTGGGTGTCAATGTAGCGGTACAGAATCCCATTCCAGGCACTTTGTAGATGGAGGAGGCAGAGCGGTTAATTTCACCCAGTCCTTCCCGTTGGCTTGTCCATAATGAACTAAAGCTCACGAACTGAAGCTCCCTCTGAACCGACAGTTGTCCAAGTGTAGACAAGCTTGGCAGCCATAGAACCTGCATTCACAGTCCTGAAATGCAAAGAGACCGTCGTGTGGGCATATACACACTCACATGCACACATGCCTGTACATGCACCTGTATGCAAACAAACATACAGAGGCACTCATGTGCGCACATGTACCTCAGTATACATACTTACATGCACACAAGTGCACACACACAAAACAGCATGTGAAATGCACAGGAGTGTGAAGGGCAGAGTAAGAGTGTTCATCTCATTTATATATAGGTTTGGAGAGAACACGGCGTCCGGCTGAACTCTTGGCACCTGCTGGAGCGGT
>NW_006159510.1:5645350-5650999 GCF_000334495.1 Tupaia belangeri chinensis
GAGAGCACGGCTGCCTGCTAACCTCTGGCTACCGGCTGGATCTGGCCTGCTGCTATTGTGCGTCCACACCCTCGCTCACACAGTTCCCTATCTCTGTAATGCCTTTTCAGTTCCTCATAAAAACCCATTTAGCTTTCAAGTCCTGGTGCAAACTGTCCCCCTTTGTCCAGCCCTCCCAAGGTCCCCAGAGACAGAGGCAGAGATCTGAGTGCACATTCTCAAACATGGTGGTAAAATGGTAGCAGTTAATGGAGACTCATCATCTTCTCCATGTGTTACAGACGGGGAAATTGAGGCTCAGAGAGGCTTGCGATGGGTAAGGATTTGCACAAGTTCTGCTGATTCCAGAGTCCCTGCCATCACTTCTTCCAAGGAAGCAGGCAATAGGCCAGTGAGGATGGGAACTCCTCAGGCCCATGCTGCCCCCATACACTGCCTTGGGAGGCCCCTGCGCACCCTGACCTCCTGGGCCTGGAGCTGACCTGACCCTTGGTGGTGCTGGGCGTTCTTAGCCACGTATGTCTCCTGCAAAGCCCTGAGCTCACAGGGCAGGCACATCTGCAGGTCAGCCATCACAGACACACACATGAGGGGAACCACATGAGCCACAGGTGTCCAGAGAAGACGGGGAACAATTTCCTCCCACTGTGTTCTGTTTGGATGAACTGGCTTGGCCAGATGTTGGTCAGGAAAACTCCGCTCAATGCACCTCCTGTGAATATAGAGGAGGCAGCCAGGGTAATCGCAGGAACCTCAGGCATTCCCATTTGTAAAGAGGCACTGTCTCTTCTTTGTCGTGGGTGTCCAGGCCCAGAGTGGTGGGCAGACCCAAGGCCATGGCTGAGGCACGCCTAGCTTAATGAACCTGGCACCCCCAAAAGCTGAGCAAGGGAGCCACATTCTCCCTGCCCATGGGCTGGCCCTGACTGGGCTACCAAGGGGAGGCCTTCCCCATGCCTCCAGCCTCCTGGGTCAGGACTATACTGTGGGGGGAGCCCACTATCCCACCCCTGAGGCAAGGAACCTTATTAGCTCCCACAGGCAAGAACCCTCCCACTTCTCCCAGGTGTGGCCTACAACAGCATGAAGCACTTTATAGGATGTTCAGCCCTCACGCCAGCTCAGTGAGCAAGATGGGTCAGTGGGTTTCACCCCCCTTCTATAAATGAGGAAATGGAATCTACTGGGGGACTGGCCCGAGCCGCAGAAAGGACAGGATAGCATTCGTGTGGCCCTTTCACCACCGCCAACAGCCTTCCAGCCCTTCCTTCCCTATCTGTGGGATAAGAAACAGATGGGTTTGGAGCTGCCTGTGGGTCTAGGAAGTGCTTCCAGGTCAGTGCAGGGTCAGGAGCCTGAATTCCTGCACTCAGTACTTCAGGGCTTCTGTCATTTCTCCCTGGCTCTCCTTCCTTGCAGTGTAGCTTCCCTTTTCATACTGATTTGCTTCAACAAAACTGGCACATTCGTATTTTGGTCTGGGACAGTAGGTGGCCATCTTGAAACTGTCCAGGGAAAGCCTATCCGAGAATGAACAGCACAGCAGAAAACAGAGTCAAAAGATGGGAGAGACAGGCTCTAGGGGACTTGATTGAAGCAACCAGATCCAGCCATGCCTGAAGCCCAGCACTACTTTCCAGTTAGCTATGCTTATCTGTTCTTTGGGGTTTAGGGCAATGTGACTTGAGAGTCTGACTCTCAACCAAAGGAGTTGTGATTTATACAAAAGTGTCTCAATGTTTGCTTAATAATGGGAGAAAGATGCTTTGGCCCCCCAAAACATATCCTTACTAGTGCAATTATGACTAATGAGACAGACATAGCAGGTTAAGGGCCTTCATACATAGCATAGTACAGTCCGTGGCCCGGTATGGAGTGTAGACTTCAAGACATCATGTCCAAACACCTGGAAACTTACACAGGTACACATTCTCCCCAGGTCTGAGCCAGTGTGGCCGAGGCAGGCTCTGGAATCTGCAACTCAGGAATCTTCCAATACACAGGGGAGCTTGGGAACCATGGCCTGGGTCTCTCTGCTGCTGGGGACAGCTGTGAAGGGGGGGGGTGTCTCACCTTCAGGCGATTAAAACCGGGAACCACCACCAACTGTGTGGGGCATTAGCGTACCCATAACTTGAAGGCAGGGGAGGGTAGAGGAGGACAGGGGAGAATAGGGGAGAGCAGGAGACAACAGGAGATGACAAGGAATGGCAGGAAATGGCAGAGAAGGACATGGATGGTGGGAGGTGAAAGGCAGGGGAGCATGGGAAAAGCAGAGAAAACAGGAAAGGACAGAGGAGGGCAGGAGATGGCAGAGGATGGCAAGGAACGCTGACAGCCCTGTCCTCTGTGTTCTCCACTGCCCCCTCTGCTACCGTCCCTGTCCTCCCTCACCCTCCCCTGCACTCCTATGTGCCGCCCTAGCCCCACCCCCATGGCAGACAGCTTGGTCTTCGGCACAGGATGTGCTCAGCTGCTGTGCTCTTCCCATGCCAGGGCGTGCTCTACTTCAGGGCCGGGTGCCCAGGACCCAGCTCAGCTCACTTGCCCCACGCAGTATCCCTCAGGGGCGTCTGCAGAAGCTGGGGGGCCCAGCGCACTCAGCCCAGGGGCCCAGGCGACAACTCACCTTGGACTTGGGGCATACAGACACACAGGTGAGGTCTCTGAGAGCTTGCCGCCCTGGCTGTCAGCTCCACAATCCCACAGGGTCTTTGACCAGCTTGAATTTGACAGCCTACCTCTTATTTAATCCTGTGCCAAAAAAACGAACTTGTAAAGCAATGGCGCCTGTAGCTCCCTGGTCTTGCTGACTGTTCCCCCCACGACCCGCAACAGAGGTTGTGAGGACGATAAGTAAGGCTTCAGGCAGACCTGGGGCCTGCCCCTGTGAGGTACCAACCCAGAACCCTCTCCTGAGGATCAGGGTGCCACTCGGCGGGGGAGGTGGAGAGGAGAGGCATCAGAGGGGCTGTGGAGCTGCCCCCACAGCAGATGAAAGCAATCAGCACGCGCGCTGGATGGAAAGGTTAATACATAAATCAGAGGGAAATGTCAGACGCCTTTTAACACTGATTGAGGTGTAATTTGGGGTAGGCCTGAGCGCTGGTCACTGGCGCTTATGCAGTCACGGCAAGCCGCAGAAGTATTATATCGTCTGTTTGTTTACATGTCCATAATCACGTCGAGATGGATCGGCCCTCTGCTCTCCATGGATGCCTCTCGAACCTTCTGAGGACGTGAATATTTACAGCCTGCTGCTCCGTTTGGAACCAGCTGGCTCTTCTGGGACACAGAACTTTCCAAACACCACCGAAGAGAACATCACCCCGGGTCAGCCTGAGGGCTAGGGTGGCCCCTAAGACAGAAAGCCCAGCTTTGTGAGGCAGAGCCAGGCGGAGGACCGAACTCCTTGCAGGGACCAAGACTTCCCCTTGCAGTCCCCTGTGTTTTCTGCAGCCCTCACTCGCCCAGGTCTCTGCCCACCTCCGTCCAAATCCCTTAGCTCCCTCTGGCTGCCTGTGGCTCTCCATCCCCAAGGAGGGTGGTCCCCACAGAGCTAAGACCCATCCTGGGACACTCATGCTGCTCTGATGGCCCAGTGTCAGGACTGAGGGGGCGCCAGGCTTTGCACTTTGAAAAGGATGATGATAAAGATGTCTTATGTTGTCTCTGAGTGAGACTATGCACAGTCACGTGTGTGTGCTAAATGTGTCACATTGTTCAAAGAAAGCATTCAAAATGTTATGGTGGGGCCAAATGCTGGCATAGCCATAAAATGAGACTCCCTATGAGGCTGACCCTCATGAGAAGGTTTTGGGTTCGAGATCTCAGAGAGGTCTCAGGCATGTGCCTGGCCATGATCTGGAACTGGCTGAAGCTGAGGATGGATCACAGTGTCAAGACTCTGTTAGGGGTGTGGTCGCTCAGTCTGTCTGTCCTTTTGGGTTTGGGAAGTGTATTCTCATGCACCTAGTGTGTTTCTCAAACATCCAGATCTGGGACTCGAACCAGCCACGTGGCCATGCGGAATCCAGTCACCTAAACCACTGCATCACTGACTGGCCCCATGATTTGGTACTTTTTATTATTCCATTTTATTATTTTTGTTGGCTCATTAACTGTAACTTCTTGTTTTATTATTTTAGTGACTGCATTAGAGTTTATAGTATACTTCTTTATCTTATCGTAATCTGCTTTCAAGTGATACTATACCACGTTTCTTTCAGGGTATGAACCTGACAACGGTGTACTTCAAACTCCCTCCAACTACCATCTGAGTTGTTGTTATCATACATTTTCTTTTACTGATATCATTATTGCTGCAATACACTACTTTTTTGTTTAAAGAGTAATTATCGGGGCCAGCAGGTGGCATGGTGGTTAATGCACTGGACTCCCGCATGGTTGACTGTGGTTCGAGTCCTGGACCTGGTGGCTTGAAAATCACATTGGGCACATGTGTGTGCATGCCCCAAATCCCAAGAGAATGAAGGAGAAGGGACTATGGTGTGGCCATCCCCTTTGGGGAGTGATTTCTCACTTTCCCTCTCACTGTCTCTCTCCGGATAGCACATGTACCTATGGCAAAAACAAAAACAAACAAACAAACAAAAATCTTTAAAAAGAGTAATTATCTTTTGAAAAGATCTAATATTAAAAAAAAAACTTACGAAGACCAGTAGATGGCATAATGATTACGTCCCTGGACTCCCACGTAGTCTACCACAGTTCAAGTCCCAGATCAGGCATCTTAAAACTCATGCTGGGCGTGTGTGTATGCATGCCCATAATCCCAAGAGGAGGCGAAGGGATTGTGACATGGCCACCTCCCCAGGGGGTGATTTCTCACTTTCTGTCTATCTTTCTGGCAAGTACACACACCCTATATCAAAAATCTCTCTGGAACCAGCAGTTAGCGTAATGGCTATGTCACTGCACTCCCATGGTCGACCACGGTTCGCATCCCGGACCCGGTGGCTTAAAACTCATGCCGGGCACATGTGCGTGCGTGCCCAAGATCCCGAGAGGAGAACAGAGGAGAAAGGATTGCGGCATGGCCATCCCCCGGGGGGTAATTTCTCGCTTTCTGTCTCTCTGTCTCTCTCTGTCTGGCGAGCAAACGCACCCTATGGCAAAAAACCTCTAAAAAAAAAAAACTCTCTAAAAAAGAAATAAAAGAATGAATAAATAAATAAAATGTTTAAAGTCTTATGTATATACTATTTCTCATATTATCCATTTCCTTTGAGTAGATTTATATTTCCATATGGTATCATTTCTCTTCTGCTTGACTTTTCTTTTTTTTAATTAAAACCATTTTTTTTAAAATCGCTATAGAGTGCATGCACTTTCTGGACAAAGAGAGAGCAAGAAAGCATCCCCGGGGAGAGCAAGCCTTTCTCCTCTAGTCACCACTGGGAGCTTTGGGCACACATGCAAACATGCCCAGCATGTTTCTCAAGCCGCTAGGTCCCGGACTTGAACCACACAGCCTGCCATGTGGAGTCCAGTTACCTTAACCACCATACCACCATGCCAGTGGCTGGCCCTCTTCAGGGCTTTTTTTTGTTGAAGAGGTTTTTTTTTGTTTGTTTTTATTTTGTTTTGTTCTGTTTTGTTGGTTTTTTTTTTTTTTTTTTTGGATTT
>NW_006159510.1:5651069-5659189 GCF_000334495.1 Tupaia belangeri chinensis
CATAGAGACAGAAAGCGAGAAATCACCCCCCAGGGGGGATGGTCACGCCGCAATCCCTTCTCCTCCATTCTCCTCTCGGGATCTTGGGCACGCATGCACACGCGCCCGGCGTGAGTTTTAAGCCACCGGGTCCGGGACACGAACCGCAGTCGACTACGTGGGAGTCCAGCAACATAGCCATTACGCTAACTGCTGGTTCCCAGTTTTTATTTTGTTTTGTTCTGTTTTGTTTTGTTTTTGCTATAGGGTGCATGTGTTTGCCAGAAAGACAGAGAGAGACAGAGAGACAGAAATCACCCCTCAAGGGGGATGGCCACGCCACAATCCCTTCTCCTCCGTTCTCTTCTTTATTCTCCTCTTTGGATCTTGGTCACGCACCATGCCAGTGTGAGTTTAAGCCACCAGGTCTGGGACTCGAACTGCAGTCGACTACATGGGAGTCCAGTGACATAGCTATTACACCAACTGCTAGTTCCTCTGCCTGACTTTCTTTATCATTTCTTTTAGCTCAAGTCTGTTGGTGGTCAATTCTTTCCACTTTTATATTTTGTCTTTGTTTTGAAATATATATTTGCTGGGTATTAGATAATAAATTGGCATTTCATTTTGGTTTACTTATTTATTTATTTAGCTTTTGCCATAGGGTGCATGCGCCCGCCAGAGAGAGACAGCGAAAGAGAAAGTAAGAGAAATCTTCCCCCAGGGTGGATGGCCATGCCACAATCCCTTCTCCTCCTGGGATCTGGGGCACACACGCAAATGTACCCAGTGTGATTTCCAAGCCACCAGGTCCTGGACTCAAACTGTGGTCTACCATATGGGAGTCAAACACCTTAACCACCACCTGCTGGCCCCAGTATTGTTTTTTTTTTTTTAATATACTTTGAAAAGAGGATCAGCAGGTGGCATAGTGGTTAAGGCACTGGATGCTCCCACATGGTCAACCATAGTTCAAGTCCCAGACCCGGAGGCTTGGTTTCTCATTTTCTTTCTCTCTCTCTCTATCTCTCTGGTCAAATTAAGAAATAAATAAATGAATAAATAAAATTAAATAAATAATTCTTCAAAAACCATATATATATAAATATATATATATATATATAAAAAAAAACCAAGATCCCGAGAGGAGAATGGAGGAGAAGGGATTGTGGCGTGGCCATGCCCCCTGGGGGGTGATTTCTCGCTTTCTGTCTCTCTGTTTCTCTCTGTCTGTCTGGCGAGCACACGCGCCCTATAGCAAAAACCTCTCCCCCGCAAAAAAAAAAAAAGATATTTCTCCACCATCTTCTCACTTACATTGTTTATGATGATAAATCTTTCTTTGTTTCTCTCTTTATAATGTCTTTTTTTCCTTCTCTCTACTTATGAAATATTCCTTTTATCCTTGCTTTACACATTTGATTATGATATGCCCTGTCTGGCTTATTTGTATTTCTCATGCTTGGGGTTTACTGAGCTTCTTTATTATCTTTTTTTTTTTTTTAATTTTACTAAAGGGCATGTGTACTTGTTGGGGAGAGAGAACGTGAGAAAGCATCCCCCCTGAGGGATATGACCATGGTGCAATCCCTTCTCCTTTAGTCTCCTCTGAGATTTTGGGCACACACACAACAGCTGTGTTTTTCTAGGGACCAAGCTCAGGACATGAACAAGGCAGTCGGCCATGTGGAATCCAGCCACCTTCACATCGCCTCACTGGCCCCTACTGAGTTTCTTCAGTGTGAGTTTATTGTTGGCATTATATCAAATTGGGTATTTTCCAGCCTCTTTTTTTTTTTTTTTTTTTTTTAATTTTTGCCCCATCCTCTGACCATTTTGGAAACTCCAGTTACAAATCAGACTGCTTGGAGCTGGGTCACAGCCCACTGATACTCTGCTCATTTTTTTTCATTCTGTTTTTTCTCTAGTTTATTTTTAGATCATTTTTACCATTATAATAGGAAAAAGACAAGTTCACTAGCTTTTTTTCTGCAGTGTGTAATCTGCCATTAATTCCGTCCTATTTATTTTATCTCAGACATGATATTTTCACCTCTGGAAGTTCAACTCGGGCCTTTTAAAAATACTTTCCATGTAACCTTTTTAAGCACATACAACACAGTTGTAGTAAGTGTCTTTGCCTGCAAATTCTCATGTCTCTGTGAATCCTCGCTTGGTTTTGATTGTTTAGTCACTCTCCTCACTCTGGGTTATATTTTCCTGCTTTTCATATGTGCTAATCTTTCATTGAATGCCACACACTGTGAATTTTGCCTTGTTGGAGGGTGGCTATTTTCGTGTTTCTACAAATATTCCTGTGCTATGCTCTGGGAAATTTCTCTTCCAATGTTTCCTTCCCTAATTTCCCTGTGGATCTCCAACTAAAGCTACGCTGCAGCATTTTAATATGCATTACCTGCAAAGAGTTCGATCCTGAGCAGGGATGCACCGTGCTCATTAGGGCTAGCCAGTCCCCACTGCCAGGGTAAGACTCCTCTGTGTTCTTTCCCCAGTGCCCCATGAACCATCGGGTTTCTAGTCTGGCTGGAGAACAGGCACTGCTCTCTCTTGTCTGGGCACCTGGCACTGTCACCTGTCATCCTTTCAGGTGGTTCTGTCCATAGTCTCGGGTAGTTGCCTCGCCTAAATGTGTTGATGACTACTTACCTGAATTCAGGAGAAGTTCTCAGTAGATCCCCAGAATTTTCTCTCTGGGAAGTTCTCCCCTCTCTTGTTGTGGAGACCAGCCACCCCCCACCTCTGCAAACAGCCACCATCAGCTCATGTGCCTCCTGCTATGGTCTCATACCCTGAATTTTTCTTAGTTTTTCAAAGCTCAGCTGTCCATGAGAGGAACTTGCTGTTTTATTGTGATTTCTAAATGATTTATATCAAAAATGCTTTCAGGGTAGTTAGTCTGCAAGATTGTCAGACCTAGATGTCCCATTTTACAGGAAAGGAAACTGAGGCTTCAAACCTTCCCCCAAAAACAACATTGACGCACACAAAACCTTTGATGCAACCTTGTCTCTGCTGTCTCCATGTGAGATTTGCTCCTCACACTGCTCTCACCCTCCCCCCTCCCCAGCCAGCCAGGGTCATGGGCACGTGTGTGTCTGGCATGTACAGTCAACCTGGGAACCGAGCCCGTATCTTCCATATGGATCTGGGATTGCTTGAGCAGTGCATGACTTGCTCTCACGGAGACAGCAGAGACACCGCAGTCAACAGCGGGAGGTCAGAGAGGGGCGCATTCCGAGGCTTCATCCTCCTACCAACTGCACCCAAAGAAACTTCAGTAACTTTGAAAAATAACTCATTCAAAACCAAGGATTATTTTCCAAAACCAGCTCACCCAGATGAGAAAATCCTGAAGCACTGAGAACAAGATGCAATGGTGCCTTAGGTAATTCACAGTACAGTCAGGAGGAGAGAGATGCGGCGACTAGACAGACATCTTGAGAACAGTGCTGCTGACTACACGGCCCAGGGCCAGCTGGAGAGTAACCAGTGAAATCCAGCTCCTCCCACCCTGGGGAGCTATACGTAACACTTTCCTTTTATTCTAAAATTTATTATTATTTTTTCATAGGAGAGAAAGAGACAAGCACCCTCAGCAGGTCCTTGCACTGCGGCTACCACCTCTCACTCCTGCCTTCCCTGTGAGCCAGGACCATGGGGGCGCATGTGCCTGGCATGCGCAGGTCAGCCTGGGAACCACGCCCGCGTCTTCCACGTGGATCTGGCATCGCTTGAGTAGTGCATTACCACCACTGAGCAGGCCCCTTTCTATTCTAAAGTATAGCATAGTTGTTTTCAATGTTTTTGATAGTAGAGTAGAGGGTGAAAATTCTTGATTTACCTTCCCTCTGTATCCATCAGCTCTTGCCACAATAAGGAAAAACGCCACCCAGCACTCAGTGGTTCACACGACAATAATCATAGGTCAGGGCTGGGCACAGCTGGGGAGTCTCTGCTTCAAGTGTTTTTATTCTGGGGCACAGACCTCGGGGGGTCCCCCGAGAGGCCCCGCCGCACAAGCACCAGGCTGTTCTGTACGAACATCCTGCATCCAACAGGCTACAAGGCCGAGGCCAAAGACGGGGGGAAGACGCACGCTCCTTCCATGGAGGGGGGCAGTGAATATTGCTGAACAGTATAACCTGCCTCACCTACCTTCCCCATAATCCCACACCCCAAAGGTAGCCGTTTTCAACACTTGGACATGCCACGCTGCTCGCTCCTTTCTCCGCAGCTGCAGACCTATAGTTCTATCCTGTTTTTGTTACACAAATTAGATCCCCCTCCATGGACCGCTCTGTTTTTTCTCTCGCCAGCAATCCATCACAGGCACTCGAGTCAATATTTACCGAGCTCTCGCTGTTTGCCCAGCCCGGTGCTTGCGCAGTGGGAGGTGCCGAAAAGTCAGACGCAGCCTCCATTCTCTCCAAAAGTACACCCAGCATGTGTCTGTCTGTCTGTTTGGTCTGGCTTCTCCCAAAGAGAATTTGAGGAAAAATCAGTGAAAACAAGACCCTCCCACTGACTGAGTTCTTACCGTGTCCTGGGCCTTTAGCCTGTCTGATCTCCAGGGGAGCTCCCACCCAGCCTGGGAGGTCAATCCTATTACCCCAGTTTCCGATGAGGGCCTGGGGAAGCCAAGGGTGTGGCCAAGGTCGCAGAGCAGCTGGGAGGCTGAGCCGAGGTCCAACTCCAGTCAGAGCCATGTTCTCGGCCCCTGTCCATGCACAGTGGTGGCTGCTGCCGGGAGCTGAAGCACTCTCTGATTCCAGGAGGTGGTGGAGTAGGAGGGGCAGCCATGAGCTCTGAAGCTCAGCGGGCAGAAGGCGAAGGCCTCAGGGGAGCCCCAGTTAGGTCGGGAACTTGACCCAACTCACACCACAGGTCCCAGGGGAGGGCAGGATGGAGCAGGACTGGGGACCTGGCCTGTGTCAAGAACTGCAGGAAGGGACAAGGGGAGGAGTATGCCTTCTCCCTGTTACTCATCCGTAAGTTGTCACTCCTGTCACACCAAGGCTGTGATGACAAGGAATCACACATTGCCCAGACAACTGGTCTTTGCTCAAGAGCATTATCTCTGATCATCTCTTCACGCACAATCCAGGTCAGTCTAGCTCGGAGGCAGAGGCAGTGAGACTGAGACTCTGACCTGGAGGTCACACTAAAAAGACAAGCAATTCGCTGGGCATGTGTGCGTGTGTGCCCAAGATCCCGAAAGGGGAATGGAGAAGGAATTGCGGCGTGGCCATCCCTCCCCCCCACCCCCCAGAGGTGGTTCCTCACTTTTCCTCTCACTGTCTCTGTCTCTGAGCACATGCACCCTATGGCAAAAACATTAAAAACAAACAAACAAAAAAAGGGACAAATAATTTCATTTTAAAATGGGCAAAGCACCAGAAGAGACATTTCTCTGAAGAATAAATCCAAGTGGCCAACAGGCCAATGGAAAGACGCTCCATGTCATTAGTCACTAAGGAAACGCATAGCAAAACCACAAGAAGATATCACGTTACACCCACTAGGATGGCCAGAGTTTTTCTGTTTAAGGAAAATAACAGGGCTTGGTCAGAATGTGAAGAAATTTTGCTGGTGGAATATAAAATGATACAACCGTCTTGGGAAACGGTTTGACATTTGCTCATAAAGGTAAACGTGGGGTTACCATCTGACCCCGCGACTCCACTCCTAGGTATCTTCTCCCCCAAACTGAAAACAAGGGCTCGGCTAGACACTTGTCCATGAATGCTCACAGCAGCATTACTCATACCTGTCCAGACACGGAGCCAACCCGCTTGTCTGTCAGTAGGTGACCGGGAAGCACGGTGCGGGCTGGCCATACAGTGGGGTATTTTCCGTCCAAAAGAGGAGCCAAGGCCTGACACCTGCCATATGGATGTGCCTGACAGCATCGCGCGGAATAAGGGACACCAGACACAGAAGGCCGCCTGTGGTCTGGGTCCCCGGGTATGAAGTAGGCAGACTGGGAACTCCTTGGGGACAGGTTTCTTTCTGAGGTGACGAAAATGTCCTGGAATCGTATCATAGTCATGGCTGCATGACAACATAAGGGTACAAAGAGTGTCATCTTGTACACTGTAAAACAGGGACTTTTATGTTCTCTGCACTATATCTCCATTCCCAAATTGTGTGTGCGTGCACGTGTGCACACACACACACCCTGACCTAGGAAAGTCCTCGCATGGCCCCTTGCTGTTGTGGAAACCGAGCGTGCCACCCCTGTCAGAGCCTGAGCTTCCTTGTGCCTGAAATAGGGCAATAACGCCTGACTCACGCCGTGGCCGTGCCAGCGCAGGGAGATAAGGGCAGAAACACCCTGGTTATTGTGCTAAGCAAACGAGATAATGCATGCAATGTAACACCAGGCTCGCAAATGGGGTCATTTAAAACTCCTGGCCCTGTTCCCATCACACCTGTGGGAGATTCGGGCCTGAATGCTGGCAATCGGCCTTCATCCTCCCTCACCCTCAGCCCTGCAGCTGACCTCTCACAGCACGACCTGCTGAAGACCCTTCACCCACGTCGCTCACCTGAGCGCAGCCTGTCCACGCTGGCTCCCCATCCATTCCAGCCCTTCCTGCAGCCTGGTAAGGCTTTTGAAATCACGTCACGCCACACCCCTCTTCTCCCCAGCCCCCCTTTACAAAACCCTGGCAGGCAACTAGAATAAAGTCCATCTTTAAGTGGCCCCAATGAGGCACTGGGCTCTGTTCCTCCTTGTCCCATCCCCTCCCTCCCCTCTGCCCTAGCCAACCTGGTTCCCCGTGGCTCCTGCCCCAGGGCCTTGGCACCACAGGCTCTCCATTTGTGTTTCCAAGTGAGATGCCAGGGTGCCCACTGCAACCACCCCAGTGTGTCGTCTCACTTGTTTTTAACTGTATTTCTCAGTTTAGCAAATAATATACTATGTGATTTTATGGTGCGTTAATTACGCTATACACAATGTTTGTGTCTGTTTCCTTGTTTGTCCTCCTCCTCACAAGAACACAGGCTCCAAACACAGACCAGACTCTTGCACGGCTGCCTCCTCTTCCCACAGGACTGCGCATAGAAACGCTGCCACGTCCCACCCTCTCTCCTTCGACTGCCCAGCGTGGCCCCCCGAGGTGCCTTAAAGCTCTTCTTCCTCTGCTCCACCACTTCCCGGAGCTTAAGCGAGCGAGCGCACCTGCATCTCCCGTAGGCGAGGCCAAGAGGGTGCACGGCAGCATCAGGCCACCAAGTGGCAGCAGAGCGCCATGGATGAGCGGTCGACAGAGCGGGAAGCAGTCTGCGGGTCAGATTAGGGCCACGCCCAGGCCACGCCCACAGTCCGGCCACGCCCACGGCCCCCAGTCTGAGAAGTTAGGGCTCCTGGTCCAGGTGATGGAGCTGTGGGTGGGGAATGGAGGTTCGGGCTTATCAGTTGACTTATCAACCTGCCTGACCTCTAAGCACTGCACATTTCTTAATCATTTAATAACCACCCCGCTTTAGATAGGGGCTGCATCTTGAGTGATGTCAGACCAGAGAAACTCAGGAGAGCAGGCCCACACTGGGACCTGCGGTGTGAACCGGGCCCTTACTGACACCCCGGATGGGGGCTGCTGACCACCTCTCATTGGGGTTCCTGAGCTGAGACACAAGGACCACCCTGGCCAAGTTGGGTCCCACCCCCAGCAATGGTGTTGTCTACCCCTTCCCACCTCTTCCCTGTGATCTGGAGAGGGGTGGGCCCAGAGGACAGCTCTCCTGAGAACAGTTCCCACTTGCCCCCTGCTGCTCCCTACCCCAGTGAACCCCAAACTCCTTTTCTGGGTCTTTGAATAGTCAGTCTCTGCAATCATGCCCATCCTGGCTGGGAAAGGCCTCTTGCCCCGGCAGAGGAAATACGCAGGAACCAAGATGCTACGGTAAGAGAGCCCAGGAAGCCCATGCCTCTCAAACTGACTTACAGTGCCCCTGGGGAGCTCCTTAGAGAGAGAGGACCGGACTGGACCTGTTACCCTAGGGTGCCCACCCCTTAGTGGGAAACCATTTAGCACACTGCGTTGTACTAACACACACGGATGTTCTCTGTGTAGAAAGCGAACTTTCCATGAAGCCCTCTTTTAAAAGAAGAA
>NW_006159510.1:5659462-5662870 GCF_000334495.1 Tupaia belangeri chinensis
GTTGTGGTCGAGATCGTGGTGGGGCCCATTCCGGCACTCTCTGATTTCAAAGCGTGCTCCCAGATATGCTTGAGAAACTCCACGGAGAGCCGCCGTCAGCCACCAGCACTGTAGAGAGAGTGAGTTTGTCAGGAGCATCGAGGGGCGGCCTTGCCTATGTGGGTGAGATCCAGCCTGTGTGGGGGTGCAGGGCTATCCCATGTCCCCTCCAGCTTCACGTGTGTCTACAGAGGATGACTCGCGGAGGCTCTGGCCGGTGGGACATTGTGGGAGGAGCAGGACAGCCATCCTGGACACAGCATCTCCACTTAGCTTTCCCTGGAGCCCTCCCCAGACTCCCTCCAAGCCCTGCCCACCCCTGAGTCCCCAGATCACCCTCTGATGACCAGGTGGCTTTTACAGGATCTCTTTTATATTTTTATTTATTTATTTTTCTTTTTTCTTTTTTTTTGGAGAGGTTTTTGCTATAGGGTGTGTGTGCTCGCCAGAAAGACAGAGAGAGACAGAGAGATAGAAAGCAAGAAATCGCCCCCAGGGGGGATAGCCATGCCACAATCCCTTCTCCCCCATTCCATTCTCCTCTCAGGATCTTGGGCACGCACGCACACGTACCCGGCATGAGTTTCAGCCACCGGATCCGGGACTTGAACCGCGGTCCAGAGACATAGTCGTTACACTAACTGCTGGTCCCAATAGGATCACTTTTAATGATAAACTATGACTATCCTAAGAATATAAAATGTTTGAAAGATTGTATTGGACTGGCTAATTAGTGAGGAAACCAACTAGATGTTAGAATCGGCTCATAGGAGCCTCCAAAGCGCCTCATTTAAGGAATGCGGAAGTGACTTTCTAAGTGCTGCAGAGCAGGTCCATCCACAGGGCAATCATGGATTCCATTCCACCACACCAAATCGCCTCGTCTCTCTACGGACATGGATTGTTCGCACTGCTGGCAGTTTTCTGTGAAATAGCCCAAGTGTGGTGGCCATAATTCACAGCGCATGCTAGACGGGGCGCACCATCATTTCTGCCCATTTAAGAGTCTTTGAATTTCCTGACGCGTAAGCAGATCATTCATTTGCTCCACGGTAAGCTCAGCAGGTCTGAAGCCAAGCTGGCCTCCTCCCTCGAGGTCCCCCACGCAGGTGCTGCCCCCCTCTCCTCCCTCTGCCCAGCCCACCAGCCGCCATGCTCACAGACTCAGTTGCCTGGGTCTTCACCCGCTCCTCTCTGGATACAAGCTTCTCCTTTGCCCAGAGGCGAGGACAAGTTACCTTCCTGGCTTTAATGAGTCCCATGGGAATTAGTCCTCACTGTCATTTCCCACTTAGCTGGTTCTTATGGGCAAGTCCCCCGAGGCCTGCGGAGGTGGTCACTGCCTAAAGCAAGCTTGCTCCCAAGGCAGTTGGGACAGAGACTGCACTCATCCGCACGCATAACTGGATGCCCAGGTAACAGTTCCCACCTGCGGTGCAGGACCGGGTATCCGGTGTGGCTGCCTTGGCTGTTGTCACTGCTCCTTTTAAAGGGTAGAGCGGATTGGCCCAGGTAGCGGGGAGGCACAAGAGTAACTGCTGGTTTTGGAGACTTTGGAGTTTTCTCTTTATTTTCTCCTCTCTAGTCTTCTCAAATGTGCAGGCTAGAAATCCCACCCCTTGGCGGGAGGTGAGCAAGCTGGAGATCTATGGGGGAAACAGCTGGGCCCCGCCAGCAGGCCCTAATAGCTCCCTAATTCCATGTCGTTAACTAATGAAAGCCCCAGGTTTTTCTTACACAGCGACTAGAGTCCAATTACCAGTCGGGAGTGCTAGACGTGCTGGGCTTGTATTTGTGTTTTTAAAAATACCCTGGACGTGCTTCATAATTCTGGAAGCTTCGGTTGGTCTGCAATTACAAGTAGCCCATATTAAAAACCTAGGTAGCCTCCCACATCAAACAAAATTAATCAGTAACAAGCTGTAATGCTATTAGGTCATTTCCCAACGCACGCTGACTCCGGGGCAGCCCTATCTGATCGGCCAATGCGAGGCCTCAGGAATTCTCCGTGTTTATCTGTGTGCTGTGAGGCTGATACGGGATGTTTGTCTTTGCCTGAATTACATCTGGGCATTGTGTGGCCGAAGAGGCTGCCACTGGCCTGGCGGGCATTGCTTGCAGGGCATGTGCCAGGGGAGATGGGCCATCTCGTTCTGGCCAAGACCAGGAGGAAGTCCATAGTTCCTGCTGGAAGGGGAGCTCAGGTGTGCTCGGGCAGACCCAGCGGGCGCTGCAGGACAGTTTTCTTCTCTCTGGTTGCAATCTCTCCTTCCTGGTCTCCCTCTCCCTGTGTCCCCCTTTGCCTTTGAGCTCTGTTCTCCATGTGGCAGCTCGATGGGGCTCTCCAGGACACCAGGTGAGCCTCTTCACTGACTGGAGCGACATACAGCACCTGTTGTCACACCTTGCCTGAGATCCTGTGGCGTCAGGTCCCCGCCGGCCTCCACGCCTTGTCCCTCATATTCTGTCCTGCTCACTGACTTCCATAGCCCAGGGTCCAGGCTCATGCTTCCCACAATGGGCACAGCAACACCTCCCAGTTGTGGGTGCTCTTTACAAGAGACTTGTAGAATGGGACCAGCAGTTAGCATAATGGCTATGTCACTGGACTCCCATGTAGTCGACAGCAGTTCGACTCCCGGAGACAGCGGCTTAAACTCACGCCAGGCGCGTGTGCGTGCGTGCCCAAAATCCCAAGAGGAGAATGGAGGAGAAGGGATTGTGGCGTGGCCATCCCCCCTGGGGGGTGATTTCTCACTTTCTGTCTCTCTGTCTCTCTCTGTCTTTCTGGTGAGTGCACGAGCCCTACAGCAAAAACCTCTCCAAAAAAAAAAAAAAAAAGAGAGAGAGACTTGTAGGAAGGTGGGGGCTTTGTGCCACTTTTGTGGATTCCAGGGTGGGCTTGTGACAAGACAGAAATGATGCTGGGTGACTGGCGACCTGGAAATCAGAGGCGAATCAGCTTTGACCTGGTCTGTGAGACAGGGTTTGCAGCCCAGTTGTTACGTTAGCCATCTGGATGCCCTGGAAAGAAAGCCAAACTGGCTCCCATGCAGAGGCCCCACGGAGAAGCCCTGAGACTGCAGGGGCAGAGAGGTGCCTGTCCCATCTCAGCCCTGCAGCTCCACCGTGATAGCGGGACCACTACCACCTACAAGCAGTGAAGGCCTGAGCCAGCTAGCCAGCCAAGCCCTTTCCGAGCTCCTGATGGAAGCATAACACTGTGAGAGGGAAGTGATCGCTGTTGGTTAAGCCATGATGTTTGCAGGTACCGAGTCACAGCCCCAGTAATGGGGACAACAGCCTTGAGCCTAGCAAGCCCCATGTCCTGCCTGCCAAGAGCCTTGGTTCACTCTGTTCCCAGTGCCT
>NW_006159510.1:5662888-5680560 GCF_000334495.1 Tupaia belangeri chinensis
CTCCCTCCCCGTCTCCATGTGGTCAGCCCCTTCACACTCTTCATGTCAAGGCTCAAATACCACCTCCCTTCCTACAACCCACCGTGAAGGCAGTGCCCACTCCACAGGCCCCTGCCCCTGCCCTTAGCCGCCACTCAGCCCCTTCCATGGCACTGCCCACAGCTCGCACGTCCCGGTGTATTTGCTCACTTGGGTGTTGTCCACGTTTCTGGCCAGACATGGCTTCCTGTGCTTGCTTGGTTCTTATCAAATGCCCAGTGCCTAACACAGTGCCTGGCATCTGCATGGGCACAGGACGAAGGCTTCCCAGAGGAGTGGATGAATGGGAGTGGCCACTGCTTCGCCCTCCACTAAAGACAGACCGAGCAGGTTCAACAGTGGGTCACACAGCCGACAGATGAGAATACGGGGCCATGACCAGAACCTCCAAGAGATAGGAACTGAGGGCGGCAGGGTTGCAGGGGGGGTCCGGTGGACTGAGGGCTGTGCTCCAAGGGCTATGGAAGAGAGAAGGAATGTCCAGGTGCTGAAACGGGAGGGAGGCCAGACTGTTCTCCAGGCTAACAAACCAGTCTATGAGCCCCATGGCCAGGCCTGGACCCAGCCCTGGAGGAGGAACTGGCTATGGAAGGAAGACCACAAGGAGGAGCCTGAGGGCCCTCGCCATGGCACTGTGGGAGTAGGTAACACGGGTCAGCTCATCAGTCCCCTGACAGCTCTGACGTGGGCACCTATGTGCATGCCCAACCCCCAGAGGTGGAGCGGCTAAGACAGAGAGGTCGCACAGCACTGTCAGTCAGGCAGTTCAGCCAGGTTCACTGTAGTCATGCTCTTCCGTCTTGTACGAAGACAGACAATTTAAAAAGGAGGGTGCTTTCTGCTGAAAGTAACAGGAATCTCACCTCAAATGGCCTCATCAGTCCTAGCACCTGGACGTCGGAACAGAGGCAGGTCCCCATGTGGATGGCCGAACCACTCTACCAAGTTCATACCTTCTTTCTCATCCTAAGGTAGTGGCCCAGTGGTCACAGCCCAGTGGTATCCACGCCAGCTCTCACTTGCCCCAGAGAAAGAGGGCAGGGCCAGAGCCAAAGGTCAAGGGTCAGTGTTGGTCACAGCCTCCACCCCATCAGTGGTGGGGCCAGGAGCACAGAACATGCTAGTCGATCTAACCGACTAGCATGAACTGGTATGGGACAAAGTTACTGTTCATTATTACCTGGTTCTTTGTGGGATGAAGGGTAATTTTCTCTCGGATACAGCTTTCCTTGATCTGTTTCTTATTATATCACATATAGACATATGCATCTCTCTACATATGTGTGTACACACATTTTCTACGTATGTATGTGTGTGTGTGTAGACAGGTGGAATGCAGAGAATATGTCACCTGACTGTTAACATTTTCAATATTTTAATGTATGTCTTCGCAGTTTTGGGGGCTCTTTTGCTTAATAAGCAAGGGGACTTCAAAAAGTTCATGAAAAGTGGAATTACAGCACAAGTCTATTTGGATGCATAGTTTTTCATAATATGCATTTTCTGTGAACTTTTGGAAGACCTCCCATATACTGAGAGGTCATAAACATCATTAGGTATATTGGAGGTTTATTTAGAGAGATTTTTGCTATAGGGCACATGCACTTGCCAGAGAGACAAAAAGGGAAAAATCACTCCCCAGGTGGATGATCACACTGCAATCCCTTCTCCATTCTCCCCTCCGGGTTCTGGGCATGCATGCACACACACCTGGCATGAGTTTTAAGCTGCCAGGTCTGGGACTCAAACCATGATCAACTATGTGGAAGTCCAGCAATGTAATTATTATGCCATCTGCTGGTCCCAATGTTATTAGATACTCCAAAAGATCGTTTTGAAAAGCTCCCTGGAATTCTATTACTTGTATGTGTAATAGCATAGTTGATCAGTCCCCTCTTCTTAGACACTGGATGACTTCTGACTGGTTGCCGTGTTAAATTCCCACTCACATCACAGAAGGTACCCAGAAGTCTAGGGTCACATTTAGTGACAGAGCTTTTGGTTAGTGTCACCCAGTTGTTCTCTAGATGGAAGATACAGGTACAGTCTCTCCCTTGGCGTAAGAGTGTCTTTCTTTGGCCAGCAGGCGGTGTGGTGGTTAAAGCACTGAACTTCCACATGGCCAACCACAGTTTGAGTCTTGGACCCAGCAGCTTGAAAATCATGCCGAATGTGTGTGAATATGTGCCCAAAATCTCAGGAGGGAAAATGGAGGAGAAGGGATTGCAGCACGGCTACCCCCCCAGAGGGTGAATTCTCACTTTCCCTCTCTCTCCCAGTTTCTCTCTGGCAAGCACATGTGCCCTATGGCAAAAAACCTAACAAAATTAATTAATAAAAATAATTTTAAAAATAAAGTGTCGTTCTCATTGTATCTTCTCCAACACTGAGTTTTATCACTGAAAGACATCCTTGCCACTTTGTTGAGCAAAATCAAGTGCCATGTTTTTTAAGCACTAGAGAGGAGGGCATTGTTTTTCATGTTCATGGTATTCTTTTTTCTTCTAGAAATTGCTTGTTTATATCTTTACCCATGTTCCTGTTGAGCAGTAACCCCCCCTCTCCAATCCAGCTTGCTGACCCCTAACGGTGTCTAAGTAGAAAGCATGTCTCACTTGTGATTGACTTGGTATTTACCACGGCCACCCACCAGCTGTCCTCTGAGGCCTTTGTTTGTGTCTGTCTTTTTCAATAGGTTTTGAGCAACTTAATAACAAAGACTGAAGTGTCTATTTTCGCGTTCCCATAGCACCCAAGGAGACATTTTCATTCAAAAAAATATTTTGGATACTATGTAGGTGCTCAGTAATCTGTTATTTGCTCAGTCGGGTGGGTTGACTGTATTTAGAATTTCCAGAAGTCCTGGCCTCCGTTACTAAACTTAAATTTAACAGCATATTCTAGTAACAGTGAAAACAGTGTCTAGGAATAAGCACAAGAAATGCGCAGGATATATACACACACGCTCAAACATGCATAGACACACCGTCGCACACACGGCACACACGTATAAATTAAGATACTAAATGCCAAAGTTTAAAGATAGTCAACCAACTGAGACATTAATGATTTATGTAAGACAATGAGCTAACCTCCCGAATACATGAAGACCAGTAAGCTGAAGGCCAGCAACTAATTGAAACATGGGGAAAGAATACAAACGAGCTTTCTAACATTTATGAGGATGCTCAATCACACTCCTAAGAGAAATGCAAATAAACTAAATGGAGTTCCCCTTATACTATCAATCAGACTGGCAAAAGTAAAATGTTGGAGAACATTCTATATTGGCAAGCCAGTGGGAAATAAGTGCTGTCATTCAGAGCTGATGAAAGTAGATGTTAGCGCAACTTTTATGGTCAGCACTAACTGGTAATATCAATAAAAGACGTAAATAGGTATGCCCTTTGGCCCAGCAATTCTGCCCTGTAGATACTGTTGCACCAAGGCAAAATGGTCTATGAACAGAGTTATTCACGGCAGCATTGTTTATAATGGCCTAAGACCATTAATAGGAGCTCATTAAATAAATAATAATAAACCCATAAAATAAAATACAATGTTTAAAAAGAATAAAGACTAAGGCTCTGTCTTTGGCTATGATCAGCCAGGCGCAGCAAACAAATGAACACTTTTGTTTGCATGCACTGGAGAGTGACTGAAGCAGCCAGGACTTGAGGGCCTTGGCATCAGAGAGAAAGTGAGTCGACCTACCTCCTGTGACATCACAGTGACGTCACGGCTGTTGTGAGCAGAGTTGCCGAGAAGCTGAGCAGAAGGGGCTGCTCAGAGAAGTTTTCAACACTATCATAGGAGGAGGAAGATAAAAATCGGAGTTCAGGGACCAGCAGATAGAATAATGGCTATGTCGCTGGACTCACACGTAGTTGACAGTGGTTCGAGTCCTGGACCTGGCGGCTTAAAACTTGCACCAGGTGCATGTGCGTAAGTGCCCAAAATCCCGAAAGGAGAATAGAGAAGGGATTGTGGCATGACTGTCCCCCTGGGAGGTGAGTTCTTGCTTTCTGTCTCTCTGTCTCTCTCTGTCTCCCTGGCAAATACACGTGCCCTACAGCAAAAATCTCTCTCTAAAAAAAAAAAAAAAAAAACAAAAAAAAAAAAAAAAAAAAAAAAAAAAACAGACAAAAAAAAAAAAAACGAAGTTCAGGTCTACTCATGCAGCCAGGACTTGGGGACCATGGTCCCAGGAGAAGAAAGGACTCCAACAGTCTCAGGCATCTCTTTGTAAGCAGTACAAGGGGAGTACAGAGAGGGGCTTCTAGAAATCTCAGCAAAGCTGTTGGAGTTCCATGAGGCTGCAGAGATAAAGAAGGTTGGAGTTCAGGGCCTGCCACATCATAGGGCCCCTGGGAAACACCCAGAGTTTTCATGCAGACCCTGAAGAACAAGCTCTTCCCCAGCTCTAGATTTAACTCTAAGAGACTAGACGTCTTCTCCTTGAAGTCTAACAGGCATTGCAGACAGGACTCAAGCCAGCCGTTGCTCTCTCCTGCTTGGCCCTTCCCTGCCCCCCATCTTGGCCAGTGCACCCCCACCTTCTAGACAGTGAGGGGAGAACCTGGGCTCAGCCTCGATCCTCTCACCACATATTCGATCTGTCAGCCGCTCCTGTTAGCGTCACCTTCAAAACACTCGCAGAATCTGATGCTAGTCCCAGCTTTGGCACCAGCCATGCTCCGAGCCGCTGCCTCCTCCCGCCTGGAGTATTACAGCAGCCGTCCAGCTAGTCTCCTGGCCTCCACCCTTTTCCCTGGAGACATAGCCCTGCCAAAGCGAAAGCCATTTATGCCAATACCAGGAGTAAAACCCAGCAAAGAGCAATACCAGGAGCAAAACCTCAGCGTGACCGACAGGTCCTGTATGATCTCCTCGCCTAAACCTTTTCTTCTTTTAATAAAAAGTTTTATTTTAGAATTTTCTTCAAAATTGCCAGAGGAGGGCCAGCAGTTAGCGTAATGGCTATATCACCGGACTCCCATGTAGTCGACAGCGGTTCGAGTCCTGGACCCGATGGCTTAAACTCATGCAGGGTGCATGTGTGTGCATGCCCAAGATCCCGAAAGGAGAGAGGAGAGGAGAGGGGAGGAGAGGAGAGGAGAGGAGAGGAGAGGAGAGGAGAGGAGAGGGGATAGCGGTGTGGCCATCCCCCCTGGGGGGTGATTTCTCGCTTTCTATCTCTCTGTCTCTCTCTGTCTTCGGGCGGCACCCGCCCCCTATAGCAAAAACCCCTTTAAAAAAAAAAAAAAAAAACTGCCAGAGGGTGTGTGCACTCACCAGAGAGAGAGAGAAGGAAAAAGCAACCCCCAGTGGGGCATGGTCGCATAGCAGTATCTTCTCCTCCATTCTCCATCCTGTTAGGATTTGGGGCATGCATTACACATGCACCCAGCTTGTTTTTCCAGCCTTTGGGGTTGGGATTTGAACTGTGGCTGGCCATGCGGAATCTGGCTCTCCTAACCACTGAGCACTACAGAGCTAGCCCTATTTTAGAACGTCTTCAGATTTATAGAAAAACCATGAAGACGGCTCAGAGTTACAGCACCCTGCACCGGCTTTTCCCCATTGCTAACTTCATACGTGAGTGTGGTACATTTGTCACAATTAGTGAACCGACATTGTTCATAACACTGTCACTAAAGCCCCTACTGTATTTGCATCATATTCTCTTTTTTTCCTATGATGCTTCTTGCGATTTCCAAGCCTGCCTGAAATATTGGTCCGTGTGACCAACTACTTACGTTACTAGTGTTGGTTAGAGTAATTGTGAAGTGTGTCCCAAGACCACACCAGCCAAAGAGCGGACACAGACCCATGACTAAAGCATCTCAGCTGAGATACCATAAGCAGAAAATGCCAGGCCAGGTCAGGCTGCAGCAGGTGCACGCACTGGGCAGAGTTGGGGCCTGCATAGAGGACGCTGTGCCTGCGTTTGTCCAAGCCCTGGCTTGGTGGAGGCCCCTGTTGAGCTAGCCATGAGTCTGCCAGCAGGTATAGGAGACATGCACAACAGGAGTTCCAAGGAACAGCCCAGTGACTTTTTTCCCAGGCTGCCTGAAGAGCTAATTACCGAGGCGGAAGACTGGCGACGTTGCTTGCCGCTGCATGTACTCTGCTTCCCAGGGGAAATGCTATTTCGAGTGTGAAATCACCGCAGGGGTTGGGGGAGAGGGCTCCAGAATCACCCTGAGGCCTGACCTGGAATGGTCATTCCCCAAGAAGAGCATAGCAAAGGTCCTGCAGATGCTGACAGCCCCGGGAACAGGGGCAAGCAGCCCAAGGACTCTGAGGTGTCTGGGTACACTCACCCTCGCCTGACCTTGGATCGCCACGGAGGAAACTGTGCAGGAAGACCTCAGTAAGAACACCCTGTCAGGTGCTGGAATCTAGCCCCTCCCCTTCGCCCTCCACAAAGCAGCACCTTGGTTTCTGGATCCTTGCAAGCCTGCACCTGCATGTCCCCTCCACCAGCAGGGGGCGCCTTCCTCTAATTCTCCAGAGGTCCCCTCATGCACCTTTCTAATAGCAGAGGGCAGCCTGTCCCTTAACGGGCTGCCTCCATCCCCCATCTTCAGAGCAGGGGTTCTGCCTCCAACGTCGGTTTGAGTCATCATGTTGGCGAGAGAAGCCCCTCCAGTGAAGCCCTCTGGTGAGAGGTGGCCCTGAAGACCCCAGGTCAGAAGCAGTGGTCTGATGTCCATCCTTGCCTCAATCCCCTCTTGACTCCCATGGGTCACTGAGAAGGAGGCCCCTAGGGATACTAGGCCACAGTGCAGGTGGACCTAGGCTCAAGCCCCAAGTGCAAGGACTCTGGTAAATGAGGAGTGGGGAGGCAGCAGGTGGAGGCCCCCCCAGGGCATTGTCCTGAGGATCAGCACCACTGCCGACGTGGGCCCCTCCCTCCGCCGCCTGTCCTCTGAAAGGCCTTTTCATCCCAGTGTCGACAAGGCCACTAGCCGCATCAAAGAACGTCTCTGAAAAGTCATATTTTTCCCCAAACCAGAAAAGTTCAGGCTCAGAGCACAAACATTCAGCTCATTATTTAGAAATAACAAGTCCTCCGGGTCCTGGTATCAGATCAAAGCTCAGAAATTAAATTCTCCAGAAAAGGAGGCGGCCTGGGATCAGCAGATTTGTGTTTGCTTATTTTTTTTCCTTCGGCAGCTAAAAAAAGGGACTCAAAATCTGCCTAGCGGTTTGGAAGTCTGGCCTGGGGTTTGTGAGCCCGGGAGGAGACAGCGGCTCTGGAGGCTTCTGGGCGTGGAGGCTGAAAATATTTGGTTGACATGACAATGGAGACAGCTTGGCAGTTTATCAAGTGCCGGCCTCCAGGAAAATCCTGTCCCGCTGCCCCTTCCCCCTCACATACAGGCACACGCAGGCACGCCTCTCACACACGCACGCCTCGCACAGGTGCCCCCACCCACAGGAGCACATGTCAGAAGGGCACACGTGCTGTGTCTGCATCCACATGTGCACACAGGGACATTCTGACCGGAGTGCACGTGCGTGTACATGGATGCGTGCGTGCACACACACACACACACACACACACACACACACACATGCACATACACAACCTCACAGCAACCGACGGGAAGGTAACTCTTCGCTCTCACTCCGGGAACCAGGACTTGGGCTGGCCTGAAATTCATCCACAGCCAGCTCGGCCCCCACCCGCTTCTCCCAGCCCAGGCCCAGACAGACTGTCCCTCAGCTGCAGGCCACTTCCGCGTCTCTCCACTCTGAGTTTACTGTGCTCCCCCTGTGCCCCATGTGGCCCTCCTCGTACACCCCACTGCAGAGCTCAAAGATGTAGAGATGGCAGAGGGCATAGAGCAAACAGCCCTACTGTTGCCTGGGGACACCCTTGTGACCTCTGCTTTCAGTTCTCTTCATCTGGTGCCTTGATGAGATTCTGAGTGGTACATGTTCGCAGGGACTGAAACCTCTAGGAAAACGAGAGAATAGCCTGTTTGGAGGACAACAGGGACAGCGGGCTGCCTCCACATCCCCCTCCTGCTGGCCCTGTGCGTGGTCTAGGTAAGTGTCCACTTTGGGCACAGTGGGTGGGGCACCTCGTCTGGTCTAAACCAGTCACCACAGTCCCGCCCACTGTCTATGGGGATTGGTTCATTTACAGACATAGCGGTCTCAGCCAATGAGATGGCAAGGTGTTTGCAGGGACTCTGGAAAGAACCCCAGCCTTGTGAATGCACAGCATCAGGGTGCATATCCAGGCCTATAGCGCCAGGATGAGGGAAGATGGCCTGGACAGGATGGAGACCTCAGAAATCCTAGGAAACCAGGTCCTCAATGACATTGCTGAGGGCTGGATCAAACCCACCTAAGGTTCACCTGGGCTCCCAACCTGCCAGTCTCAGGAGTTTGTAAACTCTGTGTGTTACCTAGGGTAGGTTGAGTTGGATTTTCTATAAATGCTACAAAAGACAAGCACGGTGGGTGGAGCCATCGGTCCGTCAGTCCTTTCAGTCTCCTCACAGTGAAATAGGCATCGGCCTTCACAGGCTAACAGGCCTGCAGAGGTGTCCAGCAGAGAGTGCTGTCCACAGGCGCTGCATAGCCTGGTCCCACTGAGCCTTCAGCCTGGCCCGCCCTCTGTCCCTCCTCGGGCTCTTGTAACGTAGGCCATCTCCCACCCTCCTGGTTGGCTCTGCCTAGGGCACTCTTCCTACCGGCCTTCTGCCTCTGCCGCCCTCATTTACAAACAGGTGAGGGCATTTACGGCTTGCCCAGACACTCTGGGATAATCGCCTCATCGCAGCACCCTTAACTTAATCACAGTGGTAGTCTTTTTTTGCCGAACATTCCAGGTTCCAAATTGCATATCTTTTTTCTTTGGGGGTGGGGCAGTATTCTGTCTCCATCTGCGCATGTACACACATCAGGGACATGTGTGTGCACACAGACTCTTGATGCATACCTGCCCCGTGTTCACCTGAGAGTGCGTGCAGAGATGCCTGGACTCCCAAATAGCAGAACCTGAGGCAGGGAGGGTGCAAGCACGCTTCTATGCTCTGAGTGTCTCACACAGGACCTCCTGCCACTGAGGAGTCCTTGTCCTTGTCCCTCACAGGGACAGACCCTTATTTTTATTTATTTTATTTTTAAGAGAGATTCTTACTATACTGTGCATGCATTTGCTGCAGAGACAGAGAGATAGAAAGCAAGAAATCACCCCCCTGGGACGGGGGGGAGGGATGGCCATGCCACGATCCCGTCTCCATTCTCCTCTTGGAATTTTGGGCACACATGCCCAGTGTGAACTTCAAGCTGTCAGGTCCAGGACTTGAACTGTGGGTCCAGGACTTGAACTGTGGTCAGCCATGTGGGCTCCAGACCTTTGTTAACCCTGAAGAGACTTTGTTGCAAGTATCCAAGTCCAGTGTATAGAGGCTGCTACCCCTTTAAAGTTCTCCCAGAACTCCTGTCTCTCAGTTTAGCAGCAAACACAGAGCAAATAGAAGAGAAGAAATGAGAGACAGTCAGAATGCTGACAATGTGACTACTTTTTTTCTCAAAAAATGATAAAAATAGTGTCATAGACAAGTTCGTTTTCTAGGCAAAGTTATTTTAGGCAATGTGTATTAATGGCATGAGAATTAGTGCAAATTAAGTAATTAGGCAAAGGCTGGCAGCTAGAACTGGCAGGTGCTAATGACGCGTGATTCCATGGTTCCTGTGCTTCCCAAGGCTTCGCGTGGACAGCGGCAACTCGGGGAGCATGCCGCTCCGCAGCAGGTACCAGGGCTGAGGGAGCTTCTCCAGGCCAGCTGGGGCTTTTTTGGGACACCTATGTCTTCTGGGCTTGGAGACCCTGGAGACTGGGACAGGGCAGCTCAATTTGGACAATGCCACATCAGGCTCCGGAGCAAGCCCAGTGGGCTTAGGGTCATCCTCGGGGGCTTAGATGGAATGGGACGCCCCCACTAGCTGTCTGGGCACCACCCTTCACTCTAAACAGACCTTCAGGGCCACAGGAACCATGAGACTCACAGCCGTCACCCAGCAGCCCATTCTCCTGCAGGGGTGTCCATGTGTTCTGGTTTACATGGCAGGGGTCAAGCTTTTCTGCCTCCAAAGGTGTCTGGCTTGGCAGTGATGTTGACAATGTCACCTTTGTGGCAGACTGCTAGCCCTTTCACGGATGAGAAAACTGAGGCTCAGAAAGATTAACTGGTTTTCCAGGGCCACAGAGCTAGGCTTGGGGGAGACCCTACCTCCATCCATACTCTGTCAGGTTGAGGGAGGGCAGGACTCAATGCAGGTCCACTGAAGAGCGCCATGCTGTGTGGGAGGTGCAGAGGGCTGCATCACAGGAATGTGCTGGCTGTCGGGGAAGCGTGAGGGGCAGCCCCCTGGAGTTCTCTGGGCTCTCAGGCTGCGTGTCAACTGTGCCTCAGCCTGTTTCCTCCGCTACAAAAGAGGGCTGTAGGGTTGTCGAAAGGATTGGAAATTTCATGAGACACATGTGACAAGCTCAGTAGTGCCCATTGTTGCTGCCACTATTGAAAACCTCTGGACCAGGGCCAGCAGGTGGCATGGTGGTTGGGGAGCTGGACTCCCACGTGGTCGTCTGCAGTTCGAGTCTCAAACCTGGTGGCTTGCTGTCTCGCTTTCCCTATCTCACTCTCTGTGTCTCTCTGGTGAGCATAAATGCCCTATAGCAAATTTTTAAAGATAATTATAAGTGGGACCAGCAGTTAGCGTAATGGCTATGTCGCTGGACTCCCACATAGTTGACCATGGTTCGAGTCCCAGACCTGGTGGCTTAAACTCACGCCAGGCGCGTGTGCGTGCGTGCCCAAGATCCCAGGAGGAGAATGGAGGAGAAGGGATTGCGGTGTGACCATCCCCCCTGGGGGGTGATTTCTTGCTTTCTATCTCTCTGTCTCTCTTTGTCTTTCTGGCGAGCACACATGCCCTGTAGGAAAAACCTCTCCAAAATAATAATAATAATAATAAGTAAAGTTAAATAAATAATTTGAAAGAAAGAAGGAAGGAAGGCAGGAAGGCAGGAAGGCAGGAAGGAAGGAAGGAAGGAAGGAAGGAAAAAAGAAAACTTCTGGGCACAGCCCAGGGTCTCACTTTCTCTCTGATGTAGTGTGTTTTTCAGAGAAACTTGGCTTTGAGCAGAATCTACTTTCTTCCAAACACTCAAACCTGCTGTTATTCACTTGATTCCCTAAGGACAAAGAGCTTCTCTTGAGCTTGTTTCTGCCATGTCCTTGCACAGTGCCCAGCACATAGTAGACACTCAAAAAACATTGACTGGGTGTTAAAAGCCAAAGATTGCCGCCTGCACCTGGCTCCTCTTCCATCCTGCGGCCCCTCCCTCCCCAGGCTACTTTAAGCAACAGATGAGAGAAAACACCTTTTTTGCATCCCTCATCAGTGCTAGGAAATTTCCAGACCATGCCACCATCTGGAACCTGCCATCTCCCCACAGGAGCCTCCAACAAAGCCCTAAGTCCCCAGGCCCAGCTGCCGCATGACCATCTCTCTGAAGGCACTGGCCTGAAAAGGAAACAAGTGGTCCCACTTTGGATTTACCCCAACTCGGACCCTAAAACAAAGGTTTGGTGCAGGGGCTGTTTTGGGACGTGGTCTCAGGAAGCACAAGGAAAGGGACTTGTAATCCATGGAGGAACAGATTCTGCCTCCAGGCAGCCAGGGCTCCACTGAGCTGGAGACGCCGGCAGAACTACATGCAGTGTGCCTCCACGCCATCCCACAGAGGGATGAGAACGCTGGGTTTCCCTCCTGGATCCCATCTGTCCTTGGTCAGAAGTTGCTCCTGGAGGCGTGAATACCCGCGTACTTCGGGACTGCTGAGTGAAGCTGGGCAAGTGTCCTTGGTACCACGGAAGCCCTGATTAGCAAGATGCAGGTACTCAAGGGGGGAAGCAGTCAGGGTGCACGGGAGCGACCCCGTGCAGCTGCAGATGAACTCTGAGGTGGGCCATAGAGCTGTGGGGTAGGACACCCACAGTGTGTGCTAATGACACACACCCCGATGGAGAGATGGCGCTGTCTGCTTGGCACTCCCTGTACCTGGCACAGAGCAGGTGCTTTGGTGAATGTGCGGCACAACAAGGGTACAGCACCATTCCCCAGGGGGATGTCCGGAGAGCAGGAGTTCCCTGGCACACTCCAGAGAAAGGGTGTGATTCCTAGGACTGCTATAATATGTTAGCACAAACCAGGTGGCTTAATGCAACAGAGACGTGTGCACGGTTCTGTAGGCCAGAGTCTGAAATCAGGGTTGGGTCCTTTGAGGGCTGGGAAGGAGAATCTTTCCAGGCCCCTCTCCAGCTCCCTAGTGCTGGCCAGAAACTCCCTGGTGTCCCTCGACTTGAAGACAAATCACCGCAACCTCTGTCTCTGTCTTTGCATGGCTTTCTTCTCGCTGCACCTCTGTCTCCATGCCTGAAAAGGACACCTGTCATTTGATTTAGAGCTCACTCTAAATCCAGGATGATTTGATCTTGAAGTCCTTAACTAATTACATCTGCAAATACCCTGTTTCCAAATAAGGTCACATTCTGAGGTTCTGGGTGGACATGAAATTTTGAGGGATATCATCCAATCTAGTATAAGGTTTTTTGAGTCAAAAGGTTTGGGAAGGCATTGTTCTCGTGTGCTAAAATGCATCACAGGGTTGGGCCAGCTGGTGGCATGGTGGTAGAGGCAGCTGGATCCCACATGGCCAACTGTACAGTTCAAGTCCCAGATCCAGTAGTTTGACAAACATTCAGCATGTGTGTAAATGCCCCAAATCCCAAGAAAGAATGGAGAAGGGATTGTAGCATGGTCATTCCCCAGAAGGGCGGTGGTGGTGGTTGTGATTTCTCACCTTCCCTCTCTCTCTCTCTCTGTCCCTCTGTCTCTCTTTAATGAATGCATGTGTCCTATGGCAAAAACAATTTTGGGGGGAGAGGTTTTTGCTACAGAGCGCATGTGCTCGCCAGAAAGAGACAAAGAGACAGAAAGCAAGAAATCACCTCCCGGGGGGATGGCCACACCACAATGCCTTCTTTGTTCTTCTCTCAGGATCTTCGGCACACACGCACATATGCCCAGTGTAAATTTAAGCCATCGGGTCCGGGACTCAAACCACATTCAACAACATGGGAGTCCAGCAACGTAGCCATTATGCCATCTGCTTGTCCCAACCTATGGCAAGTTTAAAACGAAATACATCACAAGTTCACCATGCAGAGCTGGGTGCCAGGCTCCAAGGAGTCATTCAGTAAAGAGACCGGGTTAACTGGATAACTGAGAGGCACCACACTTCCCAGCCTGGGAGGAGGTGCCCTTTCACTGTGGGGTCATCCTTCCTTCCAGCCATCTGAACTGCTCCAGAGGGGTCAGACCTTCAGATTGCCATCTCCCAAGATCTTGCACTCTTCAAAGATTGGTTACTTGTCGTGGGATCCCAGCAGGACCAGCATCAGGGCTTGTGAGGAATGTGTAATTCCAGGCCTTACCTCAGAGCTCTTGAGTCAAAAGCTGTATTTTAACAAGACCCTCAGGCAATTTTTGTACACAAGTTGACCTAGAAGTGCTATCGAGCTGTGGCCAGATAAAGGGACAGCTTGCCCTCTAGCTATTTGACCTCACCTGGTCTAGACAGAACAGAGCAGGGTCCTATTGAAGCCTCAGACAGAGCTCTGGAACCATTGGGCCCAGAGTTTGGGTTACCCACTACTTATTTACTCAAAGGACTTCCAACTTCTTGGACCAAGCAATGTGTTTTTCTAGAAAGCCTGTCTGCGGGCGCAGGTGTTGCTAACCACACACCCATCGGTCCTGTGGAAGGAGAGAATTGCCATTGCCATTTTGCCACCTCCACGTTCACCCGCAGCCATGATGAGGTGCTCCCACGCACCCTAACTGTCCTCACTCAGGTACTTGCACCTCGTTACCTCTGACATGAGAACCTTCTGGGACAGCTCAATGTGGCTGCATGTCCAGCTCCCCAGGCACCCAGGACTGTCCTCTGCCCCTTCCCCTCTTGTTTACCAGCAGAAAATACAGGCCTGGCAGGCAGGGTGCGAGTCTGTCCCTGGCCCCAGCTGTGGAGCAGCTGAGCTCATTGGAAAGCAGGCTGTGGACGTGAATGCAGCCCTTGTGCCCTGCGCCTTGTCAATAGCCTCCACAACTGCCCAGCATTTCTATTGACTCAAGATAAGTTCCGGGAGGCCGGAGAACAGCTCACTGTTTGGCCCGGTGTCTGCGGGCCAGGCCAGGCCAGGCCAGGCCGGGACAGCTGGGCTTGGTGAGCCCTGCAGGCTGGATGGAGCTCAGCAGGCAGTGCTGCCAGCTCCGCAAACACTCAGCTCAGGCCGTAAGCTTGCTCCTTATCCTGGCCTCCCGGGAGCCCTGGGGGCGATTACCCCTATCAGCCTGGTTTGGCAGTGCCCTGGGGAAAGACAGTCACATGTTCTGGCTGCTCGGTCCAAACAGGTGTTGGAGGTGACATCATATCTCAGCAGAGATCACTAAGTCTTCCGACTTCTACCAATATTTACATTTCCAGCTCCGAGGAGAATCTAATCAGACTTCCGATGATACCTTGATACCTGCCATGTTGCCCACTTTTGCTCCTGGCTGTGGGTGTTGAATCCGCCTTTCCTGGTTTTAGAGTTTACCCTCCAAGGGTCCAGGGAGCTGGCAGGCAAGGCCTCTGGGACCTGGCCAGGGGAACAGAGCCGGGGATTCAGGGAGGAGGCTTTGGCCCAGGAACAGGGACCGACAGGCAGAGGCGGAGGCCAGCCTGCAGGCTTTGGGTCTGAGTGGCAAGAGCACGAAGCCCTGGGACTCCAGCTGCTCTGAGCAAACCTCATCACTGCAGGGGCCTGGCAAGCAGGCCCCAGCTCCGCACGCATCTAAGACTCAGGACAGTGGCTGCCCAGATGAAAGGGGCGGGCGAGGCCCAGCAACTGGAGGGGGACCGGTTCTGATCCCAGGTGAGTGTCCTGGTCTGTGTGGTTCAAGGACACGAAGAGGTTTGTCTCTACTCACCTCCACCACTTTCTGAAACACCAGGGACGAAGCCTTACCTCCTTGGCTCCAGACAACTGCACCCTCAAAAACAGGCCAAAACAGGTGAGCTACCATACAGGCTCATGGACAGCATCACCGTAAGCAGTGCCTCTGGGCTGTGTCCTCTCTCAGGCCTCTGGAACTCGGGTTCTGGGGATGAATGGTCCCCCTCAGTGGGCCATGTCCCTTTCGACCCACCGGAGAAGGCCCCAGCCCCTTGGGAAACTCCCCAGCAGTCTGGGGTTGTATTGACATGCCAAGAACAGGAGATAAACCCCACCTAATGTCAGAACAAATAGGAGGCTGAAACCAGAGAGGCCTGGGAGAGATAAGCCAGGCATTTGCCTGGGGCTGGGATATGGGAAGAGGAGGGGAGAGGCTGCGCCCCCCAGCCACCTGCACCCCTAGCCCCAGCCCCGGGGAAACAAAGAGATCAGAGCGGCCCATGTTAATCATTGCTGGGTGGCCCAGGGTGGGGAGGCTGAGGCCCTGTTTGTAGACCAGAAGGCCCCACCCACCAGACCAGGCTGGCTTGTACAGCCTCACGGGGTCCCTTGGTTCTTAGCCTGGCACTGAGGACCTGATAGTGAGCCAGACGACCCTGTCCCTCCAGATGCTCACAGCCACACTCAGAGAACCACACTCATTCGTGCATGGGGGCCTGTCTTCACAGAGGTGGCGATGGAGCATGGGGACCCACCAGGTGAGGGAGAAACAAAAACCACTTAGCGTCACTGGGAACCCCAAACTTAGGGAACACCACCTCAGCCCCTAAGTCCCAGTTGAAGCGTCCTAATTCCTCACAAAGTGTATGCAGAGATGAGAAGGAAGATCCAGCCTCCCCCTGCCCCCAACCCTGGCCTGGATTGTGGTATTCTCTAACTCGACTACAGAGAGGGCAGGATAACAACTGGGTGGAAGGGGAGAGGTAAAAGCTGCCCAGAGGAGGTGGTCTTTCAGAACTCCAGGAGAGCCACGCAGAAGGACCCAGGCTCCCTCCAGCTGGTAGCAGAGAGAAGCAGCCTGTGCTGAGGCCACACAGCAGGCAGAAGGCTGCATGAGGCCCAGCAGCTGCCCCAGGGTGTCTCGAGTCTGGTCCCTGTCCAGGCAAGGGTAGCTTAGGCCTACAGGAGCCAGGCAGGCAGAGAGGAGCAGAGGGGAGGTCCCTGCGGTGAAGTGAGAGTGGGAGAGTCTAACCACTGTCCTGGCAGGTCAGGTCTGCAGGACCTTCTAGCTGTGCCGACCCCAGATTCCGCAGTGTTGCCCTGGGGAGGCAGCAGCCGAGGGCTACCACATCGGCAATGATTTGCTGAGCAGTTAAGAACCCTGTGCCAGGTACCAGGTATCTCACACACCTGGTATAGATGGCTTTATGCCAATGCAATTGTAATGTTAGATGAAAGAGACAAAATTCCCAGGTAAAAATGGCTCGCCAAGCTCACACAGAGGAAACTTAGGGAATGCTGATAAGGACTTTAAAAATCCCGTTCAACCCCAAACAAGGACTTGGGTCACAGGGCAGTGAGCGCTCAGCCCAGTCTGACCTCAAAGTCCTCGCTCATTCCATGAAGGAGAGACATGCTCCAATAAGAATGGGAACTTAATGCCAGCTCAGTGGCCTGAGGGTTAAAGGAGCCAGGTCCCACATGGCCAGTTTAAACCTTGGCCCTGACAGCTTCAAAGGCGATCTGGGCACGTGTGTGTGCGTGCCCCAAATCCAACAGGATGGGGACATGGAGAAGAGATCGCCATGTGATCGTGCCCCACTGGGGGCTGCTTTCACCTTCTCTGTGTCACTCTCTCTCTGGTGAGAACACATATCCACTAGCAAATTAAAAAAAAAAAAGCGTGAACATAGCTCCTAGACAGGGAACATGTATGTTTGCACGTGTGTGTGTGTGTACAGAGTTAGGATATGCTGACCTCGGTGACATTTTGAATACAAAACATTTTATTATAATATTGCCTTAATTGATTAATGCTCAACAAAATTGTGTTTTCAGGCCTACGCAGCGGAGGCAGAAGGGACGCTGCTGTATGATACTGGAGACCACAGCAGGGTGGGGCTCAGGGTTTGAATGCAGGGCCTACCTCCACACAGTGGCATGCCTGTGACCCTAACTGGTTGCAGGACTGGGGGTGAATCATGGCGTGAAGACCTATCGAGGTGCCTGTCACTCCTCTCAGAAAATAAGCTTATTTTTTTAAAGAAGTATTTTCTAGAGCGAACTCTATTAATCCAATATACAATCTTCTGTCAAATCATTTCCATGGATGATAAACCACACACACAATGGTGGGCCCATAAGATTATAATAGGCTAAACCATATAGCTTAGGAGTGTAGCAGACTGCCGTCTAGTCTAAGTATGCTCTGTGCAGTTCAACAAAATCAACCAGCAGTACGTTTCTCGGAATGTATTCCAGTCATTAAGCAACATGGGACTGCATTTAATCCTAGGCCAATTTCCCAGCTTGAAATGTAACAATTGTCAATTCACTTGTTTTTGCTGTTTCTTTCTTTTTTTTTTTTTTTGTTTTTCTTCC
>NW_006159510.1:5680685-5713088 GCF_000334495.1 Tupaia belangeri chinensis
TGTTTTTTTTTTTTTTTCTTTTTTTTTTTTTTTTTTTTTTTTTTTTTTGCTATAGGGCGCATGCACTCGCCAGAAACCAGAAAGACAGAGAGAGACAGAGAGACAGAAAGCGAGAAATCACCCCCCCAGGGGAGATGGCCACTCCTTTCTCCTCTTGGGATCTTGGGCACGCACACACACACACACCTGGTGTGAGTTTAAGCCACCAGGTCTGGGACTCGAACCGCGGTCGACTACATGGGAGTCCAGTGACAGCCATTATGCTAACTGCTGGTCCCCCAGAGTGATTTTCAATCCACCAGGTCTAGGACTTGAACCATGCAGTAGGCCATGTGGGATTCAGCACCTGAACCTCTCTACCACCTGCTGGCCCAACAAGGCACTTATTTTTCATTTGACTGAGATGATATTCAGAAGTATAATTTCCCTTCTATTTCAATTTTATAACAAAATTATGATTTAATCATTGTTACATCTATACATTTTCATGGGTATTGTTTCTTACACTAGGTTTTTTGGGGGGGCTGGGAAGCACACGCTTAAGAATAAGTCACGGAGGCATGTATGAAGCACCTAAATTTCCCCCACATCCATCTATTGGGTTGTAATAAAAGTGATGTATTTTTTTCTATACAAAAATGAGCCATGACTTTGCCGACCACCCAATATATCCTCCCTTTTGTGGGTACCAATACCCACTTTTATTGGGTCAAACTTTGCAAAATTATCTCACAATTGTTAACAATTTGTGATGGATATTTTAGTGGTTGACAATTTTATTTTATGTAGGTGACTTCACTTTTTAAATAATTACATAAAAGACTGCCATTTTCTGTTTATTTCTTTTATCGTGTCGACTTTTTTTGTTGTTTTTTCCAGCTAATCCTGAGAACGTGATGAGCTATTCTATGAGAAAGAAGAGAATAGAGAGAAAAAGGGGCAAGGGGGCATGCAGGAGAGGAGAAAGAAACAAGGGCGGATGGTCCGGGATGGATGGTCGGAAGTGGAGGCGACAATCTCTGAGTTCGTGTGACAGCCACGTGACAACGGATCTCACACGTGAACTTGGTTGGAGCACACGGTGCTCAGATATCTGGTTAAACGTCATTTCTGGGTGTGTCTGTGAGGGTGTGTTACCTGGAAGAGGCTGGCATTTGAACTGGTGGACTGAGTAAGGTAGATGGCCCTCCGGTGTGGGACAAATAGGACAAAGAGGGGGAGGAAGTCAGTGGTCTCTCTGCCCACCTGCTGGGGCTAGGACAGCCCGTCTCCTTCCCCTGCCCTCAGACTGCAATTTCCACCTCTGGTTTCCCTGGCTCTCCGTCCAGCCGACTGCAGAGCCAGGGACATCTCAGCCTCTGTGATCACATGAGTAATTGGCTTTATCTCTGTAGAGAACCCCAGCACACTCGGTGAGGCCAAGAAGTCCCGACAGGCTAAGTGATCACGTCAACAAGCTTTCTGCATCAAATGCCAAAGTCAGCATCTGCCACTGCGTCCCCTGCAAACGATCTCCAGAATTGATGTGTAGGGGAGGGATGCTTTGGGGTTCCAGACCCCGACACCAAATTCCTCGCTAGTCCCTGGGGCACAGTGGGAGTTGGCAAAGGCATGGCTGGCAGGAGATGCATGAACAGGCTGCTCACCACTGGAGGGTGCAGGGAGATCGAGCCCAGACCCAGGTGGGCTCGGTCACTCTCTGTGGCCTTCAGCAAATCTCAGCCACTCATGCTGAGGCTGTACTGTGTTCACGGTGTAGAAGTGTTGGGGTATGTGAAAACTGTAAATTCTAAGGAAATCTCAAAATGGCTTGATTTTTTATAGTATTTATTTAATTTTATTCATTCATTCATTCATTCATTCATTTTAATTTGACCAGTGAGAGACACACAGAAAGAGAAAGTGAGAAAGCAAGTCACCAGGGCCAGGACTTGCACTGTGATAGGCCATGTGGGAGTGTCCATCACCTTAACCACTAGGCCACCTGCTGGTCCCTGATTTTTTTTAATTCTGTACCTTTTATCATAGCTCACATGACACCCAGAAACCACAAGAAGCCATTGGTGAATTGAGCAAAGGAATGTTCACTGCAGGTCTCAAGTTGAATCCTCAGGGGCTTCTCCTTTAAAAATAAACCTGATGCAAATGCAGTGGTGTAAAAAAAAGATACCCAGTGACATGAGGGGTTTGGGGGGGGCGACCTTGGGGGTCAACCTTGGGGTCATCCCGGCATGGAGGAGCACTGGGCAGGCTGGCCACCTGGCTGAGTCCTCTGCCTCTTCCTGGAAACAGGTGAGCTTTGCAGCCTTGTTGGGATGGGCTGCTGAGCCTCAATGAGCCTGTCCCCTGCCTGTGCCCTGAACACACCGTCTGGCCACTGGTGACAGGATCAAGCTCTACTGGGAGGTCAGAGGGCTCAGCACAGGCTTGCGAGTTCTCACCGCTGAGACCCTTCCAGGTGGTTCTGCCATCTCCCAGGTCAAGGATGACTCAGGATTCAAAGATGGGGATGAAGCCAGTATGACCCCTCCCCTGACTGCTGTGAGCCCAGGCTTGATTGGACAGTGTTCAGGGAAGAGCCGCTTGCCCCGCCCTCCTGGAAACTTCATGCACCTGGGAAGTGTAGTTACTGCCACTGCCCTTCGGAAAGCCATCTGCAGCCCTTTTGCCTATGTTGCTGACCCTCGCAGAGACAAACGTCATCGTCCTCCATCCATGATGGGCTACCTAGGGGTTCAGAGACTGCAAATGCCCGGTATCTATACAGCACACGAGGGGAGACCCAGCACTACCCTCAGACCTCAAAGGCCCCCCATGATGAAAAGCGTCCCCTGTGGGATGACATTCCAAGTGGCTGTCACCCCACCTGACCATGTCTATGTTTAGCAGCAACCATACAGGGAAGGATCCTGGACACTCCTGGGCCCTGTCTCCACCCCTCACAGTGACCTGGGGACCTGACCGAGGGCTGGGGTGCAGGGTCCCTTCACTGGCCCCATGCCCACACCATCTGAGAGAGCTCAGCCCCAGGATGGACTGGGCACCCATTGAGGTACCAGCTCTGTCCAGGGTCTGAGCCAGCTGTGCAAGGTGGAAAGCGGCATCTGAGACCTGCAGCAGCTTCCCCACCCCTGAGCATCTGGGGATGGGTTGGAGCCAGAGGGAGAGAAGCCATACATCAGCATCTCTCTTGCTGGGCTTGAGAAAACCAATTTCCTTTCCCTGCTGCTTGCTGAGGCTGTAGGAACCTGGTCCCTTTTTAATTTAACCTGAATTAATTACAAGAGCAGAGGCAGGTGTTCCCACTCGCTTTCTCTCCCATCTCTCTTCCCTTATTTGCTTGTAAATGGCTCAGCAGCCTGTGGTGAGAGCCATCGGTTGGTACCAGGATCCAAAGATTAGGAGCCTGGCTCTGGTCTGCCGCAACCCTCAGCAGCTCGCTACTGGCTTAGAGAAAGCACTTAGGATCCCTCCAATCCTGGAAGGCAAGCTTCTTATGGCCTTGTCTCTACTGCTCTGACTTCTAAGCCCTTTCTAAGGTGCAGAGACTCTGATTCTAAGTCAATAAGCAAACGATCAAATGACGAGGGGCCACCTATGTACATCCTTGGGAGACCCCTCCCTTATGGCTGAGCATTGGGAAGGGGGGTTGGGGTGGGAAATGACCCTGACTTGGCCTTGCCTCAGCCCCACAGCCCTTGCAAACTGGAGGTGGCGGCCAGTTTCTGAGTCCAAGCCAAAGCTGGAGGCCCTAAGGATGGATGGCCCTAGGAGGTAAGCATGCTTCCATTTCAGACACACCCAGCTTCAGAGCAAGTCTCCCCAGTCGGTCACAGGGGTGGTGACAATCTCAGATACTTATGGTTAGAAGGAAGGAGGGACATTAGTGCCCTCACTTCATTTCTCCAAATGGAGAAGCTGGGGCAGTGGAAAAGACAAGGCTCACACCAGGTTCCCTGGCCCCAGCTGCCGCTCCTGAACTGACACTGTTGCCCACCTCCATGACCACCTCCTCTCCCAATGCCACCCCCACCAGCACCCTTACAATGCAGAGCACCCCAGTGGTTTTTTGCAGGGCATGACATTGAGGGGCCCTTATTAGGGACCGTCCAGGAAGGACACCCTGCTGGGGGCTTGCCACACACCATATTGGAGGGAAATCAGAAGCAGAAGCCACAAACCAGAGAGCCAGTCTCGCTCAGACGCTCAGGCAGGACCGCAGGGCCCTGGAGCAGGGGAGGAGGTGCGTGGCCAGCCGTGTCTAGGCTGCTGCTGCAAGGCCAGAGCAGGAGACGTGGCTGCTACTGCTGGGAGATATTAGGTCATCAGGAAAGTCATGATGTATTTCTCTATGTGAAAATGTGTCATGACTTCCTGGCAGCCCAATAAACAACCTCCCTGGGTGCTACAGCCGCTGCACCCCGTGGGACACGTGGGGGCAGAAAAAGGTAAAGCCAAGTCATCTTCCAAGCTCCTTCTATGCAGCAGGGGCCAGGCTGGGTGCACAGGGAACCTGTGGTACAACTGCTTATGGGGGTAGCAGCTTGAAAGTTCAGCCACCCAGAGTCACCTCTAGCCCTGTGTCATCTCAGGCCTCCCCTTGTGCTCCTGGACCTCAGGATCTGGCAGTTGGCCAGTTTCCTATAAATCCTGAAGGGGACCTCTCCAGCTCTGGGGTCCCAGCACCCACCCCTTCTCCAAAGCCTGTGCCTCTTTGGACTTCATTTCTTGCCTAGCACCAGGGTCCCAACCTGGGCCGATAGTTCTCATAGCAGAGCCTACAGACTCCCGAACAGTCCTTGTTAACATCAGATGCAGCGACACCATCTATAGACTCAGGACCCTGAGGGGAGACTAGAAACCTTCATGGCAACCTTTACTCGGCGTTTGAGTTCTCCATTGCCGCAGCCCTGCTGAGGAATAGACCACCCCAGATTGCAGCAGCCGGGCATTATGTGCACGCAGCTGAGGGTCAGCAGAAGCTCTGCCATCTGCCCCTCACCCACCTTGATACACGTGCACTGAATGGTCCCTTTCTTGGTAGTGGCGGGAGCACAGGAGAGAGAAGCCTGTGGCCAGATCAGAACTGGCCTGGTTTTTCAGCCAGTGCCCAAGTAAGTCATGGGGACACACCAGCACCCAGGGCAGGGAAATATGCTCTGCCTTTCAGAGGGCATAAGCAAGGTGCACCTGGTGAGGGGCTGGGTGTGGAGTGGGAGAAGATGGGAGCTGGTAGGGCGGCCCCCACGTCACCCTCAGGTGTGAGAACCACTAGGCTCGGGAATGTCCCCTGTGGCTTGCTGGGAGTGAAAGCCTGGCACTCTTCCCCACAGACACCTTGCAGAAGCTCAGTTGGCCGCCACGTGACTTCTCGTCCTTGCCTCCAGGAGCCACAGTTCTCTCATGTGGACCTGTGTCTGCACATTCCTCCACTGTGGCACCCCAGACCGGCAGAGGTTCCTGGGGTGGCATGACTAGAGTCCTTGTGTGTAGGGGGGAACCCGCCCTGACACTATCTTGTCTAGTCAGTGTCTCTATCAGAGGGAGGGCCTGGAAGGAGGCTGCCCTTCCCCAGCAGGAAATGAGTCAGGTCTGTTAGGAGCTCAAAGGAGCCCAATGGTTCACACATAACATCTTCCAAACAGAACTCTCCACCCCTGCCAGACGCATTCCTCTGCCCTTGTTCTACGTCTCCTTAAACAGGACCTCCTTCTGCCCACACCTCTGCCCAGGAGCACAGCTCAGAGATGCCGGAGGCCCTCCAGTCTACACTAGACCAGTAGACTAGCCTCTCCTTTCTTCACTTCTAAATGCAGCTGTAAGCCCTGGAATAACCTAGAGATGACAAAGGAGAGCCCAAAAAATGACAAAGAAGGTCAACTGATTAGGGCCCCAGGGCTGGAGGATCCACACAGTGGCAAGGTGTTTTATGAGCTCCCTTCTCACCTCGCAGAAGAAGGTGACCCAGGGCTGGCACTGCCCCATTCCCTACCTAGCAATGGAGGTGGCCCAGGTAGAGTCATTCCTTCCCTGGCCAAGGGGTGCCCCCTAGACAACCAGCCTGGCAGAATTGGCATGATCGAGTCACAGGGAGCCCCACAAACAATAAGTGACCAGGGAAATTACTCTCCTCCCAGACCACAAGCCTGAGACTCTCCTTGCCAATGGGGAACTGGGGCACCTGCACGGTGATCCCAACGCAATGTGCACCCAGTCCGGGAAGCATCTTCACCCCACAGCTTCATTCATGCAGGTCTGCCTGGCAGTTAGAGCTGAAAACGGTAATAAAAACTCACTTGATGGGCTCAGCAGGAGAGTGAAGAGGAGAGAGGGCCGAATCTGTGGATTTGAGCATAGCTATCAATAATAAAATTGACCCAATATTAGCATCAGAAAACAGATTCAGCATCCACAAAAACCTTCAGGGATATATATGATAACAAAAAATTCTTCACGCATATTTTGTATCATCAGTTTTTCAGAAACAAAGAACTAAGTGGATCTAAAAGAGTATTCCAGAAAACTTCCCATATATGGCCAAAAAAATAAATCTGTGAATCTTCAGATTCAAGAAACTGAGAGAAATCCCAAATAGGATAAACCCAAAGGAACCCACACCAAGATACATCAAAATGAAACTGCTAAAATTAAGAACAAAGAAAAATCCTTGGAGCAGCCACGGGAAAGTAGCATACTACTTAGAGGAGAAATGCCAGTTCAAATGACAGCATATTTCTCATCCGAAATTGTGGAGGCCAGAAGGAAGAGGCACAAAACTTTTCAGGGTGGGTGTGGCTAAAGGGGCAGGAGGAGGGGCCAGATAGTGGTGCTCTGTGAGGCAATCCCACATGGAAAACTTCCTGGTTCAAGTCCGCAGACCTCCCTGAGTATGCTGGGCACACAGTTGCCCACGATCCAGGGTCGGCTGAAGGAAGGGGGTAGATTGCAGCATTAAGACTCTGTTGAGGAGGCTCTCTCCCTCTCTCTCTCTCACTGAATAAATAAACTTTTTTTTGAGAGAGAGAGAGAGAGATCTTTGCTATGGAGAATATGTGCTTACTGGAGAGACAGAGAGAGCTGGAGAGAAAAAATGAGAAATCACTTCTACTCCAGAGGATGTCCCCACTGTAATCCCTTCTCCTCCATTCTCCTCTCAGGATTTTGGGTACATGCGCATACATGCCTATTATAAGTTTCAAGCCACCAGGTCTGGGACTTGAACCATGTTCAGCCATGCTGACATCCAACGACATAACCATTACATCGTCTGCTGGCCCTGATAGACTTTTTATATATATATAAAAGATTTTTGCCATAGGGCACATGTGACACCAGAGAGAATGTGAGGAAAAGTGAGAAATAACCCCTAACAGGGATGACCATACCGCAATTCCTTCCTCATTTTCTTCTTAGGATTTTGGGTATACACACGCGGGTGCGCCCTGTGTGATTTTCAAGCCACCAGATCAGGGACCTGAACCGTGGTTAACTTTATGGGAATCCAGTGCCTTAACCACCAAGCCCCCTGCTGGCCCCAATAAATAAACTTTTAAAATGGAGCAGGAGGAAGTGTCGCAGTGCTGAGGTTGTTCTGTACCTGGATTGCAGCAATGTGAGTATCCTGGTTGTGATACAGTATGATAGCTTTGCAAGATGAAGGAAGCACACAGTCTCTGCTTTTTTTTTTTTAATTGCTAGAGAGCCCACGTACCAGTCAGTGAGACAGAGATAGAGATGGGGGTAGAAAGCGCCCCTCCCTAATGATGTGTGGTCATGTTGCAATCCCTTCTCCATTTCTCCATCCTGCCAGGATTTTAGGCCTTCAGGCCATGGACTGGGATTCAAACGGCAATCAGCCATGTGGGATCCAGCTTCCTTAACCACTAGCCCACAGGACTTTCTCTATCCAGATTATTTTTTTACAATTGCACAGGCATCTACAATGATCTCCATTAAAATAAGAAAACCCAGGTGACCTCCTGTATTCCTGCCCTCCTGCCCCTACAGCCAGTATTCTCTAATACATATATATCCTCCATCACCAAATCCCACTGTCCATGCCTCAGAGAGAGAGGGAACCTGTGTCCCCACTCGCCCTGAGGCTGCGATCTTTGTCTGAGCTCCAGCCCTTTTCCCTGGGACTGCACTGCCTTCCTGACTCCCAACCTTGTCTGTACAGTCCATCCGCCCGCTAGTAGCCAGGGCGATAGCCTTCAAATGCTCATCAAAGCAAGTCTCCTGGGTACGTAAGGCCTTTCCTGGTGTCCTCTCTCTCCAGGTGCAAGAAGCCCATAGACCTCTCCTGGGAAGTTCCCCTTGCCCCAAGGCCCTCGCCATTCCCTCTGCCTGGGAGACTCTCTTGGTCACAGCTTTCTCTCAGCACATAGGGTTTCCTTGTACCGCAGCTAAGCCAGCAGCCCTTCCTGCCCCAACACCCTCCACCACTTACCCTGCTTCAGTTGCTATCTTGCGTTTAACACGGTCTGAGCTGAACTTGCTTCTTCTGTTTACCCGTTTGTATTCCCACCCACTAGACATCAGTGCTCTGAGGGCAGGAGTACATATGTCTAGGTCAGGACTCCAACCAACCTCCAGCACCCTAAGGTGCCCACCACGCTGCCTGCAATGCAGCAGAAGGACTGACAGAAGAATGACAGCCTCCAAGTTACGAGAAGTCAGTGCTGGGCATCCCTTCAGTCATCAACTCCGGGCCATGCTGGGACTGGGATCTGCTCCCACTTGTTAAAACCAGGATGTGCCCTGACCATCCCCTCCTTTGGGATACCTCTCTGTCCTCACGATCCACACTGTGTCTCTGCCATGTCCAGCCGACTCCAGCAAGTCTGGGCCATAACTCTTGGGGACAGGCGCCTCCCTGGCTCTGGTCCCTGCTATCCCTATTCATTCTCTCTTGCTTGGGAAATGCCCTCCAAGCAAAACCAAAGCCATGCCCATTCCTGGGTCCCATCAGCCCCATAGCATTAGCCTCTCAATCCCTGCTTGGTCTCTCCGTGAGAGACAACATTTTCAGGACTCTCCTTCCCCTCCACCCTGTGGGCATCGATATTTAAAAGACACAGCCCTGGTCCCTACAGGTGGCTGGCAGAGCACAGTGAGGTGCATGTTCTGCCTGTCCCCCCACATACCATCTCACTGCTGCCACCCAGAAGGGACTCCTGGCCCCATTTTATAGATGAGGAAACTGAGGCTCTGAGATCTGAAGAAGCTTGCCCCCATGGTCTATAGAATACATTTTCTGACCTAACTTCCAGATTTAATAGACAATGTCACAGCTCTGAGTCACCAGCTCCATGAGGTTCCTGAGTCCCAGAGGCCTTCATTCTAACAGACTTGCAAAGCAGAGAGGATCTTTAGGAAATTCCGGCAGGGGGAGATACCATTCACTCCTGGGGCCTGAAGATCTGGGGCGAGGGGCGCTCTGACACCGTCTGCTTTACTATTCCCTTTCTCTACTTTCTGCTCTGTGCTATGGCTGGTCATAGGCCCATTTCTGAGGAATCTGAGTGATTCCGGAATTGTGCAAGGGCATCGGGGGAGGGGAAAGGGCCCGGGCACTCGGCAGGCCGTCCAGCTGCTCATGATTCAGGTCTTGCCCGGAGGATATGGGCAAAGTGCCCACAGGGGAAGCCCTTCAGGACAAGCACCAGACGCCCGACATGCTCCGGAACATTCTTTCCAGGCTCGATGCGGGTTGCCAGGGAGCGGGGTGCCAGGAGGGAGTGTAATTACTGTATTCAGCCACCACAGGATGTGCCTCTCTGACATGCCTGAGCCCAGCATGGTCCCCAGGTTCTCCAGACCCCTGCGGGCTTGAGAAGTCACAGTAGGGGTGGCTGGTGCAGGGGTGCCTCAGTGCTGAAGACAGAGGCCAGAGGCCAGGTCCGTTTTCTCTGTAGCAGGATGATCTTGGGTGGGTTCCGCATCATTTTCTTAGACCCATGTAGGGCTATTAGTGCTAAGGCTTGCACACAGTAGGTACCTAACAAACAGTGGCCTTGAGTAGGGCTTCTGCCTTTAACTCAGGGCATGCAATTAAGTCCTGTCTGGGGAAGAGCAGAGCCTCCCACTTGTCTCCAGAGTACAGCCAACTTCTGAGGTCCGTAAGCAGCTCTAGTAAGGGGGACCTTTGAGGGTTACAAGGGCCCAGAGTAGGGAAAGAAACCCCTGAGCTCTTCGTGGCCGAATTGACAAGGACATGGCTTGTACCTGTAGATGAAGCCGTGCACTTACTGGAGGGAAGGTATCCATTGTCTCTTTGGAAAGGACTATTCTGGAAAAAATAACAATGAGAAAAAGCATTTATTCTGGAGCAGAAGAGCTAGACTGAGCTGGAAGAGTCTTTGGAGGAGGTCATGCCCACTGTCTCGTTATATGGACGAGTTTAGCCCCAAAGGACAGGGCCTGCTCAAGCTGGCACAATCAAAATGCAGCAGGGCAAGGCCTTGGATCTATGGCTGTCCAACATTACCACTATTCTCCCAGCACCAGTGATGACACCGAGTATGGCCAGCCTAGGGTCAAGATCTCACCAAAGTCTAGATGCTCTGGGCTCCAACCCCTGCCCTGCTCGCCTGTGAGTCTAGGCTTCCCTGTCTACAGATCCAAGCTTTCTGTAGAGCCCTTGGGGAGCATCCCGGATGCATTCAGGAACAAGCCTGATTTGTCCCAGGTTTCCTGCCTTCAGCTGGCAGGAGGTAGATACCTAGGAGCTGCTGGGAGGATGCCATTCCACTTCACAGTCACTGCCTGTTCCCCCTTGGGCTGTCCTGAGTCCTGGGAGGCCAGAGCTACTCTGATCCCCTCTGCAGTCCACCTTCCCTTCTGCTCCCTAGAGCCCGAGACAGAGTTGCCTGCATGGCTGTCAGACCTTCACAGTCTCAGCAGCATTTCTGCAGCTCATGTTCTCTCCATAGCAGCCAGGCCTGGGCTGGGGTGGGGTATCCTGTCCTTTATTTCACCGAGCAGCTCTGGGGACCAGCAGATGGCGGAATGGTTATGTTGCTGGACTCCCACATAGTCAACCACAGTCTGAGTCTCAGATCTGGTGGCTTGAAACTCATGTTGGGCGTGTGTGCATACATGCTCAAGATCATGAGAGGAGAATGGAGGAGAAGGGACTGTGGAATGGCCATCCTCACAAGGGGTGATTTCTCACTTTCAATCTCTCTCTGTCTCTCTGGTGAGTGCATGTGCCTTAAAGCAAAAATCTCTAAAAAAAAAAAACAAAAAACAAAAGCAGTGCAGGCTCCGGAATTAGTTATCTGGTTGTAGCTCTGGTTCCCCTTCTTATTAGCTCTGAAGCATGAAGCCACTGTCTCAGTCTCTCATCGTCAGCATCCTCCTGTGCACCAGGACTGCCTGTCCCAGGTAGGTACAGTGAATCATCTGAGGATGGTTAGCAAGTCCTGATACTTGGCTCCCACCCCCAGACATTCTGACATAATTGGTTTAGGGGTGTGCCTTGAGCATTGGAATTTTTAAAATTCCCAAGTGATTTATTAGTGCAGCAAAGCTTGGGAACTACTGATATAACTCATAGGGGGTGAATGAGATGAACTATGAAAAACAGCAGCACCAGTCCTGGCTGCAGACAAGACCCAGTCGATGTTTGCTATCGTGATTCTTGGTATCACCATCATTACCACCACCATCACCATTACCATCACCTCTACCACCATCATCGCCATCACCACTACCACCATCATCACTATTACCTCTATCATACTCTCCACCATCAACACCATCACCATCATAATCATCACCACCCTCAACACCATCACCATCATAATCATCACCACCCTCAACACCATCACCATCATAATCATCACCACCATCAACACCATCACCATCATAATCATCATCACCATCAACACCATCACCAACATAATCACCATCATCCTCACCACCATCATCACTATTACCTCTATCATACTCACCACCACCAACACCATCACCATCATCATCAATACCATCACCATCATAATCACCATCATCCTCACCACCATCTTCACCAACAATACTATCATCATCATAATCACCAACATCACCACATCATCATTACTACGTCTACAGCTCTCTTTCTACCTTTTCCTCAGACACTGATGCATAAATTCCTCATTCTTCTTTCAGTTAACAAGTTCATCTGTATCAGACCAGCAGGTGGCGTGGAGGTCAAGGTGGCTGAGTTCCACATGGCTGACTGCAAAGTTTTCAAATCTCAGACCCAGTGGCTTGAAAAATCATACCAGGAGTAGGTGTATGTGTGCCCAAATCCCGAGAGGAGATGGAAGAGGAGGAGGAGGGATTGTGGTGTGGATATTCCCCTTAGGGGTGATTTCTCCCTTTTTCTCTCTCTGGTGAGCTACAGGCCCTACAGGAAAAAAAAAAAATAGTTTATATCAACTGCATATGTAGTTAGGTAGGGTATAGGGGAGTTATTATCCTGTGAGTCAATATTGGCTTAAATCTACCTGGAACTACTTGCTGACTTCATATTTCAAATTTCCAAAGAGTTTCTCTTTAAGACCTCACTGAAGCCCTAGTAGTTGGACATTTTTTACTAACCCATTTTACAGATGAGGAGGCCAAAGTTTAGGAAAGTTAATTGAGCTGTCTGAGGTCACGCTGCCACCTACTGGTACATCTGGGACCTAAAACCTGGTCTCTTATTGCAAAACACTTGCAATAACACTTGTATTATTGCCTGCAAACCTGGGGCCTGGGGCTGATCTCTGGAGACTCTGGTCTCCCAGTGTTACCCTAAATGTCCTCAGTCCTACTATAGGTACCTCCCACTCAGCTTGGAGTGCAAGGAACCTTGAGAAAGGCTTCAGAGGGCAAGTAGTCTTGCTCACTGATGAACTTTGGATAAAGAGAGAAGAGGAATAAGGCTTCTACAGTGTACTGTGTGCTAGGCACCTGGTCTACCTATAACCACCCTGGAGAGGAGCCAGGCTCGGGTAGGCTGAGTCTGGCTCAGGTAGCTGGGGAACACAGCAAAAATCACTTCTTCCTCTCCTTCAATCCTGATTCTATGCAAAACCCATCTTAGACAGAATGACTTCCACTTCTGTCCTTTCCAAGAGGAGAACAATGCTTAATCCCCTTCCAGGCTTGTTCATGTTCTTTCTGGGAATAAGGTATGCCTTACGAACAAAGGCCTTTCTGTCAGAATCTAGTCAGTAACTGAAACAAACAAACAACCTTTTACCTTTACAAGATAGTTGTGTCATGATGTACCTATAAGTCCCATATTCCACCTCCATAAGAACCTTTGTCAATTGTTAAGATAGTCATTCCCCAGGGTGGACTTCAATGATCCTGGCCTCCTGGTGTTTACACCCTTACATAGCCCTTCCTGTATAAATACAGGAGAGGTCATGGCATGTAACATCCAAGGAAGGTCCTACAGTCATTACAACTTGGTTTCAGGTTACTCACCTTATGGAAGCCAGAGGCCATGTTGTAAGGATGCTCAAGCAGCCCTGTGGAGAGGCCCCATAGAGAGGAAGGAGTTCTCTAGCCACTTGAGGAAGTCATCTTGAAAGTGGCTCCTCTAACTCTACCCAAGCCTTCAGACAATGGCAAATTTGAGATATCCTGAGCCAGAAATGACCAAATGAGCTGCTCTCAAATTCATAATCCACAGAAGCCATGAGACATAATAAATTATTATTTTCCTTCTAGGCCATTAAGTTTTGGAGTGATTTGTTACACAGCAATAAACAACTTGCATATTTTCCAACATTTTTGGAATTAAAATTGTGGAACTTTTTCAGTGGGTAGGTGAGATGAAATACAAGGCTTAAGGGTCTAGTAGGCCCCAGAAGAAGAGGGCCCATTACCCTACCCTTTGGGAACCCACTCCACACATGCTACCTTAAAGCTGACTCACCCTGGGGGAAAAGTTGGTTAGGCCCTCCTCAACTCAAACTCCCTACTTTGTGTTCTTATAGTTTTCCTCTTTGGAGGGAATCCTTAAGAGGGCTTCTTTAAAGCTTATCTGTCGGCCAGCTAGAATATGCAGCTGTAACATACTGTTCAAGAATGCTGGATCTATGTGGAAGATCGTGGGTTTGGATCCCCAGTTGACCTGTACATGCTGAGCACTTGTGTCCATGATCTTGGCTGGCTGGGTTTGCTCTCCTTCTGCCTTTCATGCTCATGAAATAAAGAAATACATTTTAAAATGAGTAAATAAATGAAATTTGAACTCTTGGTGTTGTCCTCAAGCCATGTTCCAAGAGCCCACAGGGTTCTAGGACATGGGCTAATTCTTTGACAGTCTTCTGTCCTTGGTTATTTATCTCAGTGAGTTCCCCAACTTGTAGGGGAGAGAGAGGGGGTTAATATCCCTCTTCTCCAGCCCCAAAACAAATGCTCATACCAAAGGCTGCCAGCCCTAAGAGGGCCTTAGGGATGGCATTTGAAACTCTCCATGTACAGATGAAGAAACTGAGGCCTAGAAAGATAATGGAATCTACGTGGGGCCATCCAGCAGGCAGGCAGCAGTGCCAGGACCTGAACACCCTTGTACTAACCCCCAGCAGACTGTCTTGCCCTCCCTTACCAGGTTCCTCCCAGAAGTTTTCCCAAAGACGTTTCAGAGGTACTTTTCTCTGAAAGTTGAAAAAATACTTGGCTCTCAGGGATGAAATGCCAGGAAGTGTCCACACATGGTAAACCCAGGCTGTCCCAGCCCCCAGACACCCACCTTCTGGCCATGAACTGACTTGCCTAGTCCTGACCACTGACCCGAGGGCGCCTGCACAGGTACAAGATGGCAAGTTAACGGCCCTCTGTGGCCAGTCCGTTCTGAGGCTTGGCCTAAACCCCTGGTTGGCCTGGTGTCCTTTGCTGGCATGGTCTGTGTTGGGCCAAGTGGCTCCCTGTAGGTGAGGGTTCCTCCAAGGAGGTCCTGGGAAGGCACCCAAGGCTGCTTCCTGGAGAGGTTGGCTTGCTCTGCAGGACCCAGCAGGCACTACTAACAAGTCTGGCTGTCTGTTTACTCAGACCCTGACCACTGGCAAAGGGATTGGAGTGGCCAGCTTGCCTGTGTGCGGCAGCCAAAGTCAATGGAAAACCCACAAGAGGAAGGGAGGGATGCAGGATGTTTGAGCTGCAGGATGAGGAGTCCTTGGATGAGACACCACTTACCAGCAACTGGGGCAGAGGCAGGTGTGCCCCAGGGCAGGGGAGAGGGCAGCCAGGGTGGAGGCAGAAAACTAGAGAGGAGGTGGGCATGTCAGACCCAACCCCAGTCTGAAATACAATAGAACTGATTTTTTTTTTTCTGTTTTAAAGGATTGTTTTTGAAGCATGTGAGAGAGACCATATTCACAGGAGAGTGAATAACAGATCCTGTGTGTAAGGGTCACTCAGTTGCTTTGGAGGGAACACCCTTTGAGGACACAGAGCCAGCCTCTTCCCTCCTCACCCTGACCTCTACTCTCTGCCAGGAATCACTACCCTGGAGGCTGCAATGTAGTCACCTTGCTCTGTTCTGTGTGATTCTACCATTCATTATGAAGCTTTGCCATTCTTTTACTTTTTTTTTTTTTTTTTTTTTAAGTTTTTGCCATGGAGTTGGGGAGAAACAGAAAGAGAGGGAAAGTGAGAAATCACCCCTCAGCAGGGATAGTCACGCCACAATCCCTTCTCCTCCATTCTCCTCTTGGTATTTTGGCTACGCAAGCATACATGCCTGGTGTGATTTTCCAGCTGCCTGGTCTGGGACTCAGACTGCGCTGTTAGCCGTGTGGCATCTAGCACCCTAACCTCCATGCCTCCTGCTGGCCCTGTCTCAACAATGTTTTTCTATCAGTTTCTTCTACAAAAATCTGACACACCTTCTGTTTTTCCTATTACTTCATATTTTCAGGCTTTTGTAAATGACACCTTTTCTAAATTTCAGTTTGTCACCAGGACAAAAAGTAAAACAGCTGTTTTTAAATACATATCTTAGTTTTGTGTCCAGCAAACTTCCTGGCTCTCTCGTTGATTTTTATAATTTATCCCAATGTTCTTACACATGTAATCATATATTCTGTGACTATTGAAAGCCTTATTTTTCTCTTTCCATCCTTATGCCATTTATTTCTTTTTCTTGCCTTGCAGCTTTGGCCAGGAACTCCAGAACAATGCTAAATGAACGTGATTGTAGAAAACATCCTTCTTTGTTACTTAATCTCAAAGTGAAAGCTTTCAAGATGATGTTGCTGTAGAATTTTATAGATACCGTTGGGTTGTTGGAAAAAATCATGACACATTTTTTGCATAGAAAAACAAGTCATATGTCATGACTTTCTTGACAACCCAACGTTAATATTTATCAGGTAAGGAGGTTTCCACTACTCCTAGTTGAAGTACGTTTTTGATAAATGAGCATAGCAACATATCAACACTTTTAATCATCTACTTAAATAACCATAAGGCTTCTCTCTTATATCTGTTGACAGAAGGGATAGTGTTAATTGATTTTGTGACACTGAACCACTCTTTTAGTTCTAGGATAGACACAACTTGGTCATGATGTAGTATCCTGTTCATAGGTTGTGGACTTCCGTTCGTCTCTCTTAGGGCTTTGTATTTTCCTTCCTGGTACTATTCTTGATAGGTTTGTTATCAAGAGTCTACTACCTGCTTCTTCCTTTTCTTTTCTCTTTCTTTTTCCTTTCTTAATTTCCCATAGTGCTCATGAACTCTCCACAGAGAGAGAGAGAGGAAAAGTGAGAAAGCTTCGCAACTCCTGCTCCCACAGGAGAGATGGCCATATTGCAATTCCTTCTCCTTCATGCTTTTCTTGGGACTTGGGACACACACACACACATCCCCGGCATGCTCTTTAAGCCATTGAACCTGGGACTTGAAATGCGCAGTCAGCCATGTGGGATCCAATGTCTTAGCCACCATGCCATGGGCGGCCTCCCTTGTCTTTTCAGCTTCTTCTTCTCTCTCTTTTCTTTTTTAAGAACTACTTATTTAATTTTATTTTTTATGATTATTATTTTTTAATTTACTATAGGTCACACAGGCTCACCAGAGAGAGACAGGGGGAGAGAGAGAAGGAAAGTGAGAAAGCAAGCTGCCAGGTCCGGGACTTGAACTGTGGTTAGCCATTGGGAGTCCAGTGTCTTAATCACCATGCCACCTGCTGATCCTTCTTTCAGCTTCTTAAAATGAATTGAAGAGTTTCTTGTTCTTTGAAAGAGTTGAGATTATAATTATTTGTTTCTTACATACTGACAAAAATCATGAGTACAGGCATTTGAACCTGGAGGTTTTTAATAGGACTATTTTGTATTTTAAATATGCAAATACAATATATGGATACTCTTATACCTCATCGATAAGAGTGCAAACTGATACACTCACTTTGGTAACTTTCCAGCAAGATGTACTAGAACTTAACAGTCACGTTCCCAATAGCCGGGCAGGTCTGTCCTAAGACAAACTCTGGGGGGCTGAGTCTGTGCAGCTATCCAAGATAGGTTAAGATATTCACATCTGAGGCCAGTAGGTGGCATGGTAATTAAGGTGCGGACTCACTCATGGCCAACCGTGGTTTGAGTCCCAGACCTGGCAGCTTGAAAAATCACATCAGGTATGTGTGTGTTCATGCCCCAAACCCCAAGAAGGTCATGGAGGAGAAGGGATTGCAGTGTGGCTATCCCCTTGAGAAGTGATTTCTCACTTTCCCTCTCTCTTTACCTCTGTATCTCTTTCTCTCTCTCTCTCTCTCTGGTGAACACACGTGCCCAGTGGCAAAAAACTTAAAAAAAAAAAAGACATTCACATTTGCCTTTTTGGAATAGCCTGAAGCTGGAAACCACCCAAATGTCCATCTATTGGGAAGGAGATCAATGAATGGTCAGGTGTCCATGCAATTGAACAGAACAAGCCGCAGGTTGACGCAGGGTGGTTGAGCCTCACAGGTACCTTGTTGAGCAGAAGAAACGAAATGCAAAAGAGCCCGCGCTATGTGACTTGACGTATGGGGAATTTCAGAACAGGCACGACTAACCTATGGAGGCAGGGGTCCGTGGGTACCAATGGCCTATCAGAGCAGCAGTTCCCGAGGACCAACGGGGCAGTGCGGGAGGCAGCCTTATGGAGTTCCAGGAATGTTCTGGATCTTGTAAAATTTATTGATCTGTGCAGTTAAAAATGAGCGCACTTCGCATAACTCACTGTGTGCGTTATACTCCCATAAAAAGGACACAAATAAATAAGAGATACGATTGTATTTCAAAAACGTGGGCAAGAGAGAAGAAAAACACGTTCACTCCCTACTCTGACCACCACAGACATTCTAGCTGTTCTCTCCGGATTCTTTCCTCTTACGTGTCTGCGTGTGGAATGTGAGTCTGTTGCCCACGACTGCTTCGGATCCCCTTTGGACTCAACATATCAGCGGCATTTTTCTGCTTTAAACAGGGCTGTAACAATACCCAAATTAGTTCATATGCATTTCTTCGCTCGGGGGCTTTTTGACGAGCTGTTACCACATGTCTGCAGCTGCTCTTACAACTTGACAAAAATGACCTCACTCCACCTCCTCAGCAACCCGTTCAGGAATTACATACCCGTTTCAGAGATTAGGCAATCAAGGCTTCAAGGTAAGCAGCTCATTCGGGTCAAGAAGAAAAACAGCTGTGGTTCGTCCTCCTGACAATTGTCCCCCAGTCTAACCCCAGGCCACTCCTTAGAAAACCACGCCTGTTGGTTTTAAGCCGCACCTCAGGCTGTTAAGTGACATGGGCCACGACTTTCCCTTAGGCATCTAGTCCCTGCACTTTCTCTTTCTGCAAAGTGTCTATTCTTGACCTTTGTATCTTTGCTTGTCAAATCATCAATTTACATATGTGTGTATGTAATTGAAATGTTAATTCCCTGCCACTGGTTGTTGCAAGTTTTGAGCCAGTTCAATTTGCCTTTTTAACTTGGCTATATGTTTTTCAACACATACAATCGGAATTTCCCCTTAGGTAAATGTTTATCTGAATCTTGTAAGCTTAGAAAACACTTGCCCTTTGTGTGCATGTGTGCCCGAAATCCCAAAAGGAGACTGGAGAAGGGATTAAAGCATTGCTACCCTCCCTGGGAGGTGGGGGGGATTGATTTCTCGCTTTCTGTCTCTCTGTCTCTCTGGCGAGAATGCATTCCCTATAGCAAAATCTCTCTCAGAAAAAAAAAAAAAGCACTTGCCCTCAAAGAAGTAAAGCTAACATTCATTTCTGGGTAATTCAAACTTCCCCAGCAGCAGTGCTGGGCCACATGTGAGTCCATGATCTCTGGGAGCCTCAGTTCTCTCATCTGTAAAATAAACCTCAAGATTAAATGAGGGGGACCAGCAGGTGGCATGATGATTAAGGCACTGGACAGTCCCACATGGCCAACCACAGTTCACGTCCCAGACCTGGTGACTTGCTTTCTCACTTTCCCTTTCTCTCTCTCTCTCTCTCTCTCTCTCTCTCTCTCTCTCTCTCTCTCTCTCTCTCTCTCTCTCTCTCTCTCTCTCTCTCTCTCTCTCTCTCTCTCTCTCTCTCTCTCTCTCTCTCTCTCTCTCTCTCTCTCTCTCTCTCTCTCTCTCTCTCTCTTTCTGTCTCTCTCTGGTCAAATTAAAATAAAATGAATTAATAAATAAAATAAATAATTAAAAAAAAAAAGATGAAATGAGATAAGGTTCTCAGAGGGTTCACAGAGCAGTGCTTTCCAAGGCAGGCCCTGGACCAAGCAATCACACTTGCCGGCTGGTGCTGATGCAGCTGGCCTGGGGACCACATTTTCAGAACATCATCTTCTGCACAGAACATACCTAGAATTTAGTACTTATTTTAAGGCCCCACAAATGACCGTCACCTGCAAACCCTGGGCCTTGCGGGGTGGGAGTGGAAAGATCAGAGACTGCTCAGAAAGGAGGTGGGTGGGGAGGGCCCTCCTGTCAGGACAGCAGGCCCTGAAGCCTGGATGTGCCCACACTGGGCAGAAGTTTGAGCGGCTATCCATCTGTGGCAAGCAGAGGAAATCTCACTGGCTCTAGAGCCACCTCCAGGAGATGCTGGCTGGGCCCCTCTTGTCCCCCAGACAATAAGTGGGGAGATGTTGAAGACTCCCCCTCACCAGCTAAACCCAGTTCTATCCTCTTCTGAAAGTCAGGGACCCTCCAGCACCCAGCCTTGATGGTCGGCTGAGCTCAGAGGATCTTGCGAGTAAAAAGTCAATCACTTCTCCCTGCTCTTCCCAGTGAGGCAATGGTGTAGACACCGGGTCAGACACAAGAAATTCTCGGTTGCAGTGGCTATTAGATAGAGCACTGGCCTCATGAAAAAAGTGGCCCTGGATATCTCTCCCTGAGCAGTGGGGGACACTGAGGCCCAGAGGGAGCCACCTAAACCTGAGCCAGGGCTAGAAATCCCAGTGGGTCTTCCTTCCAACTGCCAGCTCCAACCCAGTGTCTCCCAGACCCCATGACTCAGGACAGGGCTTCTCAGAGCGTGGCCCACAGACTCCAGGTCAGCTGAACAGCAGGACTCCTCAGCCACCCTGGCCTGTTGAAGAAGCACCTCACAGCCTCACAGGAGATTGTGTGGACACCAGATTCAGAGATGAGTGTTCCTAGTGATCCCAATTCTCTGTGTGCCCACCAGACCTTTGTCTGGTCTGCCAGTCAGTCACAGGTGTCTGATTAGCAGAGGTGTCAGAGGTGTCTCCTTGAGGCTGGCGCCAGGAAGGTAGAAAGGAAAGAGCACATCTGAGCCCCCAGCAGCCTCCGAGGAGATGGCAAGCCTTCAAGGTGCACAGTTGATCCTACCCTGGCCATGGACATCCAGGGACCACCAAGCAGGTCATGACCCGTGGCATCTCCTTGTGTCCCGGCAGTGTGTCCAGCTAGTTAGTGTCCAGGCTTGCAGCTGATGAGGAAATTCCCTGCAACACCCATTTAGGCCCTACAGCAACTGGTCCTGAATCCCACTCCGCCCCTGGTTCCATTGTATTCACTGGGATGCTGCCTCAGAACCCGAAGGTACCCATCCACTACCAACCGTGAGCCTCGAGCCAGCTCCCTCCCCACCCCAGGAAGCCCCAGTCCAGGAACCCTGAAATCCTTTGGCAACAACTCCTTCCCTCCAGGTACTTGGGTCTGCCAGCCTGGACAGTGCCTCTGGAAAGTCATGTGAGAAACTATTTCTGCTGTTCACGTAGGGGACACCGTGAGGGGACTCACGGGGGGAAACCGGTGCCTGGAGCGGATGACTTCAGGAGGGAGCGCGGGACATTCCTGGACAAGAGCAGACACGGGCCTGGGCTGCGGGGAAGCTGCTCTTGCCGAATTCCGGATGTGGCTCCCAGCACATGCCTGGTCTTGTGGGGACAGGCGGCCCCTCCTGGCGCTGACAGCCTGCCCCACGGGGGCACCTTTCCAGGCTGCAGGTGGCCTATCAGAGGTGGAAGATCAGTGCTCCTGGGGCTGAGGAGATTGATCACATTCCTGGGGACCCACCCTGCACCTTGCATGCCCGTCCCGGAGCACAGTGATGAGGCTCAGTCCCCGAGACGCGAGCTGACTGTTGCTCAAATGTCTTCCCCAGACATTTGGCCAATGTCTGCTGTGCCCAAGGCCCAGGCCCTAGGCTGGCCACAGAGATGGACAGCACGGCACTGGCCTAGCTTGCCTGCAGACAGCACACCAACGCAAACAGTGACACAAAGGCTACTCTCACGCGGCCTGCCAGCTGCGCGCCCAGCCCTCGGCGGGCACTTTATGGCCCATTATCTCGTCTGTGCCCCACAACAACCTTGCCAGGTGGGAATTTCACTCCCAGAAGACAGATAAGGAAACAGGGTACAGAGAGGGAAGAGGGTGGCCCAAGGTTACACAGGTTATAAAGCGGCTAAGCCAGGATTCCACCCAGGCCCACCTGGATGGAGAGCCACATGGACACTCATTGCACGGGGTTCATGTCCCTCTAATCAAATGTAATAAATAGAGCCTTTGTTTTAGGGAGAACACGTCTAGAAGCAATGCAGCACTGCTGCTCCAGGAAAGTGCTTTTCGTGCCCCTCCAGCATCCCACTGACCTGGCAGTGAGGCCGAGGGACAATGAGAGAACTAGCCTCAGGGCCATGGGTGCCATTTGCACCCATGCCGCACAAGAAGCCCTGGAGCGGAGACATCAAGTATCCCAGCATGGGGATGATAGGGCTGACTGTCTACATCCTCCCCTGCTCTGCGCCATCGGGCAACTCCCCTCACCCATTAGCCCAATCAGGGCATTTGTTCAGGGGTCTCTGGTCTCTGAGAAACCAGACATAGGTGAGAGAGGGGAAAAGCAGGACTACCCTCCTCCTATAGGAAAAAAGACATTGCAATCACAACATGGTAGCTGGGTTCTATGAAAAAGGAACATTTGGAGAACAAAGGAGGGCTCTTGGAAATAAAAAATAGGACAGTAAGAAAGAAAAACTCAATAGAAACTTGGATGATAAAGCTGAAGAAATCTTCCAGAAAGTAGAACCAAAGGATAAAGTGATATGAAATTGGAGAAAAAAAAAAAACTTTTAAAACTAGGAGCAACCAGGTCAGGAGGTCCAATATCAAAACAAGACTTTAGAAAAGAGAATAGAGAAAAAAAAGAAAATGGAAGAAAAGAAATCATTAAAGAAGCCATCCAAGAAAACTTCCGAACTCAAGGACCTGTTCAGAGACAGATCACACCGAGAACCAGCCATGACTAAAGCACATAGTTTTCAAATGTCAGCACTCTGGGAGCAGAGACAAGCCTGAAACCTGGGTCTCAGACAAAAGATGAATAATGAAATGGTTTTGTACTTTTTGACAACAATATTGGAAGCTAGAAGTTAATGGAACTAACAGTGTCTCCAAAATTCTAAAGAAAATTATTTCCACCTAAAATTCTATAGCCAGCCAAACCATGGATCATGTGGGATGCAGACTAAAGAAAATGTCAGGCATGTTTCTGGTGCACATCCTTCCAGATAGTTCCTTCAATGCGGAAGCACACAGACATGTACAGATGAACATGCATCAACTTAGAAAGGGGATGATCACATCAAGGTGCTGTCCTGCAACCGTTTTTTTCATTGGAGAACATGTTATTGACAATATTCTTTGTCTATACATAGAGTTCTTCATTCTTTTTATCCCCTGGATAGGATTTCTTTGTATAGATAACCAAATGCATTTAACCAAACCTCTATTGATTGGCCTTTTAATTTGTCTCAGTTTTGTTTGTTTGTTTTTATTTTTTGCCAGTAACTATATAGGAATTACCCATGAACATAAATGTCAACACATCTGTATCTTAATAAGATGGGTACCTAAAAATGGGATTACTGACTAAATGCATGATCAGTGCTGATAGGCACTGATTAAACTGTCACCCAAGAGGATTGTGTCAATTTAAATATACCACTTGGTGTGAGGAGCCCATTTCTCTGCATTGGCACCTGCACTGCGTCAGCAGTCTTTTAAATTTATCAACCTGTGTGGTTGAATGTCATTCCTCTTCTGTAAATTTCCACTCCCCTCCCTTACACACATTCTATTATGTTCTTTTCTTTTTATCATTGATTTGCAGATGTTCTTTCTATGGTTAGAGTTTTAACTCTTTGTTGCTAACATTCTCTCTTATCTTATCATCTGTGTTTTAACATTTTAATGGTATCTTTCCATACAAAATTTAAATTTTTGGTAATCAAGTCTATGAATCTCCCCCCCTCCCCATTTTCTGTGGTTTGCGCATGCCTCATACTAGAGGTCCCCACTCCCTAGAACAGTGCAGGTCCATGGCCCATTGAGGACAGATCGGTGGCAGTCCACCAGGCCATACAGTGGAGGGATGGGCAAGTAAGGCTTCATCTGTGTTTGCAGCTGCTCCCCATTGCTTGCATTGTGCCTAGGCTCCTCCTCCTGTTGGATCAGTGGCAGTATTGGATTCTCATGGGAGTACAAACCCTGCTGTTGTGTTGTCTCACTGTATATTGCAATGTGGTAGTGGTGGAAATGGGGTGCACAGTGGATGTGATGCACTTGGGTCATCCTGGGACAAACAGTCCCCCCTGCCTCCCCCCTGCCCTCTGGTCCATGGAGGGATTGTCTTCTATTAGGCTGGTCTTGGTGCCAGGAAGATTGGGGACCGCTGGCTTATATAATATGCTAACTCAGAGAGTCTCAACCTAAATGCCTATCTTAAATTATCTTTGGAGATGTTGTTCCAGTCACTTCCTAGCAGTTGGGTGCCTGCAGCTTGAGTTTTTGCATTAATGAGTATGAACTAGAGCAGGATGTTTCCCGGACTCTTTAGCCAAGGGCCTGGTTGGCTCACAGAAAGTGCAAATCAGTGGCCCCTGCCTTCAGGTTCCTGATAATCAAGAGCACAGAGTCACACAGAGCCAGCACGCAGGTGGCCTTCCTAAAGTAAGCTGACATCATGAATCCTTCATCCACAGGGCGGAGTGCTTCATGCATTTTTCTACAAGGCAAAGCAGGGCTTTCTGTGGGGCATCCAGAGGAGACGGCTGACAGGCAAAGATGGAGGTGGTCTTCTCCATACCCAGTCTGGGTCCAGGGGGCTATCATACTGCCCTAGAGATGTTTTCAGCTCTTCCAAAGGGCCTTCCTTTAATTTTTTAGTTTTTAATTTTTTTTTCCAGAAGATACGTGTACTCACCAAAGAGAGAAGAGGGAGAAGAGGAGAGCATCCTTCCTCTCTAGTGAAGAATGGTCATGCTGCAATCCCTTCTCCTCCATTTCTCCATCCTGTCAGGCTATTAGACATGCACACATGTGCCAGGCAACTTTTTCAAGCTCCCAGGGCCAAGATTCGAACCACGGTCTGCTGTGCTGGATCCAGCTCCTGGGCAGGCAGATGCCATTTACTCCAGAATCTGTGCTCCATCCTCATGGGGCTCTGCCACGTCCTAGCTATGTGGCCTTCAGCGAGTCATATTATGTCCCTGAGGTGGCTTCTACTCCTGCAGGACCTGAGGGGGGCATCCCAGGCTCAAGTAAACTCATGGTGTCAGGGCTTCAGAAGCCACTAGGGGCATGGAAGTTGGGAAGCGATTATGAAATATGTGTGTACATGTATGTGCAAATGTATACACATATACATGTGTGTGGGCATATGTATGTTTGTGTGTGTGTGTACTTATGTGCCTGCATGAAGGTGTGTGTGTGTGTGTGTGTGTGTGTGTGTGTGAACACTCATCTCATCCAGATCCCTCCAGAGCAGCCCTGACCTGCAACTCACTCAAATACCGTTCCAGCACCGGATTCTTTTGAGGCACAGAGGCTTTGAGGAAAACGACCCCTGCTGAGTAAAATAGTCTTTGAGTTGTAAAGGCAGAAGTTTTCCCATTTCTCTTTACTTGTCCAGAGACATCAACTGCCCAACATTTTGCTTTGAAAAAAAATGTGCTCATAACAAGGTTACAAATTTAAGAGAGAGAGGGGAGAGAGAGGAGTAGCTCCTAAGTCCCATTTTAGTACAGCTTTTCTTAAAAAGAACAGGTTCTGCCATTAAGATATTCTGTTCTGAAACCTGAACCACTCCCAGGCGTGGGCCCCGATGCAGCCCCTGCCATAAATGCATCCCCAGCCCCCATAGACACTGCAGTGGGTCCCTCTGTGGCCTCCACCCCCAGCACAGCCACTGCCACAGGGGTGGGGGAAATGGAGCAAACCACAGCCCCTTCCCGAGGACACCTGCCTCCTCTGGACTTTCCACTGTCCCCATCCTCCCACACTGCTAACTGTCCATCTCCCAGAGCTGGTCCTATGAGTTCAGGTGGGTTTCTATGAAGTCCTGTTCCAGAATAGTCGAGCATAGAGGCCCCACTGGGATGGGTGCATCCTCTTGGGCAGCTGTCCCTGTGGAAGCCCTGTAGTTTTTTGTTGTTTGTTTTGTTTTGTTTTGTTTTTATAGTCTTGTCGTTTTTTACCAAAATATAAAAGGAACCTAGAGGCTTAGGGACAGATAATACCATCCTAGCCTCTTCTTAAGCATCACGGGCATCTCTGGGTTATGGCCAAGTATTTACCCTAACCGAATTCCACCACTCAGAAGGAGACCTGGTGGCCAGAGCGTCCGACCTCCAGATAACGCAGAAAACTGGAACAAGTCTGTCTGTTAATGCCCGGTCACACTGCGCCTCTTAGCCAGCTGTCTACAGGGGCCCACGGGAGGAGATTCAGCCCTTGACGGAGCCAGGCACCTCTCTACTCTCCAGAAGGGCAGACATGCCCACAGCACGCTTGAATTTTAACCCAGCCCCCAGCTTCCTCTGCATCCAGCCACCAGGCCTGAGACTTAGAGACAAGGATTACAGAGAGCTAACAGAACTAGCTCTCTCGAAACTCAACAAAGCTCCGAGGCCCCCACCTCTGCCACCTTTTTTAATGGTTAACTGGCGTAATAAAAACAGGCGATAATGAGGGTTTTGATCCCTTATCAGCCTCTCAGCCAAGGAGGCTGTGCAGGCTGTGAATGTCCCACTCAGGGCCTGACCACAGGCTCGACCACCCTTTCATCTGCAGCCAAGCAGCTCAAAAGGGAAAAAGCATTTCCAAACCAAACGCCCTTTGCCAGTGCAAATTTTGCCGTAAAAATAGAATAGGAAATTCTTAATCTGCTGTTTCATGTGTGACAAGCGGTTCTGTGGCAGGGCAGCGGCCCCAAGAATGCTCTGTCCCTTTATCTGAGACCGCCTGCTTTTCCCAAAGCAAGTAAACACTGCATCGCCCGAGGCCTTTTGTGCTCTGCACCAGGCTGGCCACAGGCTTTATTGTGGGGACTCAAGACTCCAAGCTGAGGTTGCCTCATGTCTTTGATCTGAATTTGGCACCATGAATGCAGCTGACTATCTGGGCATCAGATCCCTGGAGCCTCGATTCCCCACAGGACAACTTCTCAGATGCTCAGACAACTAAGTATAGAAGCAAACCTGGGAGCAGAGGCAGCAGGACCTACCCACTGTCTACCTGAGGTGGACAGCAAGATTTAAAGTCAATTCCAGGCTTCAAGAAACCTTTGGCATTGGGGCACTGTGCCCTGAGCACCTGCTCTCTGAGTCTGGCTCTAACTGATTGGTGCATTTTATTTCCGAGGAGCGTACAACCCATGGTCATGTAAACCAGATGCGGGGCAGGGAATCCAGAAAACAATGCCAATTGATATTTATTCAAATTGTAAGGAGCTGGCCCCTATTATCCAATGAGGCATGAACAACTGAAGGTACATGGATGAGTGAGTGAGCAAAAGGCATATTTAGCTCCCAGGAAAAACGGAACAGTCCCAGGAACACCCCCTGTTCAGTGTTAGAGGCTTCTCCCCCGAGGAGGGACTCGGCCTCCCTGCTGGCATGCTTTCTACAAACACATTTTGTGTCAGAAAAATGATGACCTTGTTCCAAGCCTTGCTTCGGATTGCACCTCACTCCACTCTCATTTCTGCCGAATTCCTACAGCTGTCATCTGCCCACCTGCACCACATCGAGACATGTGCCTTACAGAGAGCTGAGCTGTGACCAGAACAGCCATCTCAGCCCCACGCACCTACCTATGCACTTGCTCCTCCACCTTCTTCCAATGGGTTGACCTGTACCAGGTCTGGGACCCCCAGGTGGGCACAGAGGATCATGCCCGGTAGGGGAAAAAGACTTGGAAATAAGTTGTCCTGAGTCAGGGTTCACACTTCTAGTTTTGCCTCCATCCCAAAATGCTGATGCTGGCCAGAGGACCACCAGCCAGCACCCGCACAAAGCAGGAGTGACACTGAACAGGGGAAAGGTAGGAGGGTCTCCTGGGAGGTGGGGCAGATTGTAGGCCTGGAGGCTCAGACCTGTGTGAGGACAGAGGAGGTGAGGCTGGGGAAGAGCCCAGAGCCAAGACAGACTGGACAGAAAGGGAAATGCACCTGTTCCAGTTGCAATCAAGTCTCCTCTGGGTTTCAGATTTACTGTCTCCACTCAAACTTTGGGAGACGTGGATAGCTTCCTTATTTCAGTTATAATGCACACAGGGATAAGAAAATAAATGGGATGTGAAAGGGTGATGGACCCTCTTGACGGCTAGTCACACTGCCCACAGCAGCCTCATCCAGCCTCCTTCTAAGGAACTCTCTCCAGCTGGAGGTGACTCGTGCACTCAGTGCTGAGCAAGCCCAGAGGTGAAATTTGCAGAGAGGCCCATGGGGCAGGACATCTCACAAAGGGAACAGAGACAATGAGTGAGGGGACATGGATCTGCACTATCACAAAGGACATTGTCCCCCAAAGGTTTCGATGACCAGGGTAGAAGACATCAGGGTGTGATGAGAGAAACTGGAAGATCCCAAATGCAGAAGTGGCCTTCAGTGACTCCAGAAGAACTGGAGATAGCCTGGTTCTCACCTCTGGGGCTGAGCAGGCCTCTGGGAATAAGCCCACCTGAGACAGCCATCCTGCCCTACAACCCGCCAGGCAAGGCCACAGTGGTCCAGTGCTAGCCACAGCAGAGTCATCTAGATGGGCCACTCAACCTCTCTGACTCTCCGCGGCCAAAACCCAAACAAAGTCCATTTCAGTTTAAAGGTCTGAGATTCCAGCCTTTTGATCTAAAAAGCTCATGGCTTAGAAGGTTAAAACGCTGAGTTCACACATAAGACATGGCCTTGCAAAGCCCACGGAGAATGCAAGCTGCGCAGTGTGTATCGGGGGAGAGGGACAGGTAGGACGTGCCCTTTTGTTTGTTCTTGTTTTTTGAAATAGTGCCTTGCTGTACCCCGATCCTCCTGCCTCAGCCACCCAGCTGGGACTACAGGTGTGCTCCACCATGCCAGGCTCTTTTGGACAGGGTCTTGCTATGTTTCCAGGCCAGCCTCAAGCTCGAGATCCTCCGACCTCAGCCTTCAGAGTCACTGGGATTACAGGTGCACATGCCCATGCTAAACATTTAATTTGGTCTAGGAATTGAACCAGGGCCTCCCACGTGGTCCCGGTCCTCAGAGCACAGCGTCTCGGCAGTGTGTACCACCATGCCTGCCCATTTTACAGACAGAGAAGCTGAGGGTTATGTGGCAGGATGGAGAAAGCAGCAGGCCTTCCAGCTCCATCTTCTCACACCGCTCCTCCTGAAAAGATGAGCATTCAAAGCTAAAAAGAGGAACTACTATAAAGATAATGGAATGTCTTCAATTATGATGTTAAAGTTCACTGGAAGTTCATTGGCTATTCTAGTGCCCATGCTCTGGATGTCACTTCCTTGGACCGTGAGAAAAACCACAGCCGAGGAGGAGAACTAAAAGAACTTGGTGAGAAACAGCTTAGTGTCCAGCAAGTTCTGAGTGGCCAGCCCTGAGCACAGAGGAGGGGAGGAGCCCAGCGCTGCCCTTTGAAGACGGAAGACAGTCTACCTGCAGGCAAAGCTGTGCCTGGGGCCAGTGCTAGGAACCCAGCAAGGATTTGGGGTGGGGGGGACGCCAGAGAGCTCACCCTGTGAAGGGGGTCATCCCCATTCCTTTCCTGACCACGCACTGTTCAGCTCGAATGACCTTCTCCTCCCCAAGAGCCTTCCATGGCTCCCATTGCCTGTGGACTCAAGTCCCAGTATCTTCCCAGAGGAAGTGGTACTTAAATAGGACCTGGGAGGACAAGAGGTGACCAGGCTGAGAGGAGCAGTGGGATAGCCATTCAGACCTGGGAACCAGACGGAGTAGGTGTGGCCAAAGCAAGAGGAGGTGAGGAGTGGTTTGGAGGTAGACTGGCCACCCGGGACATTGTCTACTTCCAGAGAGGGGATTTTACAGCTCTGAGAAGCCCCCCGAAGGAGGAGCACCAGGGCTGCTATGAAACCCAGCAAGACAGGCTACCTGGCTAGTGACTGAGGGCTTCACAGGAAGATTTTATTTTATTTTGTTTCTCGCTGGAAATGAAAGGGGAAGAGGGTGGAGAGAGACATAGGATGGAATAGCGGGGTGAAGGCCTCTCCAGCTGCACGTGTATCAGAGGCTCAGTCTGAATTGGAGAGGAAGGCTGCAGACAGGCGGCAGCTTGTTGTCGGGAGGAAGGAAGGCTGCAGACAGGCGGCAGCTTGTTGGAGTCGGAGGGAGGCTGCCTGGCCAGGCATCCACCATGCAGGTTGGGACATGCCAGCTGCCAGCGTCTTCCCCTCACTGCCCCCCGCTCACAGCCGCAGGCCCCTGCCCACCCTGAGCCCAGCATCCCCCACCCCCACTCCATCCCAGGAATTCTCGGCTCACATTGGCTCTCCATTGTCTTGCTGCAGGTCGGGGCAGAGCCCCAGTGGGAGAAGGGGCTGTGAGCTGGTGACGTGGGTTTAGAGTCTCTCGTCTGCTCTGTGCCTAGCCCAGTGGTTGGACTGTGAGGACACAGGGACATTTCTATAGCTTAAGAGCCTGAGATAAGAAGCTTGGCCACAAAGAACAGCTGGACAGTGGATGGGGCTGAGGATGGGGTATGTGCCAGCTCTGCCGGAAAGAGTAGAAGGCACAGAGAGCCTAGGAGGGGAGGACTTGTGGCCTTGAAGAGTCCCTTCCCCTCTTGGAGCCTCAGCTTCTGTGTCTGAGCAATGGGGCCAATAGCCTGTTACGAGGTTCACCTTAACAAAGGTAGTGGGCACAGGTGCTCCCTAGAGGGTTAGGAATACAGACAGGCAGACAGACGGACAGGCAGATGGGAATAAGTGAATAGACTGACACATGGATGGATGGGTGTGTGTAACCTGGTGTAGTAGAACTTCATGAAATTTAAAGACAGGCCGTTGGAAAGTGTCATTTGTTTCAGTAGTACTTCTTCTGAACCCACCATGTGTTCACCTTGTGCAAGACACCATGGAAAGTCTGTGTGAGAAATGGAAGATGCAAACTTTCCAGAGTGGATTTTAGGATTGAGCACAACTTTTTCTGCTGCTGATAATTACCTGACTATACTCACCTGATCCTGCAGATAGCCCTGGCACAAAGGGTCCTCATCCCCGTCGTACTGCGACAGACAGCAAAAGTGAGCCCCACCCTTGGCCCTGTAGAGATGAGGCTGGGGTGCAGACAGGCCAGGCTGCAGAAAAGGGGTCTAAGTGGGAAGGGTGGGCAACGGTGAGGGCACTGTCCTCCCGGCATGGCCACAGGCCAGCTACGCCATAGCGCCTGACCCTCGTCCTGCTTTGTGTGGCCCCATGTGAAGCTTTGTGAAAACATCTACGACTGAGTATTCTTACACTCGTTGTCAGAGAGAGAGCCGCTCCTGTTATCACGAGGAAATGGCAGGGTTGAGATGGCAGGGTCAGACTGAGAAGCTGAGGGAGCGGTTTCCCAGCAGCTTAGGGAACCATCCTTCATCAGTGGTTACTGTGGAGCTCTCAGAGGATCATCACTTCTGTGTATCCTGCTTCTCTTCCAGGCCCGGCCTTTGCTCCCTCATGGTTTCTGCTCTCTTGTGTCTCAGCCTTGAATGATGCCCTGACCTTGCATCCTGGGACAGCTCTATTGGCAAATTGCTTCACTTTCTGTTTGTCTGTTTTTGCTAGAGGGCACATATGCTCACCAGAAAGAAACAGAGAGATAGAGAGGGGGAGGAGGGTACGGTCATGCCACAATCCCTTTTCCTCCATTTCTTTCTCCTTTCAGGATTTTGGGCATGCACACACGTATGCCAGCATGTTTCTTAAGCCACTGGGTCCAGGACTCAAACCACATTGTCAGCAGGGTCAGGCGACTTAACCACCAGGCCACGGAGCTGGGCCCTCTTTCACATTCCTAAGTCCAGATCCCTGACACAGAGATTCCAGTTGTCCAGCTCATCACTGGAAACCTCATTTTACTGGTCACAGGTCTTTGCATGGCCTCTGAACTGGTGGTCTTTGGGTTGGTTTTCATCCCTGCACCAGCCAACCTGGCAAAGTAGAGGGTTCCTGGACCTGGAGCCCAAAGGCCAAGGGAGAGGGCAGGAGGCTCCTGGCTGACACACCTAGGGCAGCATAAGGTGCCTGCCTTCTGAAAGGTCACAGCAACTGGTCCCTCCCCAGCTCTGCCTGGCTTTCCCTTACAGGAGAGTGAGGGTGGGACTCCCTGAATTTAGGGTCAGCAGAACATCTCTTATCCTCTCTCGGGATTACAAATCACAACAGAACCACCACTCCTAAAGCTTGGGGGGAAAAATAAAAACCAGAAACACATTCCTAAGCATCCAAAAGAGCCCCTATCTTCACCACCCCACACCACTCCCATGTTCTCTCAGACCACCTTTCTTCAGCTTCTCGGAGATGCTGTGCGCCTCCCCAGCTCCAGCATCTATGCCCACAGCAGGCCCCTCTGCCTAGGAAACTGCACTGCCCAAGACAGAAGCCACTAGCCACTGCGGCTGCCA
>NW_006159510.1:5713228-5731717 GCF_000334495.1 Tupaia belangeri chinensis
AAGGGCAGGGTTGAGATGGCAGGGTCAGACTGAGAAGCTGAGGGAGCGGTTTCCCAGCAGCTTAGGGAACCATCCTTCATCAGTGGTTACTGTGGAGCTCTCAGAGGATCATCACTTCTGTGTATCCTGCTTCTCTTCCAGGCCCGGCCTTTGCTCCCTCATGGTTTCTGCTCTCTTGTGTCTCAGCCTTGAATGATGCCCTGACCTTGCATCCTGGGACAGCTCTATTGGCAAATTGCTTCACTTTCTGTTTGTCTGTTTTTGCTAGAGGGCACATATGCTCACCAGAAAGAAACAGAGAGATAGAGAGGGGGAGGAGGGTACGGTCATGCCACAATCCCTTTTCCTCCATTTCTTTCTCCTTTCAGGATTTTGGGCATGCACACACGTATGCCAGCATGTTTCTTAAGCCACTGGGTCCAGGACTCAAACCACATTGTCAGCAGGGTCAGGCGACTTAACCACCAGGCCACGGAGCTGGGCCCTCTTTCACATTCCTAAGTCCAGATCCCTGACACAGAGATTCCAGTTGTCCAGCTCATCACTGGAAACCTCATTTTACTGGTCACAGGTCTTTGCATGGCCTCTGAACTGGTGGTCTTTGGGTTGGTTTTCATCCCTGCACCAGCCAACCTGGCAAAGTAGAGGGTTCCTGGACCTGGAGCCCAAAGGCCAAGGGAGAGGGCAGGAGGCTCCTGGCTGACACACCTAGGGCAGCATAAGGTGCCTGCCTTCTGAAAGGTCACAGCAACTGGTCCCTCCCCAGCTCTGCCTGGCTTTCCCTTACAGGAGAGTGAGGGTGGGACTCCCTGAATTTAGGGTCAGCAGAACATCTCTTATCCTCTCTCGGGATTACAAATCACAACAGAACCACCACTCCTAAAGCTTGGGGGGAAAAATAAAAACCAGAAACACATTCCTAAGCATCCAAAAGAGCCCCTATCTTCACCACCCCACACCACTCCCATGTTCTCTCAGACCACCTTTCTTCAGCTTCTCGGAGATGCTGTGCGCCTCCCCAGCTCCAGCATCTATGCCCACAGCAGGCCCCTCTGCCTAGGAAACTGCACTGCCCAAGACAGAAGCCACTAGCCACTGCGGCTGCTAAAACCTAAGTTCATTAAAACTCAAGATGACAAATCCATTTCCAGTGATCACAGGTCACATCTGGCAGGCAGCTGCCTGAACTGGAGAGCTAGGAGAACATACCATCATCGCAGACCATTTTACTGGACCTTGCTAAACTAGAACATTCTCCCTGCCTGTCCACAAGCCTCTTGACCTAGATAACATTGACGCTCCCTTCACAGCTCAGTTCGGGGGCACAGCCTTGGGGACAGCCACATCAGGTAAACCCTCCTCGCAGGCGCCCCCGTCCTGTGCACACCTGCTCTGACACACGCCACCTTGTCATGCCTCTCTTGGTTGTTTATTTGGTAGAGGCCCAATGCCCATGAGCCCAGGTGTTTCTGTGGCTGTAGTCACCATGTCTGTGTGTCCCTGGCATCTCTGTAGCCTGGCTCAGAGCAGTGTGAATGGAGGAACATTCTCTGCCTGGCAGCTTCATGCAAAGACCAGAGAGGGAGAACCCTGGGACTTTAGGATTCAAGCCAATTGTGCTGTGCCCTGGGCTGGAGCAGGAATCGGCTAGTTTCAGGCTCTCAGATCTAAGAGCCACTGGCCACGTTTCCTTTCCTCCATTCTGTCCCAGGAGGGACTCTGAATTCTGAGCTTGGCCTAGTTGAGGGATTTAATCCCTTGAATGAAAAGTCCTTTCCACTAATGTTCCCAATGTCCAGAGGAAGGAGTCCAGGCTCAGAGGGGAGCCTGGGGGCTGCTCCATCTAGAACGCCACGTGGAGACTCGGGCATGACAAGTTCACCTCTCTGGACTTCGATTTCCTCCTCTATAATAGAAAGTAATATTCTCAGCCCTGTTCCCGGGAGGGTGGGAGGACTGCCCGCCTTAGGTCACAGATGGGGAAAACACGTGATCCCCTGTGCCCATGGGAAGGGCGGTCATTGTCACCAGTTCCACATCAGGAAAAGAAATCAGCACTAATGCCCCAGGACTCCCAGCCAGCGACGCCCTGCTCCTGGTGAAGGACAATGCAGGAGGGGAGGCGTGACCTGGAGATGGGAGGGAGCCAGCAAGAGGGGCCTCCACTGCAGAGAAGCCGCAGTAGCCAAGTAGGCAGCTCCTGTTTGCACACTCCAGGGCCGGATCCGACTTGGCATGGAGAGGCCGTGGGCAGGAGATGAGGGGCTTCTGCTCACAAGGCCAGGGTGGGACAGTCTTCTTTAAGGAGCAGGAAACAGATGGCTCAACCAGGCTGGCCTGTTAACCCCTGGGAGCAGATAACTCCAGCAGGAGGGAGGAGTCCAAGAGGAGACAAAGATGGTGTGGGCTGGAAGTGAGGTTGACTCAGAGGTCCCAGCACAGGGGCCGGGCCACCTTCATCCTAGCCAGGCCCTGGGAATGCTAGTCAGCATGCATGAGGACAGCAAGCCTAAGACCAGGCTTGCAAGGATCAGAAGGAGGGCCTGGGCGGATAGGCTAAGGGCTCTTCCCTCCCCCGGGCTCAGCAGAGAATGACCACCTTCTGTATGTGTGCCTAGCGCAGGCTCATTCCCCACCCCTCAGCTTGACTGTTCTGCCAGCTGGCAGGAGGAGCCAAGGCAATGGGAGAGGGCCTCTGGGAGCCCCGCATGGCCAGAGGAAAGTCCACCAGAGGGAGAGACCTGCCCCCTTTCTCCCTCCCAGATATGCAGCCAGCCTCAGACTCTGGGGCTATGCCCTAGGCAGTGGTTAGCACCGCTAATACTTCTCCTGGCTAAAATTAGGGAGTTAAAGACTACAAGGTATAAGCCCCAGCTTGCCCTGCCCACTGGCTGTTTGATGAGCAAACGGAGTACCTTCTCTGAGCCTCAGTTTTCTTATGAATGAAATGGGCAGATAACAATATTTGGGGAAAACAAACTAAGAAATTCATAGTCCAGAATATAGGAAACAAAAAGTAACAATTATCATCATCATCATTAGTTTATTTTCCATTCAAGCCAGTCCACAGGAATGGAGTAAGAAAGACAGGATTAGATCATTAAGGGGAAAGCCACAAAGCCCTATAAAATCCTTGCTTTGTCAGCCTCCATCGTTGGCCACCAGCAGTGACTCGTGCAGCCCACATGGCCCATCTGTTCCCTGTGCCCAGGATTAAGGGTGGGGTCACAGCTCTCAGGCTGCAGGACTGCCTCATGCCCAGGGCCTCGCTGGGCCCCACACAGTCCCGGGATAGAGGATCAGGGTTGCCCACTTTGTGGATGACAGTATCAAGGCTGAGAGGGGAGGGCCCTGATCATCTACCCAGGCTCCACAGAGCCTCCCCTGCCCACAGAGGTCAGGTCTTGACCCTCCTTCACCCCGTTCTCAGGCTGCCTCTGCCCTTTGCCTCATGCAAGATCACTACACCTCCTCCCACTCTGGAATCCTCCTCTCCGTGAGAAACCCTCCAGCCTGCCCACCTTGGTTCCTGGACAGCTGTCTGCCAAGCTCCTTCCCCAGGTCCTGTGGGTCTCTGTAGGGCACCTCTTCTCCCCACAGCCCACGGGGCCCTGACCACAGGGAGCGCGTCTGTTCATAATGAAGCGGACTTTGGTCTTACAGACCACGGTCACTGTTTTGAGGCCTCCTCTGGATTCTGAAAGCAGGACTTCAGGAGAGACAAAGGCATGGGACAGGGGGTGCTCTACCAGCCAGGACAAGTGACTTCTCACAGTTTCCCTCCAGCCTTGGCAAGGTCCACAGGCCTTGTCCCTTCCCAGGCACCAGGCCCAGAAAGTCTACAGAAGGGTTGGGTACCACCCAATCTTCCTTCTCTGTCCATGGGGAGTTCGTGGTGGGCCTCTTGTCATGGATAGACTCTTTTGGAACTATCCAAAGAAAAGAAAGGGAGCCCTGTGCAGGCACCTCCTGTAGCTACTCCGAACTTTGGCCACTCATCTGTGCAATAGGCACACCTGCAGCACCTCCTCAGGGCTGCTCCCCCTCCCACTGGGAGTTTGTCAAGTCTTTGCCTGGGCTGGGGTATCGCTTAAGCGTGAGTTTCCTGGTCTATAAAGTTGGGCTCTAGTTCCTGGCAGACCAAAGATCAGGATAGACACCACAGGCTCACATCAGGCCCAGCCAAGTGCTGAGTGTCCGACAGTGGCCGCTGCTGGTGACCTCAGATGAGCCCTCCCCACCCTGGTTCCAGTTTCCCCATTTGTACAATAAGAAGCCAGTTGCCCCAAGGACCTGGCCCAGCTCCAGGGAGGAGGGTGCATTGTCCTGGCTGGTGGGTCAAGGGAGGAGAGGAAGCAGGGGCCTGGCCTGGTGGCCCCCTACTGAGAGCCCCATTCTCTGAGGGACAGAGGCCTCAGTGCAGGGTGTCTTGGACGCTAGGCTGAGATAAGCATCGTGGAAAAAAACAGTGAAAGAGCTGGGCGCAGAGAGCCACAGGAACTTCCGGGAATTGGAGAGGGAGGTGTCAGAGAGGAGATTCTCCTGCAGGTGCCAGCTTTCGAGGTGGGTTTCCGGCCGAGCTACAGTGGGGGGACAGCATGGGAGACACTGCCCTGGTAGCCCACAGCAGCCCCACCCTGCAAGAGCTGGACACTGGGCTCCTGTGGCTCCTCCCTCCTCAAGGACTCTTGCCAAGTGGCCCTCAGCCCACCCCTGTCCAAGTGCCAATTTCCCCTTTATATAAGGACACTGGTCATATTGAATTAGGGCCCACCCTACTCCGTTCTGACCTCATCTTAACTAATTACATCCGCAACAGCCGTGTTTCCAAATAAGGTCACATTCTGAGGTCCTGGGGTTAGGACTTCAACAGTGAATTGGGGGGGGGGGGGGCATTTCTTTGTGAAGGGGGGAAGGAGTGAATGGAGGGAAGGTCTTCTGTTTCCAGGATCCTCAATCCTTAGATCTGAGAACGGACAGAAGAGAGGCCTAGTCTGGATTCTCAAGAAAAAAAAAAAAAACAGATTTCAAGGCAAAACCATGGTGCTCAAGCCTTATTAGGGTATAGCCCCAGGGCCACAAGACCAAGGGAAGGAGAGGAGGGAAAGGCAGGAAATCCTGCTGAGCTGAAGGCACCTTCCCCCAGAAAACAGCCAGTTAGCAGCTACAGGGGGCCAATCCGAGTGGCCACTTGGGCTCCCTGCCCTCACCTTGGGGAGATGCAGGGTACTAGTCGCTTACCAGCCTCTTCTCATCTCCAGGTCCCACTGTGGATGGTGGCCCGTGAGGTGGTACTCCCATAAACTGCAGGCTGGTCCCTCAGCCCCCCACAAGCCTTGAGGAGGCTGGGCTGGGTCAGAGCTGGCACTGGAGTTGCTGATACATTACAAGCAGCCTTCACTAGGAGGCAACGGGGGACAGAGGAGGGACAATGTGCAGGAGGGGAGAGGTACTGCACCCCTGGAACCTCCTTTGTATCTCCAGACCGAATGCTTCCTCTCTGGGCACCTAACAAAGACCCCCTCAGTCCCTTTTCTGAGGATTGCAGAGCTGCAGCAGAGCTGGATGGGCTGTTTCCCTGAGACAGCAGGAGGCTCTTCCTTGCCAACTCCACTTAGAATTGTCCTCCCTTGTTCCCACCTCCCATCAGCTTGGAGCTACCTGTTCCCATCTCCCACCCCACCCTCATGAATTTCCTGTGGGCCCAGGGCAGGGTCAGCCTCAGCCAACAAGATGTCTAGATGCTGGATGAGCTGGTGGTCCAGGGATCATCTGTCAGGGCCCCTCAGCAGCCTTGGCCTCTGCACCCCTGCCTCTGCATCCCTGCTGTGCTCTGTAGACCAGATGAACCTTCATCAGCACCATCTCAAAAGCACCCAGAGAAGTTCCAGGGACCCCTACAGGTGAGGACGCAAAGCCACAGTGGACAGACCTACCCAGCGTCCGCCAAAATAGAGGCATCAGGAGATGCCCAGCCTGGGGCAAAACTTGGTTCCTCCTGCTCCTCCCATGAAGCACAACTTCGAATCCAGGAGGTAGCTCAGAGGCAACCAAAGCACTCCAAACTGAGTAACAGGACTGGGTAGGGAACCAGCACGAAGACTCACAGCGGCAAGGTGCCTTATACACAGAAGCAGCAAACCCAAACTCCATGTTTCCATGCCCTCATTCTGGTGGGAAAGCAGCCCAAGGATGTTCATCCCCGCTCCTCATCCCTCATCCCACAACATGCCAGGCACTTGTGCATGTGTGCCCCAAATCCCAGTGGAATAGAGACACGGAGAAGGGATTGCAACACCACCATACCCCTTTGGGGAATGCTTTCTCCCTCTCCCTCTCTCTTCGTCTCTCTCTGGTGAATGCATGCACCCTCTGGCAATTAAAAAGAAAAAAAGAAAATGTTCCCAGGACAAGCAGATGGTGTAATGGCTACATGGCTGGACTGGCTGTGGCATGGTCGACCATGATTCGAGTCCCGGACCCTCCGGCTTGAAACTCATGCCAGGCATGTGTGCATGGGTGCCCAAAATCCCAAGAGGAGAATGGAGGAGAGGGGACTGCAGCATGCTCATCCCCCAGGCGATAATTTCTTGCTTTCTGTCTCTCTGTCTCTCCAGAGAGTGCATCTCCCTATGTGTCTCTCCCTATAGCAAAATCCTCTCTGCCCCCCCATCAAAAAAAGAAAAAGAAAATGATCCCAATGGCAACAAATATCATCAATAAGGAAAAATCCAAAAACGAACAAGCAAACCAACAATAGAGTCATCCTGTCAGGCACCTGCAGTGTTGAAAGTGTCACATGAGGCACTGAACCACATCAGTTAACCCTCCAGTGTCCCCGTGAGAGAAAATCATGCCTAATTCAGATGGGCGTGCAGAACTGCCTAAGGTCCAACACCTCATGAGGCTTTGATTTCCCTAGTCCTAAACCCTGGGGAGAGCTGTGTCCTTGTTCCTGTTTCTCTTCATTTCAGTTCCTGATGCAATCAGAGTGGCTCAGCCTGACCTGGGCCTCCCTGCCCAGCACACCTGCCATGGTGAAGGAGACAGACGGCCTAGTCCGAGGTGGGTCTGGGCTAGGCAGCAGTTCCCTGCACTCGAGAACACAGTGGCTTGGAAGCAAACATGGGCTGGGTTCTCAGGAGGGCGTTGTGCTGGTTGTGGAGACTCTGAAGACTTGGGATGCCACATCAGAGGGCTCTTGCCCAGCACGGCCTAGCTGGTTACTTCTGAGTAGGAAAAGCGCAGTAAAATGCTGCTCTGGGCTTGAACTGTACGTGTGATGTTCCTTTGCTTAAAAATTAATAAGACGAGACACAAGACAGCAGATCTTTAAGGTTTGGCCAAGCTGGGTGGTAAGTAAAAGGGCTTTCATAATGGCATCCTCTAGGTATGCTGGAAATAGCTGATTCTAACAAAATCTAAGGTCCTTCTTGTTCTGTCTCCAGCTCACCTTGCCCTGAAATGGCCTTGTTAGCCACCGACTTCCTTCCCTGGATTTCCAGGGCTTGTGTCCTGAGGTCTGCAGGGCTTCAGGACAACAAGCCATTAAATTATCCCTAGGCCTCCAGTTCTGAGCAGGTCAGGGGCTGGGTAATTCAGGGAGGAAGAGGAGCCTCAAGATTTAACCTCCTCCCATCTACCAACTCTCACCTTTCTGCAAAGAGAAAGACTGGTCAGAGAAGGAGTGGGGAGCAACTGGTGGCATGGTGGATAAGGTGCTAGACTCCCACATGGCCAACTGTAGTTCAGGTCCTGGACCCAGTGGTTTGAAAATCATGCTGGACACGTGTGTGTGTGCCCAAAATCCTAAGAGGAGAAGGGATGGTTGAGTGAGGATCTTCTTCCTCACCCCTGGAGGATGATTTCCTACTTTTCCTCTCTCTGTGCCAACTCACTTGCCCTATAGCAAAAACCTGAAAAAAGGGGGGTGGGGAGGACTGTAGAGTGAGGTTGGTTAGATCTACACCATAGAGAACTAGAAAGAGGCTGGGCCAACCCCTGCAACTGGGAGTCCAGGGGTGAGGGGCTCCAGCTGTTGGGAATAAAGGAGGAAAAGTAGGGAGGGGAGCTTTACTGACTACCTCTTTCACAGTTTGAAAGAGAAATAAGTGTGTTCTTTTGATTGCAGCTGCATCCCTGAGATTGGATGTGTGGATCAGGAAATCATCAGGCAAGAACATACCTTAGCGCAGACCTTGACATGCAGCAAGGGCTCACGCATTAAACGTCATGCCCAAAGGTGGAGTCAATGATTGCAGCCCAGTGTTTCCAGAGACCCTGCCCTCTCAACCTTGCAAGGAGACCCAGCCTCCTCTAAAGTGCTTCTCACTACTCATTGAGGGGCAGCCAGAGGTGGAGGACCGAGTTGGAAACTGAGAAAGACCCAGTACACACACACACACACACACACACACACACACACACACACACACTGTATATATAGTTTGCTATGGGGTGCATGTGCTCACTGGAGAGAGTCACAGATAGAGAGAGAGAAAGAGAGATGGGAGATGGGCCACACCATAATCCCTTCTCTTCAATTCTCCTCTCGGGATTTTGAGCACACATGCATGCACACATATCCAGCATATTTAGGACTAGAACCACCGGGTTTAGGACTTCAACCTTGCAGTCAGCCATGTGGGACCCATCTGCCTTAACCACTATGTCATCAGCTGGCCTAAGACCCAGCTTTTTTATCACTGGCACTGCATTCTCTCAAGATCCTTTGGCTATGGGATGGGGACTTTAAATCCATGTCCCCCAGAAAGTGACAACTGTTTCTGCCCAGGAAGGCTGGAACCAGCTGCCAGGTCATATGATTTGAAAGGAATTAGAAATGGCCCTGCCCAATACACTCCCAGGAGGTCAGAACCTTGGGCCTCAGCACAGGTCTCCCCTCCACATTCCTTTTTTAGTGTCCCCCAGGGAGTGAGGCAAGGCAGCAGGAGCCTAGGCAATGCCTCATTTTATTGCAGAATGGGAACCAGAGCAGCAGTTGAATTTAAGCCAGCACTTTGGGGAATGTTTGTTATGCAGCAAAAGTAACAGGAGTTCTCACGTGTGCAAGCCTCCTGCTGGGGGTAAGAAGTGTCAGCTTTTAAGTCTGACCTCTTAGGAGTGTCAGCTTTTAAGTCTCATGTAGGTCTCCATCATGGAGCTCTCCAAGATCCTGCCCATAGTCATTGCTATGCATTCTTTGGTCCCTTTTTATTCCCTAACAGATTGCATTGAATGCCCACTACACAAAGGCACTGTGGCCACAAGAGTACTGTCTGGACATAGTGCCCTGTGTGGCCCAGACAGACAGGGTTCTGCCATCCTGGAGGATAGAGGCCTAGGAGGGCATATGTAAAGGCAAAGTATGTAGTACATAAGGAGGCCCTGGAGTTAAAGTTCATAACCTACCAGATACACAAGATCTGGTGCCTACCAAACTCCGAGTCCATCACTTTCTCCCCATCTATATGACTCCCACACTAGATTTCCTTGACTCTTCGAACATGTCAAAGTCTAGTCCACCTTGGTACCTTTGCACTTGCAATTCTCTATGGCCAGAGTTTCCACCTTGTTCTGCCAGCTCCTTCCTGTCATCCAAATGCTACCTTGACAGTATTTCTTCAAAGGACTCCCCAGCCACTCTCTTAAGCTGCTTTCCCTTGTCTCCAAAGGTGCTGGGAGAGTGCACCACCCAGCTCAACCTGTGGGGCTTATTTTGTCCTCTTATTTAATGTTGCTGCTCTTGCTGGTTTATAAGTTTCACAGAAGTGGAAACTATATCTTCTTCACCAACGCTGTACCTTGGACAGAGGACCTCACCTGACAAATGACAAATATACCACACCTGATAAGTATTTGTCAGATGTAAGAGTGAAAGAATGAATGGTTTGAAGCAGAGAAGTGTCATGATCTGATTTGAATTTTTAAGAGGTCTCTCAGAGAAAAGCAAAGCTATAGAAATGGTAAAAAGATCAATGTTGCCTGGGACCAGCAGTTGGCATAATGGCTATATTGCTAGACTCCCATGTAGTCAACTGTGGTTTGAGTCCCGGAACCTGTGGCTTAAACTCACACCAGGTGTGTGTGCATGTGTGCCCAAGATCCCGAGAAGAGAATGGAGGAGCAGGGATTGTGGCATGGCCATCTCCTCTAGGGGGATTATTTTTTGCTTACTGTCTCTCTCTCTCTCTCTCTCTCTGTCTCTCAGGCAAATGCACGTGCCCTATAGTAAAAACCTCTCTAAAAAAAGAAAAAAGATCAATGTTGCCAAGAAAGAGTTCAGGAGGAGAGGGGATGTATGAATGGGGGAGCACAGAGGATTCTTAGATGAAACTACTCTATGATACTTCAGTCGAGGATGCAAGTCATTGTACATTTGTCAAAACCCATAGACTGCACAACACCAGGAGTAAATCTTAGAGTAAACTATGGACTTTAGCTAATAATGTAGTAATATTCATTCATCAATTGTAGCAATGCACTACACTAAAGCAAGATGTTAATAATAGTGGGAACTATATGTGTAGTAACAGGGAGAATATACATATAGAAACTTTGTAATTTCTGCCCAATTTTTTATAAACTTAAAACTGCTCTGAAAAATAAAATCTGTTAATTTTTTTTTTTTTTTTTTTGGAGAGGTTTTCGCTACAGGGCGCGTGCACTCACCAGACAGATGGAGAGGGACATAGAGACAGAAAGTGAGAAATCATCCCCCAGAGGGGATGGTCACACTGCAATCCCTTCTCCTCCGTTCTCCTCTCGGGATCTTGGGCACACACGCACATGCGCCCGGCGTGAGTTTTAAGCCACCAGGTCCGGGACACGAACCACGGTCGACTACATGGGAATCCAGCGACATAGCCATTACGCTAACTGCTGGTTCCCAAAATCTGTTAATTTTAAAACACCTTTTGGAAATCACAATGAGACAATTGTGCACTCACTAGAATAGTTAAAATTAAAATCGACAATAACAAATGTTGATGAGAATGTGGAGCAACTGGAACTCTCATATACTGTTGGTGGGAGTACAAATTAACGCAACCACTTTAGAAAACAGACTGACTATCTCCTAAGGCTGTAATAAGTATATTATGTGAACCTAGTATATGCCCTCAAAATATGTGCATATATTCATCAAAGGTACAAAGGGGCCAGCCCCATAGCAGTTTGACACTGAGCAGAAGAAGCAAGATCCCACATGGCTGGCCAGGGTCAAGTTCCAGTTCTGTTTACTTGAAAAAAACACAGGGCATGCACGTGCCCAGGATCCTGATGTGAGGGGGAATTGGAGGAAAAAGTATTGTGACATGACCAAGACTCATCGAGGAGTATTTTCTCTCCCCACCCCTCTTTTTCTCTCACATATGCTCATGTGCCTTCTGGAATTAAAAACAAAAAAGAAAGAAACAAACAAACAAAAAACATATACAAAGATGTTTCCAGCACCATAGCAGAAACAACTGAAAACCATAAACTGTGGGGGAATGAGTAAATCATGACTTTCATACAGCTGCGACTATACAGAAATGAATGAACACACTGTGTGGTTCTATTTATATAAAGTGCAAAAACAGTCAAAACCAACGTAGGATGATCGAAGTCAGGGTTGGGTTTTCCTTCAGGGAGAGGTACCTGGAAGGAGACATGGAAGATGGGATGGGGAGCTGGTAACGTTCTGTTTTATTATCTGACACCTGATCATGTTCATATACTCACTTTGTGGTAATTATTCCAGCTGGCGGCTAGTGGTTTGTGTGTTTTCTGTATGGATATTATACGTCTATACAATGCTTTTTCAAAAAAAATCGCCCTGGTCACAGTTCCCTGTGGTGGCCAGAAAGACAGGGCACTGCTATCCTGGAAGGGGGAGATGCAGCAGAGTGGGTGTGAAGACAAAGCATGGAGCACAAGAAGAGGCCCTGGAGTTCAAGCACAGGTGCCAGAAATCTGGCTCCTGCCAACCTCTAAGCCCATGGCTTGCTCCCCCTCTGTGCAGCTTTACTTAGTATAAAGATAATATTGAATAGACTAGAGGAAACCCAACTGAGAACTTTGCAGGACCCTCTGAGGCAGCCACATGTGTCTTCCCCCACTAGAACCTTGAAGCTGGGTCAAGCCTTACTTCTGGATGGTGGCATCTCTACCTTTGCTCAAACTCATCTCGCAACCATGTGCCCATGTCCTCCATAAGGGACAGAATTCCCTTTACACACTGTCTTTTTCAGAGCCACACTACTGTGTCTGTCAGAAGAATGGATCTTCGTAATCCTGGAGTGAATCTGTCCTACCCAAGACATCTATCTTCTGCCTCTAATGTTCCATTGACAGGGAGTTCACCACCTCACACAGCAGAGAGTGCCCCTCTCCACCAGACAGCCCCCAGGTTTAATCATCTTTTCCTACTAGAACCCAGAGCTGCTATGAGCCCCACATTTTCTCTCTGATCTTGCCACAGCTGAGAGAGCAGGGACCAATGTCTGGCCCCACAGCTCCTAGCATCTTAGGATTGTAACCCCTTAATGGTATTTGGCAAGGTCACATAGCGGAAGAGCAGGTGTGATGGAGACATTGCTGTCTTTGGAGAATACGATCTGCCAGAGTCAGCTCTGCTCCGCCCCAACTGCATGAGCAGCAAGTCACCTGTCCTCCCTGAGACTTGGTTTACACATCTGTAAGTAGGTCTAGGAAGTCTTCCAGCTGGGATCTTCAAGTTGCAATTAAGTTGTGACCATGATGCTTTCAGAAGAAGCCTGTTCTACCATGTGAGGGGGCTTCTGAGTCCGTTCTACATACCCCTGTCTTGAGGGAACCTTCTTGGTTCTGAAACTCATTGTGATGTTTACACATGGATTTCTGCTCACAGACCATTTTTACAGTCCTCTGAGCACTTTGATGTCCCTGGAACAGATGGGTTAAGACCTGAGGCACCCTGGTTTCCCCACGTTCCCAGCTACCACCTGCAGCAGGAGAGACTCTAGAAGGACTGCACAAGTCTTCCACTTGAGCCTAGATCCCACAGGCCACAGCCCCCAACTCCCAGCTCCCTGCAGGGCAGCCAAGGCCTGGACAGCAGCACTGGGCACGCAGCATGGCCCTGGCTGGGCCCAGCTCCCTGGGTAGAGAGAACCTGTGTCTACCTGGAGCCAGTGAACTGGCCAGAGCTGGGGTTCATCCAGCCCAAGTGGTGATGCATATGCCAGGATTCCATGGGCTGGCATTTTCCATCCCAGCGTTTTTCAGCACTGCTGAACTTCTGGCCAAGATATAACTTTGGTGGCCTCTCAGGTACACCATTCGCATGTATCAGACCACACGACGGCTCTATACCTGAACGAGGTTTCCATCATTGGCAGGAGCAGGGGTCTGAAGTCATCTCTACCGTGGACAGCAAATTCCAGTCCTCGTGCACCTCCCTCAGATTTGTGCCCAGGCTCTAGCCGGAGACACCCTCCAGCTAAGATTTCTGGAGCTCATTCTATGTTCCATAGTCTCATTCCTTCTCACCCCCTGGCCCCAGAAAGGTCCCTTACCGCCCAAAGAGACAGATACTATGATTATTCCCACTTTCCATACCTAGACACTGAGGCACAGAGAGGCTAGATAACTGTCTGAGGTCACACAGCTAATGAGTAATGGGACTGGATTTGGTTTTTTGGTTTTTGGTTTTTGCCAGAGGGTTCATGCACTTGCCAGAGAAAGACAGACAGAGAGAGAGGGAGAAAACACCCTCCAATGAGACACGATCACACTCAATTCCTTCTCCTTCATTTCTCCATCCTGTAGAGATTTGGGGCATGCACACACATGTGCCAATCATGCGTTTCAAGCTGCTGGGGCTGTGACTCGAACCTCAGTCAGCCATGTGGCCCTTAACCACTAGGTACAGAACTGGCCTGAGGCTGGAGTTTGAGCCCAGGAAGTCTAGTCTTAGAGTCCTGCCTCATGGAAAGCATTTTTGGGGTAGAAAGGTCAGGATTAGAGCTGAGTCTCAGGAAAAAATCCCTGTGCTCCAATACGAATCAACCTTGGGGAGAGTGTGCTCAGTCCAATCAGCGAGTCACAAAGACATCTACTGTGTAATTCAATTCCACTCATTCGAGGCTCCTAAAGTCATTAAACTCACAGAGGCAGAAAGTAGAAGGGTGGGTGCCGGGGGCAATGGAGGATGAATGGGGAGTCAGGGTTTAACGGGGATAGTTTCTGTTGGGGAAGGTGGAAGAGCCCTGCAGGCGTGTGGTGGCGATGGCTGTTTAATGTCCCCGAACTGCACATTTAAAATGGTCATGAGGATACATTTTAGATTACATGTATTTCGCCACAATTTTTTTTAAAAGGAAAAGTTGTTCTAGCCTCTAGCTTGAGCGTCTAGAGCCAAAGGTAGAAAAGAATCTGGGTTTATTCATTCAACCCTGGGCTGTCCCTATGGCCCAGTGGTGAAGGGAGCTGGGTCCCACATGGCTGACCGCAGTTTGAATCCCAGCCCTGGCAGCTTAAAAAACACGCCAGGCATGCGTGCGTGTGTGTTGAAATCCTGACAGGATGGAGAAATGGAGAAGGGATTATGGTGTGACCACACTCCTTTAGGGGGGGTCTCTCTCTCTCTCTCTTTCTCTCTGGCAAGCAGTTAAAATGAAGCAAAACAATTTACCAAATTCTCTGCCACTGGGCACATTGCAGACAACAGACCAACAGACATTCCCCCTGGGGAAGACTGAGCTCTCCAGGGAGAGACAGACAAGGAAAGGAAGAAGCAAGCGTGTCGGGTACATGGAGTGGCAGGGGAGGCGAATGGAGGGAGAAAGTGCAGATAAGAGGCCGAGTGGACCTAAACACAAAGATGAAAATGAAACAGGAGATGCAGAAAGCAGGTAGGGTAAAGCTCTTGTGACTCAGTAGTCAAGGAAGGCCTTGTGGGAACATGGCCTACCCCTGATCCCAACCCATCCCTGGACTTCCTTGACTAGGAGTCAACCACTCACAGTCCAGGAGGAGTGTGTGACAGTCACAGGGAACAGCACATGCAAAGGCCCTGAGGCAGGAATGTGCTTGGTGTACAGGAGAGTAGGGGTGGGGGCCAGCGAGCCTGGTACAGAGTGGAGGAGGGCTGGAGGCCAAGCCAGAGGAAGGGGCCCAGTCAAAGGACGGGAGTCCTCGCCTACCCCCTTCTCTCCTTCTAGCAACCTCTGCCTTGCCGTTTGCTAGGCGGCCAGCCTCTGAGAATACAGTTTTGCATGGTTCTGGGCGAGGTCCCTCCTCCCCATTATCTCCTCCTCCCCCCACCTCCTCCCTCCTCCCCGCTGGGGAGCTGAGTGTCTCAGACCATGGCAAAGGCCAGCGGTTTCTCTGGAGGTTTGTCCAACTGGGCGAGGACTTTTTGAACCAGACATCAGAGTGGAATTTTTTCCTCTCAAAATAGAGAGGAATTGGCCGTCCAGGAGTTAAAGATAGAAACCTGCGGCAAGGCTAAGGTCAAGCTGGCCAAGGAGAGGCGTGGGGGCCTGTCCAGGGTTGCTCTGGTAGTGTGAGGGGCTGGTGTTCCCCAGCAGGGGGACTCCCACTGAGTCGCATGGATAACACCCCAGTGGTGGGGTCATGATTGAGTCTGGGCTCAGCCTTGGGGCATCACTCAAGTCATCATCACTATGACTGTCCTGTGAAGGTGCAAGGGCTGGGACCTTGGGCTTCCAAAGGGACAGCCAGGCCACCTTCCAAGAGAGGCTCTGGGGAAGTCAGGGCAGTATTGGGCAGCCCCGACATCAGCTCATCAGGGAGCACCTCTGGGTGGCCAGTGAAGACCCGCTGAAGGTAGTGGTGCGGAAGGTGCATCATGGTCAGGCAGTGAGGAGTCTCCACCCAGGTGGGGCCAGAGAAGAAGTGGAAAGTTGGGGCCCCAGGACACATGAAGAAAACTGCTGAGGAGCAGCTGACCAGAGCTGGCTCCCATTTTTCTAGGAGGGCATATAGGGCCCCTGAAGCAGGTGCTAGGCCCTCTGTGGGGCAGCCTGTCCCTAGAAGGAGGGGATACCTGGCCTAGCAGTGATGAGCCCCAGCCCGGGGGGCTCCCATACCCACCAGGCTGGGCTGTAGATAATGAGAACCCGCAGGCCACAGGGCGGCCCAGCACCCTACAGAGGGGGAGAGTCCTCCAGCAGCAGGACTTACTGTCACCACAAGTAGGGACAGGTCTCAAGTGCTCTGTGCAGGAGACCAGGCCTGTGTTCATCGCTGTGGAATGTGTGTGTGTGTGTGTGTGTGTCCATCCGCCAGGGCCTGACTGGAGGGTGAGACAACTGGGGCTGCACCGCCCACCCTGCACTCAGCAACCCATGGGTTGTGCCCCCCAGGCCTCAGGGAGCCCTCCAGAGCTGCACCTGGCAGGGCCCAGGCCTCCCTGCTGAGCTGGCAGCCCCAAGCCTGCGGCCGGGCTCTGACTCACCTCCGGGGCCACTGCTCCCTCAGAGCTGCAGCTGCTCTCTGGTGCCCAGCGGGGAGGCAGCCCTGCTTCTGGAAACCCTGAACTCCCAAGAGGGATGGGCTGGGGTGACAACAAGGAGGGGGCCTTGTCTCACCACCTGTTTGCCTCAGGGCACTCCCTCCCACACCCATTCTGTACCCCCTGAACCCACTTAGCTTGGCATCTGAGAGCCCCCAGAGCTCTGCTGTCATTCATGTGGGAGGAGGTAGTTGGGTAAGTCCTCGTGGGCGGGAAGGCAGGGATGTGATCAGGCTCTGTGATAGAGCCAGCGTCAGTAAATAGATGCTCCTGACGTGCCAGAGACGCCAAATCCGCACTGTCAATTCTCCTAACTGGAGGGTGAACACTGGCAGAGGACCCGTGGGCCAAGGAAGCCCCTTCATCTCCTGCATGTTACCTCAGTCCACACACTCACCATGCAACCGGCAAGGAAGTGGAGGCATCTGCATCTGCCCAAAGCCACACAGTTGGGAGGAGGAGGAAAGACTCAGGCCCAGCCCTTGGCCTAGTGGTTAGGGGAGCCAGATCCCACATGGCCAACCCCAAGGTTCAAACCCTGGACCTGTGGCTTGAAAAGCACCATGGGTATGTGTGCCCCAACCCCCAATAGAATGGAGAAATGGAGGAAAAGAGATTGAGGTGTGACCATGCTCTACTAGGGGGTGCTTTCTCCCTCTCCTTTTTTGCCCATCTCTTTGTCTCTCTCCTGCAGCCACATGCACCCTCTGGCAAAATATTTTTAAAAGTGTTGGGGGAAAGGACTAGGGCCCAGACCCTGCCTCCAAATTCCAAGCCCTTTGGGACAACTTCTATGGGACCTGGGGCAGGGCTCCTGGTGTTTAAGGGAGTTGCATACCCAAGGGCACTCGAAGAAGAGAAATAGCCACCATGGGAAGCTAGGGGGCAAAGGCTCCCTCAGAAAGCACTGGATGCAGGCTCCCCCCCCCCCCCCCTTCTCTGGAGCGCAGCCCAGGGTCACCCTGCTGAGCTGCTCTTGCCACACAGACCCTCCTCCACTCAATGCAGAACCTCTTCCAAGACGCCTCAGGCAGTAAGGTGTAGATAAACATTTAAAATCCAGCACTGGGGAGGAGGGGGCCTGGATTTGTAAGGTTTGCCAATTTCCATGGTGTAAAGATTCCCAGCGCCCAACATACCCAATTTCCATTTTCTAGCGACAGCCCTGAGATCAGAGTTAGGAAGAGATGAGAAGTAACACCCTATGTGTAGTGATTTGACCTACAGGTGCAATACCTGTAAATACCCTCAAGAATGTAGATCGGAGCTTTGTAAACTAAGGCCCAAGGCCAAATCCAGACCAATTTTGTAACAAAGTTTTACTAGAACACAACCATGCCGGTTCCTTTGAGTCTTGTCTTTTGATTATTACGTCCACACCACAATCACGGAGTTGAATGGCTGTGTCAGAGATCATGTGGCCCGATAACCCCAAATTTTTACTACCTGTTACTTACTGTTACTCATCAAATCATTTACCTAGTAAAATAATTAGGAAGTGATAAGCTTTAAGTATTTATTTCCTTTCTAAAATAGAACTTTCTTGAGGAATTGTTATAAAATAAGCTGCACATAGTTTAGGTGTAAAATTGATAAGTTTGACATGTATATGTATTCCTGCAAAACCATCACCACAATGAACATACCTGTCACCCTCTAGTTACATTAGTTTGTATTTGCTAGCATTTTGTACACTAGAATCATGTAATATGAACCCTGTTGTCTGACTTCTTTTACCCAATGCAGTTATTTTAAGATTCACTCATGGGGACCAGCAGTTAGCATAATCTTTTAACTTCATGTGAAGTTGCAAAGGACCAGACTAGCTCAAACAACTTCAAAAGAGAAAAACAAAGTTGGATGACTAGCATTCCATGATTTCAAGTGGCTACGGCACTGGACTCCCATGTAGTCAACTGCGGTTCGAGTCCCAGACCCGGCGGCTTAAACTCACACCGGGCACGTATGCGGACGGTCCCAAGACCCCC
>NW_006159510.1:5731770-5751910 GCF_000334495.1 Tupaia belangeri chinensis
TGTCTCTCTCTGTCTTTCTGGTGAGCACATGCGTCCTATAGCAAAAACCTCTCAAAAAAAAAAAAAAGATTCATTCATGTAATTGTGTATATCATGAGTTCATTCCACTCTATTGATGAACACTCTCCTATTATGTGAACATATTATAGTTTAAATTTATCCATTCATTTGTTGATGAGTATTTGGGTCACTTTTCATCTCAGACTATTACAAGCAGAGTTGCTGTGAACATTTGTGTATGTCTTTGTATGAACATGTTTTTATTTCTGTTGGTTGAATATAGAAGAGTGGAATAGTTGGACCATATGGTACATGTATGTTTGGGAATTTTAAAATCTGTCCAACATTTTTATTTAAATATTCCCTCCAACAATGTATCAAAGTTTAATCATTCTAATAAATATGTAGCTTATCTGTTTGTGGCTTTAGTTTTGATTTCCTTAATAACCAACTTCATTGGTTATTAGCTTTTCATGTGTCTATGTGCCATCCTTTTATGAGAGGACTTCGAAAAGCTTGCAGAATTAAATACAAGTTTATTTGGGTGCAACTTTTTTTACAAAATATTTGTGCTTCTTTTTCTTTTCTTTTCTTTTTTTCTTTCTTTCTTCTTCTTCTTCTTTTTTTTTTTTTTTGATTATATACATTTTCCAGACTAGCAGGTAACATGGTGGTTAAGATGTTGAATCCCACATGGTCGATTCTGAGGCCGAATCTCAAACATGGTGGTTCAGATGCTGAATCCCACATGGTTGATTCCATGACTGAGTCCCAGACCCAGTAGCTTGAAAAACACACCAGGCTCGTGTGTATGCATGCCCAAACTCCTGAGAGAAGAATGGAGAAGATGGGGTTGCAGTGCGGTCATTCCCTCTGGAGGGAGTGATTACTCACTTTCTCTCTCTCAGTCTCTCTGGTGAGGAAATGTGCCCTATGGCAAAAATATTAAATGTGTACATGTACACACACACACAAACATATATATATGCATTTTCCATAAAACTTTTTAAGACCTCTCATATCTTCTTTTTATATGTCTTTTCTCTTTATTAAGTTGTTTATATTTTTATTAGTGAGTTTTGAGAGATTTTATATATTCTGAGTAGAAGTCTCTTATCAGATACATAATTTGCAAAGGTTTTATTCTAGACTGTGATCTGTCTTTTCATCATCTTAACAAGTCCATTTAAAGAGTAGCAAGTTTTATCTTGATAAAGTCAACTTATCAATTCTTTATTTCTTTCTTTCCTTTTTCTTTTTTAATTCGTCAGAGGGCAAGCGCACTCACCAGAGAGAGAGGGAGAGTCAGAAAGCACCTTCGATGTGGTGGATGGTCACCCCACAATCCTTTCACCTCCATTTCGCCCTCCTTTTGGATTTTGGCCATGTAAACACACCCTTGGTGTTTTTCAAGTTTCAAGGTCTGGGAGTTGAATCATATGTTCAGCCATGTGGGATCCAACTACCTCCATCATATGCCGCTGGCTCTTCAGCTTTTTTTCTTCTATGGAGTGTGTTTTCGGTGTCATATCTAACATTTCGCTGCCTAACCCAAAGGCACAGAACTTTTTCTAAGACTTTTATAGGTTTAAGTTTTACATTTAAGGATATGGCATATTCGAGTTACTTTTTGAATATGGTATAATGTATGGATCAGAGTTTTGACTGAAGCACCATTTGTTTAAAAAGGCTATTATCTGTTCTCCACAGACCTGCCTTTAGACTGGTTGATAATCAGTTGCTCACTTATGTGCGAGTCTATCTCTGGACTTTATTCTGTACTGTGACATATCTTGACACACTGTCTTGATTACTGTAGCTTTATAATACATCTTGAAATCATGGAATGCTAGTCATCCAACTTTGTTTTTCTTTTTTGAAGTTGTTTGAGCTAGTCTGGTCCTTTGCAACTTCACATGAAGTGAAAAGGTGTTTACCTACAAGTTGGACGTCTTGAATAGATACACAGTTATTTAAGTTATCCACTTCTTCATCTAAGCTGTTGAATTTACTGGCATAAGGCTCTTCATATTCATTTTTTTAATATCTGTAAAATCTGTAATGATGTCACCTCTCTTATTCCTATTAATGGTAATTTGTGTCTTCTCTCTTTTCATATCTACATGTTTATCAATTGTATTAATCTTCTCAAAGAACTGTGTTTTTGTATGAATTTGAATTATTGTCAGGCACAGTTTCATTTCTGCCTATAAAACTCTTGAGTATTTCTTGTAAAGCAGATCTGCTAGCAGCAAGTTTTCTTGTTTTCTACCTAGGAATATCTTTATTTAACTTTCATTTTTAAAAAAAATATATATTTTGGGACCAGCAATTAGTGTAATTGGCTATGTCGCTGGACTCCCATGTAATCGACCGCGGTTCTCGTCCCAGACCTGGAGGCTTAAAACTCATGCCGGGCGCATGTGCGTGCGTGCCCAAGATCCCGAGAGGAGAACAGAAGAGAAGGGATTGCGGCGTGACCATCCCCCCTGGGGGGTGATTTCTCACTTTCTTTCTCTCTGTCTCTCTCTCTCTCTGTCTGGCGAGCATACGCACCCTATAGCAAAAACCTCTCTTTCTGGGGGTGGGGGTCAGCAGGTGGTATGGTGGTTGGGGCACTGGACTCTCACATAGCCAACTGCAATTCAAGTTCAGGACCTACACCTTGAAAATCACATCAGGTGTTTGTGCATGTGTGCCCAAAATCCTGAAAGGAGAGTGGCCATCCCCTTTGAGGGGTGATATTTTTCTTTCTCACTGTCTCTGGCAAGTGCACACACTCTATGGTAAAAACTTTAAATATATATAATTTTTTTTCTGGATATAAGAGATGTTTGCTATTGGTACTTTGAATATGCAATCCCACTACCTTCTGGCCTTCATTATGGCAGGTGGTAAGTTAGCTGTTAATTTTACTGAGGTTTCTTTTACATGATGAAACACTTTTCTCTAGCTGCTTTCAGGATTTCTCTTTATATCTGGATTTCAAAATTTTGTCCATGATATGCTGGGTGTGGATCTCCTAGTATTGAGTTGTTGAGGTTCTTAGAAGTAGTTAAAATTCATTAACTTTAGGAAGTTTCAGCCACTATTTTTTCAAATAGTTTTCCCCTCTATTTTGAGAACTTTCACTATACATATGCATCTGTTGGTGTGCTTAATGATATTCCACATTGCTCCTTGAATCTGTTCATTTTGCTTCATTCTTCTTCTTCTTCTTTTTTTTTTTTCCATTTCTTCAGGTTACCAAATCTCTACTTATCTATCTTCATGTTCACTGACTTTCTTTTTCTTCTGCCTGCTTGAATTTACTGTGAGCCCGCTAGTGAATTTTTTCACTTTGGTTCTTGAATCCCTCCATATTCACATGTTCTGCAACTGTATATTCAACCAACTGCAGATTTTAAAGTATTTTTACAAGTCGGTTGTGTCTGTACTGATGCACAGACTTTTTCCCCTTGTCATTCACTAGACAGTATATTAGGTCATTGGAAAAGTCATGACACATTTTTGCACAGAAAAATGTAGAAAAATACATCATGACTTTTCTGATGACCCAATAGTATAGCAACTATTTATATAGCATTTACATTATATTAGTTATCTTAAGTACTGTAGAGATGGGTTACAGAATATGAGAGACTACGCATGGGTTATATGCAAGTACTATACCATTTTATAAAAGAGATTTAAACATTTCCAATTTTTGGTATCTTCAGGGAATCCTGGAACTAATTCCCTGTGGATACCAAAGAGCAACTATACTTCAATTCCAGAATTTCCATTTGGTTATTTTTATAATTTCTCTCTCTTTATAAATCATCTCTATTTTGAGTCATTATTGTCATACCTTTGGGAGGGGCCAGCAGGTGGCGTGATGGTTAAGGGTGCTGGACTTCCACTTGACTGACACCAGTTCAAGTCCCAGAACTGGCAGCTTACTTTCTCGTTGGTTTCTCTCTCTCTCTCTCTCTCTCTCTCTCTCTCTCTCTCTCTCCTTCTTCTTCTTCTTCTTCTTCTTCTTCTTCTTCTTCTTCTTCTTCTTCTTCTTCTTCTCTGGTTAAATAGAAATAAATAAATAAATAAAGTTAAATTTTTAAAAATTCTTTCAAAAAATCTCTCAACATGATTTCCTCTGGTTTTTGTATATTCTTTGGTTTCTTTCTTTCTTTTTTCTTTCTTTTTTTAGTTACCATAGGGTGCCTACACTGGTCACATAAATTAAAGGGGCAGAGGGGACACCCCCAATGGGTCATCATCATGCTCTAACCTAGTCACTCCCCTTTCTCCATCTTGTCTGGGATTTGGGGCACACACACAGCCAGTACGTTTTTCAAGCTGCCAGGTCCGGAATTTGAAGTATGGCCAGTCGTATGATATCCAGCTCCTTTAACCACTAGGCTATGGGGACAACCTAGTTTTGTTTGTTTGTTCGTTTGTGTTTGTTTGTTTGTTTTTATTTTTAATAGCGTCTTTGAAGTCTGTCAGCTAAATATAACATCTGGACCCTCTTGGAGGCGATTTTTGTTGCCTGCTTCCCTCCCATATTTCTATAGTGATTTTCAGAATTACTTCTGTGAGGTGTATTTCTCCTGCATCCTATGATAGTTCTGCTCATATTTTTTTTTTCATTTCTATCTTTAAGAAGTTCTAAGGATCACTCCCTGATTTAGCATAGTTTAGTGGTCAGGCACAGACTGGTCAGCGTTTGTGCTTAAGCCCTTAACCCAATGAGCCTTGCTGTCTTTACTATTGTGTCTATATGTGATTTATTGACTGCTTTCACACTTCAAGGATTATATGAATTTACCCTACATTGAGGCAAGGACTAGAGATCCCAAAATTCCCTTCCTGTCACTCCTCGGAAAGAGCAGTCTTAGGTATACACACAGTCTAATGGACCACCAGGGAGGACTAGTCTTAGCTGGGCTCTCTTTGTCTCTCTCTATAATCTCTTCCATTACATTTCTGGCTTGTCTACCTCTATTGATATCACACTGCTCTGTTGCTAGCTGATTGTTCTATTGTTTTCAACAATGTCCTGGAGCATAAATTGCTCCAGTCTGATCCAAACAAAGTATGGTCACGTGGCAGGGAAAAGGTGTTGCCAGACTTTGAAGCTTGCTATGGAGCAGGAGCTGGGAAGTAGGGAACTCGGAAACTCACCCTTCACCAGCCACCCACCTTTATTTCACTCTGGAGCAGGAGCTGTGGGGAAGGCAGAGGTAGTAAATGGTGTAGAATAAGATCTGTCAATGTCCATTTGGTTGCTGAATCCACCCTAAATAGTATTTCCTCACTAGGAGGCAGGAAACTGCCATGCTACTGAGGAGAGCCCTAGGATAGCTCTTCTGCAACCCAAAGCTTGGGGAGAAGAGAGGAGTTGTACTCTTCACGAGCTTCTCTGCCTGGATCTTTCCTACGGAGCTGTAGCTGGGAGGAGGGAACAGATTCACCTGCTCAGCTGCCAATGCATACTTGGTATAGATCTTCTGCAACATATTGCTGATAGAGATGGGATCTACTAATATTCATCAGTTGCTGAATACATGTGGAATGGCTCTTCCATTTCTGGGAGCTGGAGGTGATGAGAGCTCTCAGCCCAGTTGCCAAGCCCTCTGAAATAACTCTCCTGCAGCACGGAGTCACAGGAGGATGGTGCAACCCGTGGCTTAAATGCCAATCTTCTATTGTTCTTGCCAAGTTCCATAGATTTTGTTGAATAAAAGCCTCTCAATGTTCTTCAAGCCCTTTGATCGATCTCCAGAAATATTAAATGATTGCCTTTGTTAACTTTGACCAGTCAAATAGATGTCTGTCTGGGGAAGAGTTTTTGCCAAATTCCTCACACTGCCATTCCCAAAGAATTATATAATAACAGTAAATCTTATAGATTTACTCTGCATTTACTATTTATGATGTTTTTTTAAAAATTTCTTATGTATAAAATATACAAGAAATATATATATACACATGCACACGCACACACACACACAAATAAAATCATTTTTCTTCTGCCTAAAGACTTTCTTCAACATTTCTTATCATACAGTTTTACTGGTGATAAACTTTTTCAAATTTTTTATATATGAATTTACCTTTTTAAGTCTTTATTCCCTTTTTTAAAAGTTTTTTTTTTCTGTCATGTGTAAATACTATGCTTATGGGGGCTTTTTTCTATCAATAATTTAAAGATGCTTTCTACTGTCTTTTAGCTTGCATTGTTTCTGATGAGAAATCTGTTGTCATTCTTATATTTATTTCTCTGTATATGATACACTATTGTTTTTCTTCTGACTGCTTTTTTGATTTTTTATTTATATCTAGCTATGGGCAACTTTATTTTTAGTGTAATGTTCTTCATGTTTTATGTCCTTATGACTAATTAAACCTGTAGAATCTGTGGATTTATATTTTTAATCAAATTTAGAAATTTTTCAGTCATTATTTCTTCAACTTTTTTTCCTATCTCTTTCCATTTATCTACTTGAAAAAAAAAGAGATTGTTCTGGTTTTTAAAAAATATATATATTTAATTTTATTACTTTTTAAATTCATCAGAGAGAGAGAAAGAAAGAAAGTGAGAAAGTAAGCTGCCAGGTCCAGGACTCGAACTGTAGTCAACCATGTAGGAGTCCAGCACCCCAACCACAATACCACCTGCTGGCCCCTATCTATCCTCTTCTTTAGAAACTTCAATTACATGCATGTTAGGTCACACACATATTGTCCCAAAGCACATTCATGCTTTGTTCATTTTAAAACTTTTCCTCTATGTGTTTCATTTTGGATAGTTTCTATTGATATGTCTTTAGGTTCACTAATCTCTGTTTCCATAATGTCTAATCTGCCATGTTTTTCTCAAATAAAATTTGTATCTCAGGCATTATAGTTTTTCACCTTTAAAAATTTGATTTGAGTGTTGTTCTCTTTTCCACTGTCTTCCATGTATCTACTTAACAGTTTGCACATATGAGATAAAATGTTAGTAACTGTTCTGATGTTCCAGTCTACTAATTCTATCACCGTTGTCAGTTCTGTCTCTGCCTTGATTGATTGAATTCTCTCCTTTTTATGAGTCATATTTTCCTACTTTGCATGACTGCTAATTTTTTGTTGGATGTCAGACACTGTAAAATTTACTTTGTTGGTAATATTTTCCACTCCTGAGGCTAGACCTTCTGAGTAATCTACCAACACCATGAATCTTGTGGTGTTCTAGTTTGGATGGTAAAAACAAACTCCATTCCTGACGCTGTGAGTTCTAGATACTGTTTCCTCTAATCTTTTCAGGTGGTTATTTTTCCTGGCTTAGGTTTTCTTATACTCATGCACCAGTTCATCCTTTCCTGAATATTCAAGGGCTGTATGCGAATTTATGGGATCTTCTCTTCATGGCAATTATATGTCCTTAGAACTCTAGCCACTTCAGTCTCCCCAAACTTTCTGCTTTATCTTCTCAACTCCAGAAGCTCCCTGGAGTCCACCTCAGATCCTGCTCCCTGTGCCATGGTTCAGAAAGTCTCTCCAGGCAGTAAGTGGGCATTCTGGAGGGGTTACCCCATTTGCTTCTTTCTCTCAGGGCTTACTGTGTCTTCCATTACCTGATGTCTAGTTTTGTAAGACCATCATGTCATGTATTTTTATCTATTTTTAGATTGCTCCTGGTAGGATGATTAATATGGTCCCCTTTTAAATATATCTTGGGCAAAAGTCCTCAGATATACATTTAGTTGTGCATAAGAAATATGATTTCTTTATTTCTCTATAACCAATCACTGTTAGAGCAGGGGTTTGTTGTCTGTTTTGTTTTCTCCTCTTTTTCCAGCACTAAAATCAGTTCCTACCACAAAGTAGGTGCTCAGTAGATGATGATTCACTGTGTGATTAGAAGTTGTTTCCCTTAATTCCTTCTCTTCCTTCTAGGTATTAATGTTAAAGGACAATCCCTCTAGGGCAAGTGTAAATTTACAGACATGCCAGGGCCCAGCTGTCTGGGGAATCACAGCACAGGAGAGATAAGAAAGGTGAGATAAGATAACCCACCACCAGGAGTTGCAAGTGAAGTACATGCAGCACTGTGCAGATGCATGCGTGTTGGTGGGGGACAGTGGGGGTGGGAGGGAAGGGGAGAGGAAGGGCTTTTGATAGAACTTGCTCTCTCACTCTGAGGTCCATGTGGAAAACACAGTGGTCCATTGTGTCATGGCCCATGGGGGAGAGACTAAATCCCATTCTAGTTACCGGAGAATGAGGGGCTTTTCAGGGGACTACAAGCCTGTGAGGGGGAAGGAGGAGGAGATGCAGAAGGAGAGTAGGGGCTAAAGGGGTGAAAGGAAGAGAAAAGATGTGAGGAAATAGCACACACCAAGACCAAAAGCATCAGAAGACTGATCCATACAAGAAGCCATTATTAGATCACTTTTGTGTCAAATCTCTTGAATGCTGACAGTTTCATATGCTTCAACCTCATACAAATTATAGCCTAAGAACAGAATGGACAAAAAGGGTTTCTGTTTTGCATGTTTTAAAATATAACTGATGGTAAGCTGTACAAATCTTAACTGTACAGTTCAATGACTTTCTACACGTATGTACAACTATGTAACCAACACTCCAATTAGGATCTGAGACCTTCCGGCAGTCTTGTTGTGTCCCCCCCACCACCACCCACCACCCCACGTCAATACTTTCCTCCAAGTAGCACTCTTCTAAAGCCTAGCACCATGGATCATTATTGCTCATCTTTGAAATTCATACCAATGAAATCATAGGTCCTTCTCGTTTGTGTCTGGCTTATTTCTCAACATCATGCTTGTCAGATCCACCTCTGAGGTTGCAAGTAATGTACTTCTGGGCTTGGGCTTCCTATCTACCTCCCTCCAATTAGTAATGTCCCCAGGAACAGGGACCATTCCTTTTTTCTGCTGTACCCTCTGTGCGCAGAGCCTGAAATGTCATCAATGCTCAGTAAATGTTTGCAGAGTAGATGGATAGATCCATGGATAGACAGATGGAACGAGGAGAAGGAGAGCCCTGACCCAGGTCACAGGCATCCTCACAAGCTCCTCTAAAGAAAGTGGACATTATAAAGGATGGCAAGGAGCCACCGTTCCCTGAAATCCAGGACTCACAGGCTAAGCTTTTTTCATGTACTCTTACCAAGATTTTGAAAAACCATGCGCCTCTTATACATATTGAAGTAGATACCTAAAATATCTGATCGTAACTTTAAATAATGTATGTTACATCTAATAATGCTTGTAAACTATTCAACTTTTCAGAAGACAAAACAAGATTGGGATTGAAAACTATGTGATTTATTATTTCATGACATAATTTGATCAAATAGGTTTTAACCATCTTATCGATTAATACACATTTCTGGAAGAAATTATAAGCAAAGTGTTGTCCATGGGTATTAGTCATTATGTCTTGGAAACCAGGAATCATTCTAGTGGAGAGCAGAGCCTGGGTTCTCCAAGACACGGCTCCAGTGAGAGACTGGCATGCAGAAGGGCTCTATTGGCCAAGTCAGCCCCCGGGAGGAGAGCAAGTGAGGAAGGCTATAGGAAGAGGCCATGGGAGAGTCTGAGCAGACCACAGCCTTGCCACCATGTCTACACACTGAGGATGACAATGTACTTCATAGACCACACCAACTAACTGCGGGGACTCCAGGAAAAGCGCATCATCTGGCAGTCCAATTTTGGGGAAAGAGGCTCCTATGGGCTGTGTGCCATTGTGGTGGGATAAATAGCCCACCCTCTGCTCCCAGCCTTCCAGGATAGCTGAGACTAGCTATGCATCTTAACACTCATGCACATGGATACTACACCTGTGTATACACGTGTGTATGTGTTTGCCAATGAAGGGACCAGTCTCATTTTGGGGATTTCTGTCTCCCATTCCTGTACTTCAGACAGCTTAATAGCATAAATACGGCCATGTACTCTATTCAAGGCAATGGCTTAAGGGAAATAGAAACTATTTATTTCAGTTTTGATTTTCACACCTGAAAACCAGGCCCCAAGGAAAACATAGATATTCTTTTTTTTTTAATTGTCTATCCATTTATTATGTATTTAGATATTTTGTTGAATTCTTTCTAATAACATTATTAATGCTGATTGTAAAATAATTTAAGCAATATAGGCATGTGTGAAATATGAAGTGAAGTCCCCTTAGAAGAGACATATACATGGTCAACTACAGTCCTGTGTCACTTAATGCTTTGTTCACCGATGGACTGTGTACATGGCAGTAGTCTACAAGAAGCATATAGGCTATACCATTTAGGTTTGTGTAAGTACACTCTAGTGTTCACGTAAGGTTAAAATAACCTAACAATGCGTTGCTCAGAACACGTCATCATTAGCAATGTTTGACTATGTATATATTCATATGTACACAATAAATTACACATTTGCATGCATGTAATAAATTACACACATACACACACACACACACAAGCTATAGTTGGTTGGCCTTAATAAAATTGAGATAAATCTAAACCTATGGTCCTGTACCTACCTGGCTTTTTCTTTTTCCTTTTTATCAAAGTACAGTCAGTCCTCTGTATCCACAGGTTTCAGTTGGATCCCGAGATTCAACCAATTACAGATGGAAAATACTTGGGGGAAAACTGTGTGCATCCATACTGAACATATACATAGTTTTCCCTAAATGATACAATATAACAACTATTTACATAGCATTTACATTGTGCTATTTATAGTAATCTAAAAAAAATCATCTAGAGACAAAGTATATAGGAAGATATACAAAAGTAATATGAAAATATGAAGGAACTTCAAAAAGTCCATGGAAAAGTGGAATGAAAGTACAAGTTTATTTTGGTGAAAAAAATGTAAGATTCATGCCCTTTTTCATAATTGTTGTTTTCTGTGAACTTTTTGAAGATCCTGCGTACTGTGCCATTTTATGTAAGGAACTTGTGCGTTTGCAGATTTGGTATCCACAGGGTTCCTGGAACCAACCCTCATGGTTACTGAGGGATGACTATGTAGCGTACAGGGGGCAAAATGCCCCAATCCCAAGTGTCGGAAATGTCTAAAGGAGGCCATACCTGTCTAGGCACGAGGAGGGGAACACATGGATGCTCCCAGAGTGGACCTGAAGCTTCTAGACCCTTCCCATCTCACCTGGACCACATCCCAACCCTGTGTCCAGAGCATGCTGGCCTGACCAGTGAAAAGGGTCCTCTACCACCCTCGGGCAGACATCTTGGGATCAAAACCCTGCCTTTCTGACCTAAAAGAGCACCCTGGCTGAAAAAACAGAAGGTCAGAAAAGATACCGTAGCAAATGCTAATCATTAATAATAGTAATAATTTAGCGGACATCAATGAAAAGAGGGCAATGAAAGGACATGGAGAACGGCAACAGCACTCAGTGACTGACAAAGCCATGGGCTATAGCAAGAGATGAGATGCGGACCAGACTCAGGTCCCCAACTGTCCCAGCTGCTGACTGCTGGTCCAGAAACAAAGTCCATGAACTAAACTAAGTAAAAGACGACTGTACGGGCTGATATAACTAGAAATCTGTCAGTAAGTTGAGCTTTAGACCCAGATGGATCCAGGAGCCCAAGTGGTCTCCTTGATTCTCTGCGTTTCTTTCCAGGTCTAGGCTTTTCTCTGTCGGTGGCTTGATTTTCAGGCAGTCTGTGCCTTATGGAGGAATAGCTGGCTGTCTTCACCACCAGGATGACCATTTTCCCAGAATCAGAGGATATTTAACCAGAGTCCCGGAGAGGGCACTGATAATCTAGTATGGGCTGCACTACAAACCAACTGTGTAGCCAGAGATTCAGAGACTCTGAGGAGTCTAAGCTAAGTTGAGGACTCATGCCTAGAGTGAAGGGACAATGGTCACACTCCTCCCAAATCAGGTTCCTCCCTTAACAAAACCCACACAGAATTGGCAGAACAATGTTGGAGATGGGTAGCTGCAGCTTCCCCCAGGAACGTGTGTGGGGCAAGTAGGTGCATCTGGGCTGGTTGTATAGCCTCTCCTGGCCTCAGTTTCCTCCTCTGTAGAAGACCATCTGAATGCCTCACAGAGAACATTGCAAACAGAAAGGTACACAGCAAAGCCTGAAGGCAGATGAGGGTATATAGGATTATAGACCTTGCTCTCCACACCTTGGACACTGACCTTCAGGCCCAGGCTTGATATGATTGATATGGAAACATCTAAGCAGTGTAAGAAGAATGGTGGTGGCCAAAGCTATGTGGACTGGGGGCAGGAGACCCAACAACATTCAAGAAATAGCAGTGCCGCAGAAGCTAGTCCTGGCACCTGAAGAAGGGCACAGACAACACAGCTTCTGCGGAAACCAGCGCCTTGTGCTATGAGCATAAGCCATCCGGCATCCAAACCCTATCTGAGACCAGAGGTTAGGAGCCTCCCTGTTGTGTGAAGTTCAGGCTGTTTTGCACACGTCCCCTCTTACCCATGGTTTTGTCTGAAGTTTCAGTTACCTGGGAAAAGCAATGCTGCTCAGCCCAGCTCCATGCTCTGGAGTCACCTAAAGCCCATCTGATGTGGCCTAAGGCTGTGTCACAAGCCCCTGTCACTCACTGCACTCCATCTCGCCACGTGGGCACTCTGTCACCTCACATCATCGCAGGAAAGGTAAGTACAGTGTGCAAAGATATTTTGAGGGAGAGAGACCACACTCACATACTTCTATTACAGAACATTGTTTCAATTGTTGCATTTTATTATTGGCTATTGACATTAGTCTCTTACTGAGCCTAATTTATAAATTGAACTTTATCTTAGGAATGTATGTATAGGAAAAAATAGTACATGTATGGTTCAGTATTCACAGTTTCAAGCACCCACTGGAGATCTTGGAATGTATACTCTGCATTTTTTTTTCTTTTTTAATTTCTAGAGGGCATGTGTGCTCACCATAGAGAGACAGAGAGAGAGAGAAAACACCCCCCGATAAGGTGGGGTAACATCACAATTCCTTCTCCTCTATTTCTCCTTCTTGTCAGGATTTGGGGCTCGCACATATACACACACAACGCATGTCTGGCATGTGTTCTGAGCCTGCAGGGCCAGGATTCAAACTGTGGTTAGCCATGTTTGGAACTGGCTTCTTTAACCACTAGGCTATAGGGCTGGTCTCATCCTGCATTTCTATACATTAGAAATTAGGCTTTTAGAGGAGTTCGAACTCGCTTTGGGAAATTGTTGGGTGGTTTCGTAACAAGTTACATACCTGCTCGCCAGTTCATCTATTCCAACTCCTGGATACTTAGCCAAAGGAAATGAAGACATAGTGCCACAAAAGCCCTTGCATGAGAATGTTCATAGCATTAAACATTTGAAAGAGCCCAAACCAGGAAACGAACTATCAAAATATCAGACAATAGGAAAACGAACTAGTAAACTGTAGTTATCCATGTAACAGAATATTAGTCAGCTAGAGAAAGGGGGGAGTTACCAACATCTGGGGCTGTTTTACACATGTCCCCTCTTATCCACGGTTTTGCCTGGATGACTCTCAATAACACATCACACCAAAGAGGCCAGCACGCTAACATGAAATTCTAGAATAAGCAAAACCAACTCACGTAGGATCAGCTCAGTGGTTGCTTCAGGAATGACATAAGTGTTCTATCTTAATGTGCTTTTGTCAAAATCACCTGAACCATACGCTTAAGATCTGAGCACTCTGCTGCATCTAAATTACACTTTAAGAAAAAAAATTTAAAAGGGGAGGGAGTTCAAAATGTAATCAATAGAGTTAGAAATGAGGACAGCAGCTTCCCTTTTTCAGGAAGGAGGCTGGGGACTTCTGGATGCTGGTCACGGTCTCTTTCTTAACCTGGTGCTGGCTCCTCAGAAGCATGCATGCCCTGTAGAAAATTTAAAAATGATAATAATGATAAATAAGATTGAACATAAATATTTCTTTACAAGAAAATGTGATGTGGGCACCTTCTTATGTGCATGTGATTCTTGGATTAAAAAGTCACAAAATTAAAGAGCAACTTTGCCACAGTCTGGAAACCACTCATGTGCAGCCATAGCCTTGTCACTACCCCAGGGCCTGTGATTCAGCCACACCATCCTCCTGTGTGTACAGGGTGAGCCCAGCTGCTGGGTGGAGTGAGGGCTCTGCAGGGTGGCGGATGCCCAAGACCTGCTTTCTTTCCTCTGCTCCTTGGAACTCAGCCATAGAGGGGCCACTCCCCTTTGGGGGTGTGCCGATCCCACTGCAGAGCATCTGTCTCCTTGTCTGTGCCTGTTTCTCCATGAAGCTGAGGCTCAGTGCCCCTCTCACTCAGGGAGGGCCAGGACCCAAGATGGGGCAAGGGCCAGCTGTCCTAGTCTCTGGAACCCTGCAGGAACAGGAGAAGGAGGCTGGACCACCAGCTGGTGTTTTGAAAGAACAAAGACCTGCAGCTCCAGGGGGCTGGGCTGCTGGGCCAGATGCCAAAAACACCCCCCTCTCACCCAGGAAACCCTTGGGCTGCAGCCTCCATTCTTGACTCTCCCTCCCAAGTCCAGACCACCCCAGCATTCACTTAACCACATGGCTGGCTTGGGCCTGGCTCTTTCCTCAGGAAGAATCATTACCCAGCACCTGAGTTCTCCTACTCCAATCCAAACAGGTATTCAGAGAGAGCCATGTGGCAAAGGCCTACATTGACTATCAAGGCTTCCCAAAGATCAAAAAAGAAAGAAAGGTATTTTGGAAACATCTAATGTGCCAACTAATTAAGTATCTATTAACAAGCTTCCTCACAGAAGAAAGGAGAAGCAGGCAGGATCCTCAGCTACTTTTCGTATAAGCCAGATAAATAAAGAGAAAATTACTCACACCAAAAGCACAGGCAATGAAAAAAAAAAAGGCAAATAGAACTACAAAAAACTTTAAAACTCTGCACAGCGGAGGAAGTATCAGCAAAGTAAAAAGGCAATCTACAGAATGGGAGAAAATATTTGCAAACCAAATATCTGATATGAAGTTAGTCTCTAGAAAGTATAAGGAATTTCTGTAATGCAACAACAATAACAATAAAATCAAATGTCTGGGTATATATCCAAATGAATTAAAAACAGGATCTTGAAAAAAATATTTATACACCTCATGCTTATCACAGCATTATTCATAATAACCAACAGGTAGAAATAACCCAAATGTCTAAGAATAGATGAAAGGGTAAATAAAATATAGTCTAATCACATAATGAAATACTGCTCAGCCTTAAAAAGGAAGTAAATTCTTACACAAACTACAATATGGGTGAACCTTAAGGACATTATACTCAGTGAAATATGCTAGACTCAAAAGAAAAAACACCATATGATTCCACTCACATGAGTTCTCTAGAGTGGTCACATCTATAAAATTGAGAGTAGAATGGTAGTAGCCAAGGCCTGGAGAGGTGGGGAAATGAGGAATCACTTAATAGGGACAAAGCTTTAGTTTATGAAGATGAAAAAGTTCTAGAGATCCATTGTACAACAATATGAATACAGTTAATTAGCACTACCAAACTGGACACTTAAAAATGACTAAGATAATAAGTGTTAAGATGTGTTTTTTATCACAAAAATGAAAAGAGAGAGAGCTTGATTCTCCTTCTCTTGAAACTTGAATCCGCTGTAGAGGGCTCCAATTGTCACAAAAATAAGGCTATACACTCTACACACTCAGTGCTCATGGCCACCCTATTGGCCTGGGTGAGGTGGAGCGAGTAGTACCAGGGACATAGGCCGGGGGTGTTGTACTCAGGACTGTTCCTGCACCCAGGGCTATAGCTGCCCCTCTCTGGGCCTGTTTGTCCTTTCTATAAAACTTTGTCCCTCCTAGCTTCATGAGGGATAATCAACAAGAAGTTCATAGAAAGGTACTGGCAGACCATAGCCAGAGTTCAAGGCTCTTCCTTCCCTGCTGCCTAGCATCCCAGGAAGGTTTGAAAACATCCATTCATTTGTACAATCTCCTACTCACTCATCCATCCATACACCCACCCACCCATCCACTATCTATTCATCTATCCATGCATTCATCCATCTATCCATTCATTCACCCATCCATCCATTTAAAAAATATTCATCAAATGATTACTTTGTGCTGAGAACATAGGAAGGAGAAAGTCTGCCCTCCTGGAGCTTATAGCCAGTGAGGAAAATAGATAGGTAGGTAGGCAGATGATAGGGAGTAAGTAGGTAGAGAAATAGATATGTGATAGATATGTAGGTAGATAAATACTAGGTTGTTGGGAAAGTCATGACATATTGTTCCATGTTTTTCTATGCAAAAATGCATCGTGACTTTCCCGACAACCCAATAGATGATAGGTAGGTAGGAAAGTAAATAGACATAATAGATTAGCTAGATAGATAAGTAGATGATAGATAATAGTACGTAGATATTAACATATGTTAGGCGATCAGTAGGTAGGTAGGTAGAGAGCACAAACAACAAACAGGCTACTAGGATTATGAGAGAAGGCAGCGGTCATTTTACCAAAGCAAAGTAGGGTCAGATATGTCAAGCTGTTGGGGGAGGGGGAATCTTCGAATTGCACAGCAGCAGGGGACAGGGGGAGAAAGCTTCCAACTAGGAAAACTGGGCTGCAGCCAGTGCAGCCAGGGGAGGGAACTCATCTGAGGCCCTGGAGATACCCCTGTGGCTGGAACAGCAGGGGCTGGGAGGCTTGTGGAGAGGGGAGCAGGGTGTGAGTCACCAGAGGGTCAGGAGGAGGCACCTCCCAGCCACGGTCTAAGGCCTGAGGCACTGAGTGACCCCAGGCCCAGCCAGATATCCTGTCCTTGTGTGCAGCAGTGTGGGTTCCCACCCCTTGTCAGGACTCTGTCCACCTGGACACAGGGGGGCTCTGCAGGGCCTTCCTCCTGTGCTAAAGGAGGCATGCAGAAGGCCCCAGAGATGAATCCCTTTGCCTGGACTAATCCAGGTTCAAAGGAGGCTCAGCGCTTGGGAGGGTGGCCCTGGCAGGGTGGCAGGAGTCTCACCTGGACGAGGGGCCACCGTAGGCCCAGGTAATCCCCCCACTAGGCAATTAGGGGCCCCGATCAGGTTTCCTGACTGCTCAGGCCCGGCTTTCCCAGGGCCCGGAATGCACTCGGGACCTTTGAAGGCCTCACCAAGGTGCTTTCAGGATTGTTCTGACCATGTTAAGTGCAAAGAAAAGGGAGAAGCCTCCTGTCCCCAGTATCCAGGCTGACAATTATCTGGGATTAGCCACAGCGTCCTGGCCGGCTCACTCATGCGTGCCATGGGGACAGCAGGGAGGGGTCTTCCTGGCTCCCACAGGCCCTCTGGCTGGGAGACCCTGCTGTCCCCAGGGCCCCTCCAACTCTCTCGTTCCTATTGGAGGAGGCTCCTCTCGGATGAATGATTGTGTCCCTTCCCAGGAGCTGGTGTGTGAGCTGCGCACTGTTTTTGAAAACATCAAGCAATCTCTTTGGCATCAGATGAAACGGGAGAAGGGATCGTCCTCCTTTTTATCTTGAGGGGCCTGGTTTAATACTTGACTGACTCTGGTTTGGGATTTTCAAGGCACTTGTCTAGGGAGCTGGAGGTGGCACCTGGGAGGGTTAGGGAGCCCAGGGGTGGGAACTGGGACAGACCAATCTCTTGGGCTGCTTCCAAAGACATCCCCATCTTTGCTCCCCTGAAAATGATACCTCCCTTGCATTCAGTGGTGCTGTGTTTAAAGACGTGAGTAATGTTTTGGTGTGAGTGAGGCGTTACCTGGCCCATGGAAATGCACCTAGAATTCATTCTAAACCAGGTTTGTGCCTTTTTTTTTTTTTTTTTTTTTTTTGTAGAAACTACCTCAAGCATCAGGGGTGTACGTTTCTGTGAAAACATGCCTGCATTGGGCCTCTGCTCTGCTCTTCATTCTGCCTTGGCAGGTAGGACTCTCCAGGTTGGACCAGAAATAGATGAGAAGTGGTGCAGCTCTAGCCTGGGGTGGGCTGGCAGAAGCTGCGGGCCAGCTGTGCAGAGCCCAGGGCTCCCTGTGCCCAGGCCAGGGCCACAGGTTCTGGACAGCCTAGATGCACCCAGCCCTGGGCACTCCAGGGAGACAGGCAGAGAGGGGTTTGTTAGCAGCATGGGCCTGGAACATGGCTGCAAACCTGGGACAGGGGTCGTAGCTGTGGGATCACAATGGGAGGAGAGGTGGGGAGGGGACAGGAGGCACCTGGGAAGGATCTGGAGGGATCTGGGAAGAACAACTAGTCCAGAGTAGGAAGATAAGAAATGGAGATGAGGGGGTCAACTCAGGAGTAACCAGAGGAGCAGGAGAAGGAGGGCAAGCACCCCATTCCCACTCCACCCTGAGCCATACCGGAAAACCCCCTACAAGCAGCCCCAACCCTCATAGTTGAAGCTATGGGCTTCAACACAACCCAGCTGCCTCACAGAGGGGAGGATGAATCTGTCAACCCAGGGTATGAATCCCAAATGGGCACCCACTCCCTTCTCTGGCAGGGGCACAATGTCCTGAGATGCAGCCCCAGTATGGGTCACAGGGATGCTTTGGAGCTGCGCATCCTCTGCAGCCTTAGAGAGCCGATGGGGCTGGGAGGGGCTGACTTGCACCAGGGCCAGAGCTCTGCAGAGCATTGCTGATGACTGCTTCCTCAGCAGCCATGTGGCGTGGTGCAGGCTGGGCAGAGTCCAGGGGCACTAAGGAACAGGCAGTAGCCCCTGTACGGCAGGTCCCACTGGGGTCTGGGGTGCTATTCAGTATACTATTCAGTATACTGTTCTTATCGCATCATCGTCACATGCATCAGTGCTGGGGAGGCCCTCCAGAGGCCCTAGCTCTGAAACATGCCCTGCAAACACCTGAGGGCCCACACCACCCAGCCCTGGCTGCAGGTCTGTTCCATCCTGCAGGTGGAGCAGAGGGCTGGCTGTTCCTGCAGTTCTGGGTTTATCTGCTCACCTGTGCACAGGGAGGGCTTGCTACAGGCATTGTGGGAGGGGCCTTGCTGTGGGGCAGGTGGAGAACCAACAACTAAAGGAATATTCCCAGCCCCTCCCCCGCATGCGTTGGGAATGGGAGCTAAGGTGCTCTCGGAAGGCAGCACCAGGCAGGAGGTTGCAAAGCACATGTCCATTTGCTAGAGGAAGGAGGCCTGGGGCAGCTCCTGCGGCAGTCACTGGAAACTGCCAAATCTACTGGCAGGCAGCATGAAGAGCTCTGAAATTAAACTCCTTAGAGAACCTTCAGACAAACCCTTCAGCTGATCAAAAGGAGTCTCAGGGAAGTGGTTGCTCACTCAGGACCACAGCCCTCCCAGTGTCCACGCCAGGCTCAGCATGTCACCTGTCACTGCATGTCACACCAAAGCACACACACCATGCCATGCCACGCCACACTATGCCATAGCACTCTCCATGCCACCCAGGCCAAGCTACAAGACACCACACCATAGCACACTCCACACTGTGCTGTGACACACCACGCTATAGCACGCTCCATGCCACCCATGCCGTGCTACAACATAGCATACTTTAGCATGCACACGACAGTGTGATACATGACATGCTACAACACGCCATGTCACACCATAGCGCACACACCATGCCATGACACACTATGCCATAACATGCTCCATGCCATGCCATAACATACCACACCACCGCACGCAATATGACATGCCATTCTACACCACAATACGACATGCCATGATATGCCACAATGTGCCAGAACACACTATAGCACACCAAACCACATAACAATACACCATTGCATGCTATACCACACCATGCTACATCTCTGCCAACAAACCCAGGCTGGAGTAGTCCCTGAGGGACTCCTGGGTCCCACGAGTAGCAAGCTCAATAAGAACACAAGCCAGCCTAACCCAGCCTGCATCCAAGTTTTGTCCACTACCTGCTCTTAATGCTGCCAAAGCAGCTCTTCCAACCCCAGAACTGAGCTGGGCTTTGGAGGAATATTTGGGAGACTCCGATTTTCTTAAGTCATTTTCATGGAAATTTGAGCTACTGCCTCTGCTTCTCTCTCCCCAACTCTGTGGTATGCAGACATATTCTAGATCAATCCATTGACTTCTCTTTTTCTGAATTAGCCCAGCCTCAGCAGGA
>NW_006159510.1:5751920-5773071 GCF_000334495.1 Tupaia belangeri chinensis
CAGGAAAGTAGTTATGGTGGCTAGTCCTGCAGCCTGCCAGGAGGACCTGGGATGGGGAGGGTCAGCACAGATCCCATGGGTGATAGACCCCCAGGACATCAGTTTTGAAAGAACTTGTCTACTAAGCACGGTGAGTTAGTTGACGATAGCTCATTTACATCCCTGTGTTTTGTTCAACAACATACCCAACAGCCCTAACCACAGAACTTCCCGTGGACATGCCACGCTGGGGCTGAGCAGCTCCTGCCCTGTCGGGTTGGGGGTTTACCTGAAAGAAACTCCGGGTTTCATACACCACAACTACAGCAGCACATGGCTGCTGAACAGCTGTAACGCTTGTTCGTCTGAGTCCCAGCCTGGGTCAGGGATCCCAGCTCTGCCCACTTCTAGCCATGTACACATGGTCTCGATATTTGACCACTCTGTGCTTCAGTTTCCTCCTCGTGCAGTGGAGCTCACAGGGCTCCTTGCAGGGCTACTGAAAGGAACCAAGACCTTCAGAAACAGCCACTGCAAAGTGAGCAGGGCAGGCGGGATTTGTTTTTTGTTAGACCGAGGGAGACCCCTCCTCATTATCCTTCCCACTGCAGGTGCCTACCATCCAGCTCCCACCACCACCCATGCCCCAGGCTGTTCCTAACAGGGGAAGGCAAAGTCCTGGGCAAGAATGGGTCTCAGAAGCAGCTGCAGAGATTTCAGGAACACCAGGGTGTATTTTTGGGAAAACTGCCCACAGACCAGGTGCTGCCCCACCTTTCCACTGGGCTAAGAATGCTTGGGGGCTATTTTTAAAGCACAGTTGTTTGGGCATGGAATGGAACTTTCTCCTCTTTTTTTTTTTTTTTTTTTTAGAAGTTTTTGCTATAGGGCGTGTGCGCTCGCCAGAAAGACAGAGACAGAGAGACAGAAAATAAGAAATCACCCCCCAGGGGGGATGGCCATGCCGCAATCCCTTCTCCTCCACTCTCCTCTTGGGATCTTGGGCATGCACACACACGCGCCCGGCGTGAGTTTAAGTCGCTGGGTCCAGGACTCGAACTGTAGTCGACTACATGGGAGTCTAGCGACATAGCCATTATGCTAACTGCTGGTCCCTCTTTCAATGAGCTCTGTCCAAATCCCGCTGGGGTCAGGCCACCACCAAGAAGAGCCAAACCCAAGGGAAGCCAAAGGGAGGAAGCAAGAGGCCACAGCAACCCCCCCACCAGGCACGCCCCCTTGAAGGACCTAGCTGAATGGTCCAGGCAGCCTGGGAATAAACGGGGACCACAGGAACTACTTGGGAGGCCCACTAGAGCTGAGTCCACTATACCCTTTCAGTATCCCAGAGCCAGTGGAAGCCAGATGTGGGGAGCAGCTGGGAGCCCACACAGCCTGAACCAGCAGCAACTGTCAATACACCCCCGGAGATCCAGGACACCTGGATGACAAGCCAGTGACCCTGTAGGATGGCCTGTGACAGGTTTCCACAGTGTGGCTCCTCCCTGCCACCTGCCGCAGAATCACGGAGAGCCCACCTCAGCCTACAGAACCAGGATCCCTGGCTGGACCCAGGAATCCTCTTACCTACACCAGGCTCGCTTCTCAACATGGTAAAGGCTAAGAGTGGCATTTGGGGCTTGGCTAAGGCAGATCTAGAGCCAAACCTTGCCCATCTCGGGGTACACAGGAGCCCCAGCCCCCTATTCACCTCCTCTACGATGTGAGTATCCGAGCAGTATTCCCCAAAGGCTTTCTGTTCCCTTCGGTTCATGCTAACCAGCACCTAGTAGACACTAACTATGCAGGGAGGTACACTGGATGCTATGGCAGCTGGAAAGATGGTTGCGTTGCAGCTATTTGGCACCTACATATGGGGGATCACACTTGCTCTTTGCACAATGAGAGCCCAAAGGGTCACCATAACATACAGTGCAGAGGGCGAAATCCCAGCAACGGATCAGAAAACCTGACTTTGAGCCTCTCTCAGGCCCTTACATCCTGGGACCATGGACTAGTTACTTAAACTTTCTGGGTCTCAGTATCCCTGTCTATAACGTGGAGCACTAGTTGTGGCTGCATCCCAAACTTGAGGAGAGGGTTGGACAGGAAGCTATGTGTGATGCTATTACTAGCAGGAATTGGCGCCCTGTGAGTGTGTCATGGTCATCACAGAGTATCTGGTCACCAAGTACCCTGAGTGCAAGTTGTGTCTGTTATTTGCTGGCAGGTCTCTAATGACTCACAACAGAAGTTCTGAGATACCCACCACTCCCCCACTGCCACAACCACCCCTCGTCACGGCCCTGGAGGCAAAGGAGCTGACCCGACACTTTCTGTGGACAAAGGTGAACCCAAGTCATTTCAACACTTTATAACCATGTGGGCAAAAGCCAGCAAACTTGTGTAATCGTGACTACACGGCATTGTTGAGGTATCTCCAAGTCCAGTGGCTCAGTAGGCATTAGTAAAACTTCTAGAACAGCCCTTTTTTTTTTCTCTTTCCAACACAAGGGCTCCATGTACTGATAAAGGCTCACAATTTGGGGGCCCTTGTTCTGTGGCAGGCACTGTCTTGAGCACTTCACTTGTGTTATCTAACTCAGCAGCAAGATCTGTTTTTATTCTCACTTCAGTGATGAGACAATCAAGGCACAGAAAGATTATGCAGCTTGCCTTAGATCACACAGCCAGCACACAGCCTGAGAAGCAGAACCTGGGAGTGTAATAAGACAAGAAATCTGTGGTAGGAATGAAACCTTAAGCAATTGTGGGGGAGCTAGAGAACCAGAGGATGGCACTAGTCAGCATGATGGGTGAATCGTATGCCTCCGCTTCCCACAAAAAACATGGGAGCCCCAATCTCACTAGTTAAGAATGTGACCTTATTTGGATACAGGGTCTTCACAGAGGTACTCAAGTTAAGATGAGGTAACTAGGATGGTCTCTAATCCAACATGACTGGTGTCCTTATTTTAAAAGGGAAATTTGTGGGCCCGCCTGTGGTATAGTGGTTTGGGTGGCTGGATTCCATGTGGCTGACTACACAGTTTGAGTCCCAAACTGTGGCTTGAAAAGCACACTGGGCCTAGAGACTAGAAGATTGCCTAATGGTTACATCACTGGACTCCCATGTAGTCGACCAGAGTTTGAGTCTGGGACCCAGCAGCTTAAAACTCACACTGGGTGCATGCGCATGCATGGCCAAATTCTCAAAAGGAGAAGGGATTGGGGCATGGCCATCCTCCCTAGGGGTTGATTTCTCTTTTTCTTTTTCTTTGTCTCTTTCTGTCTCTTGTCTTTCTCTGTCTCTTGGGCAAACTCATGTGTCCTATAGTAAAAATCTCTCTCCAAAAAAAAGAAAGAGAAAGAGAAAGAGAGAAAGAGAGAAAGAAAAGAAAGAAAGAAAGAAAGAAAGAAAGAAAGAAAGAAGAAAGAAAGAAAGAAAGAAAGAAAGAAAGAAAGAAAGAAAGAGAAAGAGAGAAAGAAAGAAGAAAGAAAGAGAGAGAAAGAGAGGAAGGAAGGAAGGAAGGAAAAGAAGGAAAAACACACTGGGCAGATGTACATGCATGCCCAAAATCCTGAGAGAACAATGGAGGAGAAAGGATTGCAGTGTGACCATTGCCCCAGGAGGTATTTTCTCACTTTCCCTCTTTCTCCCTCTCTGTCTCTCTTTAGTGAGCACATGTACCCTATAAAAAATTTTTAAATGACAATAATAAAAATAAAAAGGGAAATTTAGACACAGACATACACACAAGGAGAACACTACTCTCTGCTATTAGCCAAAGAACCACTGGGAGCTGAAGAGAGTTTCCAGAGCAATTCTCCATGCTGCTGGGAATACAGAGGAGGGTTGGACATGCCTGCTCTTGATGAGCACCAGGCAGGAGAGAGAGGAAAGAGCAGAGATCAGTCAGAGAATCGCATATAGACCCAAGAGTCAGTCACAGCATTTCTTGCTACACAAGGAGACACACACTGTGAAAGCCATAGAGATGGCAAAATGCCTCTAGAGAGCACGGCTGAGCCTGCAAGTGGCCCAGGAAGTACATTATCTTGGACATATGGGTCACCTAGGAGGCTGCAAGGGTTTGCAGGAGGCCTTTGGGGCCTTAAGAGACTGAGTGAAGCATTGTAAACAGCCCACTGTCCAGGTTTCAGTATGGGGGAAGGAACTTGGAGCTTTCCCAAGAGAAGCTAGCAGCCTTTACTTGACCATACTATGTCATTCAAGGACTACACAGGGCCAAGCATACAGGAGCTCAGAATACATCTGAGGTAAAAATATCAGAGGAAAACATGCCTTCCTATGACTGGACTTTGTGTCCAGTCATACGCTATGTGCCTGGCATTCCACAGAGAAGCTTCCTTTCCCTAAAGGACCAGCAGACCGTGAGCATTTAGTCCATTTACGTTTATTGTAAATATCCATTTACTTAGATTAAGTGTGCTGTTTTTCTACTTGTTTTCTATTTGTTCCATATGTTCTATTGTTTTTGTTTTTCTTTTCTTTTTTAAAATTTGTTTTCTTTTTCCTGATGTCTTTCATGTTAACAAAATACTTTACAGCAGCAGTTCCCATAGTGTGATCTGAGGACCCATAGGATACCCTAAGACTGTTCCAGGGGATTCATGGGGTCAGAACTATCACATTCATATAAGTAATACCATACTATCATTTGTCCTCTTGACTTTATTTTCTCAGTGCATTTTTTTTTAGAATTATTTTATTTAACTTTATTTACTCATTTTAATTTGACCAGAGAGGGACAGAGCGAGAGAGAGAAAGAACGAGAGAAAGAAAGCTGCCAGTTCTGGGACTCAAACTGTGGTTGGATTGTGAGAGTCCAACACCCTTAAGCACCATGCCACCTGCAGGCCTCTCTCATTGTAATTTTTAAGAGCCTTGTGACACATGACATTATGAATACAAAAGCAAGTACGACAATCTAGCTGCTCTCTTTAAGTCCAAACATTAAAGAAATTTGCAAAAATGTAAAACAATATTATTCTTTATTTTTTAAATATAGTTATTTTCCTTTAAAGTGTTATGTGTGTTAATATATAATGGAGTTATTAGTGTTAATAATAATTTTAGTGAAAGCTGGGCACTAGGATTTTTTTTTTTTAACTTTTTGCTCCAGGGTGTGGGTATTCACCGGAGATAGAGACAGAGAGAGAAAGGGAAAGTTAGAAAGCAACTCTCAGGGGGGATGGCCATGCTATAATCCCTTCTCCTCCATTCTCCTCTCAGGATCTGGGACATGCAGGCACATAGGTCCAGCATGTTTTTCAAGTCGCCGAGTCTGGGACTCAAACCACAGAGTCAGCCATGTGCGATCTACCCACCTTTATCTCCATGCCATTTACTGGCCCACCATAGGATTTTTATTCCTATATCAGGAATGAGCAAATAGTGGCTCTGTTCCCTCACCTTGGTGTGACCTTGGACTGAGCTGGTTATCAGTCTTGGCCTTGGCCTTGACCTCAGGACAGAAGTTTTCTTTCTGCTCCCTTGGCCACTTCTTGTTCTTGGCAGGAAAGATCTTTGCTGGCACCTCTTGATGCACTCCCTCCCTCCTCCCAGTCTGTAGGAGGTCGAGTGGGCAGTCCAGCTGAGGTGGCTGGGAGAGCAGGATGTTTTTCTGGAATCCCATTCCAGTTGGCTGGAGGCAACTCCAGTTTGTCCAGGGAACCCTTGGCTCCATCCTCCTGGAATCCTGCCCTTCTTCATAGCTTCCATCTAGGCCTGGAGGGGCAGCCAGGAGTGAGCGGGAAGGCTGGCTGCCAGGCGCGTGGCCTAGGAGAGGCTGTGGAGCTGACTCTGGAAGCCCGTAGGTCCAGGAGTTCTCTGCTGATTAAATCATTTCCCTACTTTGAGGAGCCCCTTGTCCATCATCATCTATGGACGAGCCTGGGGTGTTTGAGCCTGGGACCAAAGATAAGACCAAAGATAATGCCTCCACGGCCACCCTCCCAGTTCCAGTCATCATGGGTGGCCCCAGAACCAACTTATCTCTCACTGTTTTCAAAGTATAGAGGAGAAAATTGCAGAGACCTTCAGACACCCATCTCTGAGGCCTTCCTTCTAGAAGGCCAGGGTATCCTTTTTGATGAGGTCAGCAACACAAACCTCAGGAAACACCTGAAGTGCCAAGGGCTCTGATGTGTCTGTACTGACAGGTGGGTGCCTACCACTATCCAGATCTGTGACTAACGCTTTCTTCACCCATGAGGCCTCTGCCCATCCTTTGCTGCTGCTCAAAAAAAAAAAAAAAAGAAAGGAGGGCTCAGTGTCTCTGCCAATGGCCAGCCACGAAGGACCATTATCTCAGCAGCTATTTTTGAGTACAGGTTGGGTGTCCACACCACAAAAACTAATATTTTTCCCAAGCTGCCTAATGACGCTGTCTGACTGCATTTGCTCCTGAATTTCTGCTTTGAAAGTGCTGCCGGACACTGCTATAAACTGGAGACAGAAGTGCCCAGAAGCCAAAGCCTCCAGACAACTCTAGGCTGGACTTCTACTTGAAAAGGAATGTGGGGAACCAGCAGTTAGCGTAATAATGGCTATGTCGCTGGACTCCCACGTAGTTGACCGCGGTTCGCGTCTCGGACCCGGTGGCTTAAATCTCACGCCGGGCGCATGTGCGTGCGTGCCCAAGATCCCGAGAGGAGAATGGAGGAGAAGGGATTGCAGCATGACCATCCCCCCTGGGGGGGTGATTTCTCGCTTTCTGTCTCTATGTCTCTGTCTGTCTGGAGAGCGCACGCGCCCTATAGCGAAAACCTCTCCAAAAAAATAAATAAATAAAAGGAATGTGGGTGCATGGCTAGGGGAGGGATCCAGAGGGGCTATGGTCTGTGCAGGCTTACAATAGAAGGTCTGCCACACAGGATCTGCTGCACAGCAACAGAGCGGGGCTCAAACCACCTCCTCGCCAAGCAGGAGCACCAGGGGAGGAGCAGGACTAGCACAAAGCCCATTGAAACCCCCCCATCACCTCCAAAGTCACAGTGGATCTCCCCATTGCTTGTCATGGAGAGCTTGACCCAAGGAGCAACCATCCCTTTTGCTCATCAAGAAATGCCAAACAATGGGACACCCAGGTGGAAGACTTTCCTGAAACAACTCAATCAGTGGCCCCACCTGCTCCATACTTCTAGGGATCCAAGGACCAGAAAGTGGTGACACCCTTTAGCCAGTTCATGAGCAAACAATGTACCCCCAATGTGCCATGCCCAGTAAAGCACCATCAGGAGTCATCACTGAGTCTCCTGATTCAGTGCCTGTCACATACCTGGAGGGCCTTCAGTACCTTCTGCCTACCCTACCTTCTCTGCAAAGGGCCCCTTGGTGGTTTCTTGTATCCCCTTATGGTGCCCTTCCCTCAGATGAGTCTGCTCTGAGTCTCTATGAGTTCACATGCCTGTGGTTTGTGTTTCCCTGGCCATCTGGGAAGCCCTCTGCCAGAACAATGATTCCAATAAAACAACAGCAATAAAACCTTTCTCCATGCTGACTGTTTAACCTCAATTAGGAATTTTATACACATAACAACATGGTCAGTAAGGCAGGTACATTATTGGCATTTTTATAGATGAGAGAACTGAGACCTCAGGCAATTCTCTGAGTCCCAAAGTTGCTAAGTGAAGGAACTGATATTGGACCTTTTTCTGTCTGACTCTGAAGATGAATTCTCACCACTCCAACTCCCTCCCTGGGCCTCTCATCACTAAATCAACTCTCACCAAACCAAACCTAAAAAGCAGAAGAGAGTGAGAAGACTGACAACACCCAATTACTTCTATAAAGTAAAAGTCAGTCAGTAATCAAGGCAGTGTGATGTCAGCACAGACAACATATAGATAATGGATTATGGAACAGAAGACAGGCCATAAATGGACCCATGTGTCAGTTAAAGCAAGGACATTGTAATTCACGGGGAAGGAAAATCTTTCCAACAAAGTGTCCTGGGAAAACTAAACCTCCTAAAAGAAAAAGAAAGAAAAAGAACCCCTACCTCACACCATACATAAAACATTACACCAAAATGGATCTTCAAACTCATATGTGAAAATTAAAACTATAAGCACCCCCCCCCCAGGCCTCACCAGATATCTTCTGAAAGCAGAGCCTGCAATTTTAGCCTCAAGTCCCCTTAGCATAGAATGTAGTCCAGAAGACCTAATGTCCAGGTGTGCAGCTATTAGTCAGCTCCCCATCTTCACTTTCATCCACTTCTACCTCTAATCACCTCCGTCTACCTCCATTCCCCTCACCTCCATCTACTTCTATTCCCCTCCACCTCCATGCACTTCATCCCCCTCTACTTCCATTCACCTCGATCTACCTTCACCTACACCCACCTCCATCTTCCTTCATTTACCTCCACCCACTTTCATCCACCTCCACCTCTATCTATTCTCTCCCCTTGGTCCAAACCCCTTCTTTTATCATGTTTAAAGGCTGAGGATGCACCAAGGAAGGGATAACAAATAATCTTTTTCATGTAGGGTTATCTGTGGTGACATTGCTCCCTTAGCAGAAGGTGTATGAGAAGGCTGGTGAGCACTGGCCTTAACAGGTTGTCTTCATCATCTTCCCTGCAGGGTCATGCCTAGTCAGTTCTATCTCCGTGGTTTTGTGTATCTTTAGTGGACTCACACACTGGCAGGAATGTGAGGAACCTTGTAATGCTCTAGTCTAACCACCTGGCAAATGTGCAATCACTGCAATAGTGTCCCTACTATGAAGCTGACAATGTCCTGTGGCTGGAAAAAGACTCTTACACTGAGACAAAGCCAGACCCCTATGAACCCATGGACCCCAGTCCAATTTCAAAGTCCCTGCAGCCTTTCATGCATAAGACCAGAGCAGAAATAGCCTTGGTCCCTTTTTAAATCTGCCCAGCATCCAGTCTTCCCCTTCTAGTCTTCAGGAGGGGGCTCATAGGTTCATGCAGTAAAGGTGGCTTGGCTGTGCCCAATAAAGGTGGCTTGGGTTGGCCAAGTGGATAGGGACAAGCTAGGGAGGAAAGGCTACTCTAACAGTCAGGACCCAAAGCCCTGAACATGAAGGACCCTTTGCTACTGTCTTCAGAGGGGCCTAGCCCTACACTTCAGGGTCTTCTAACACAAAGGATCAAGGAGAGCTCTGAGTAGAGGTAGTAAAGAAGGAAGCCGAAAGCAGGCCACTGGAGGAGACTTCCAGCACGGAAACAACTTCTAGCAGAGAAGGAGATTCAGCCAAACCTCCTAAGTGTTATTTTGGGCAAAGTCAGGCTATGGAAAGAAAAAACAAGCTTCTCATGGAAGAAAACTCAGGAGCCCAAGACCCCACACCCCCACCACACCAGAGGGGGACATAGCATGAGCTGTAGAGCCCCTGGGAAGGCACAAGTGGGCAGTGAGTGGGACAGCTGGTTGGTCCAGTGTCCAGGTGCTGGAACAGCCTCTTGCTAGCAACCACAGAAGCAACTTCTCAGGGCTGTCACCAGCTCTGCCCACAGGTGAGGTCCCTACAAGGGGCCACTCCAGACTCCTTGTGCTTGACTCTAAATCAAGTGGGAGAAGAAAGAGGTGAGTTCAGAAACTTCCATGGAGGCAGGTGCCTGGAGCCAGGGAAGCTCCTCCTCATCTACTGGGAGGCTTTCTGGGCTTCCCAGAACTTCTGTCAGCTGCTTTACTGCCCCAGGGGAGAGATTGAATTCAGTGCAGATGTCTGCACACTTGGATATATACCTGCCAGCTCCTAGTAGGTCCTGGGTCTCTTCCCCCTCTTATTGACATGTGAGCTCATCTGCTGCTCAGATCACCCAGTGACCAGGCACTCTGCATAATTCTTATTTCACAGATGCAGCCACTGAGGCTGAGGAGCTTACCTGACTACCCCAAATACTCCCAGGGCAAAGTTGAAGTTGAGCCAGAGCCCAGGTGTCTGGGGCTCCCTGCACTGCCCTCCTCATTTAGCCCTCTTCTCACTCTTACCCATCCTTGATGAGTAGAGGCCCCAGTCCCAGAGAATAAGGATAGACCACTGCAGGCTCTGCACATCCCCTGGAGCTCAGGCCACCCACGCCAGTATATAAATGAAGCCACTAGAAATGGGATGATGGCTCTGGGACAGGTGATGGCACTGAAGGAGGAGACAAGTTCCAGGCTTGGGTATAGGACCCCTATGGACTCACTTAATTCTTTAGGAAACATGAACAGTAGGGGGTATTGCTTCTTGTTAAGAGACTCGGTGGGGACAGCAGGTCACGGTTCTGTAGCCCTTATAACAAGACATGTGGGACAAAGTCCACACACCTTAGTGAGAAACCCAGAAGACCTCCTGCTGAGGGTCTTACGGGTACCATATATGGAATATTTGCATCTCACCCAAATTCCTATATTAGAATTCTCATCCCCAAGGTGAGAACATTAACGGGTAGGGCCTTTAGGAGGTGATTAGGTTATGAGGTAGAAACTTCCATGGGTGCGATTAGTGTCCTGATCAAGAGACCCCAGAGAACTGCTTGCCCTTTCCACCATGTGAGGACACAGCGAGAAGACACCATTTATGGACCAGGAGACACCCAATCTGCTGGCACCTTGATCTTGGACTTTCAGCTTCCAGAGCTGCAAGAAGCACAGTTCTATTGTTAGAAACCACCTAGTCTATGGTACTCGGCATAGCAATCAGAACAAAGACAGGGTCACATAGAACAGGTGAAGGGAAGATCCTGTCACAGCTGCACGGCCACTTCTGGGCTCAGCATCCACTCCCTGCCTGAGCATTAGTCCCCTCACTTCCCTCTGGGGCCCGTTTTTAGCCCCTCATCATGTGTCTCAGGAGGGCTGATCCTGCTCCTTGTCTCCAGGGTGGGCACCTCAGAAGATCTGGCTAGCCAGAGGCCCAGTGTGGCCAATGGTGGATGTGAGATCTAGGCTGTTCACTGGGAGTGCTACGCAGGGCATCACTCACTCATTAAGCCCAGCTGATGGGAAGGGAGGTCAGCCTTGCATGTGGAACCTGAGCCCCTTCCTGTAGCTGAGGCTTTCCAGAGGGTACAACAATCAAGAGATGGGGAGTGACTAAGCCCTTGGGTCTGGCTGTACCTGAAGCCAAACGTTCCCTAGGCTTTGCAGTCATGTGACCAATGACTTTGAGTTGAACTTGAGTCAAGTTTCTATCTCTTGCAACCAATGGTGCCCCAATATCTGAAAGGCACAGGATTCAGAGGGGAATCCTCAGGACGAGGGCTGTCAGATGTCTCTCTTTCTCAAGGTGGGGAGGGGGGAGCTCATCAATGTATCTGAGGAGATTCTCCTACAAAAGGGACCAGGGTGAGAGGCAGGTTCTTCTACTCTTTCAGGCTTGGCCCAGCCCAGTAGGAGCAGAAAGCCAATCAGATGAGCTCAAGATAAAAGAGCTTCTTCCAAGCCTAGCAAATTTAAGCCTCAGGAGATCAGCAGTTAGCATAATGGCTATGTCGCTGGCCTCCCACGTAGTCGACCGCCGTTTGAGTCCTGGACCCAGTGGCTTAAACTCACGCCGGGCGTGTGTGCACACGTGCCCAAGATCCCAAGAGGAGAATGGAGGAGAAGGGATTGCGGCGTGGCCATCCCCTCTGGGGGGTGATTTCTCGCTTTCTATCTCTCTGTCTCTCTCTGTCTGTCTGGTGAGCACACGCGCCCTATAGCAAAAACCTCTCCCCCCCAAAAAAAAATTTAAGCCTCAGAATTTCAGTGGGGTGTGGGAAGAATGTCACTTTCTCTGTGTCTGAATTAGCTCACTTACCTGCCATGATGGTACGGGTAGAGACGGTAACCTGGGTCATTCTTTCTCGCCAACTTTTCCTAGATTTTCTGCAAAGCCAAGGCCTTGGAGAGAAACAAGATTTCAGTCTCTGGTCGTTGGTCACATGGATTGCTCCTAAGACATTTGGCTAAGGCCTGGGGGCTGGGGTCTATGCTTCTACGGCAGGAACACCTCACTCTGGGGTTATCTCCTTCACAGAGGGCTCCCAGGAAGCCTGATACAGCACTCCAGAACCTTCCCTCCTCTCCCTCAGAGCAAGAAGAAACCTTCCTGGCCTAGCAAGGAGACACCCCACAACTACTCTAGGACCCTGAGTCCCCCCCCCACTGGCCCCTCTTCATGTTCCTTCCTCTGAATCAGTCTATGTTTTACCTGTGGCCCTCAGCAATGGTGCTCTGCTATGGGGGGCCAGGATCTGAGCTTGGCTGGGCTCAGCCTCCTCTTCACAGGCCTCTGTGGGTCTTTTTTTTACCAGCTTCTCCAACTTTGTGGTCTGAGGACCTCTTATTTCTTAGAAACTATTGAGGACCTCGAAGAGTTCCTGTGGATATGGTTATGTTTTGTTATTTACTATGACAGAAGTTAAAACTGAAAGTATTTTTATGTTTGCTTATTTGTAAATAACAAGAATAAGCCCATTACGATGAACATAAAATTATAATATTATGAGTGATTGTTATTTTCTGGGCCATCTAGTGGCATGATGGTTGAGATGGCTGGATCCTACATGGCTGACTGAATGGTTCGAGTCCTGGACCTAGCAGCTTGAAAAACAAGCTAGGCACATGAGCGTGCATACCCAAAATCCCCAGAGGAGAATGGAAGAGAAGAGATTGCACCGTGGTCATTCCCCCTGGGGGGTACTTTCTCGCTTTCTTCCTCTCTCTGTCTCTGTCTCTCTCAAGTGAGTGCACATGTCCTGTAGCAAATTTTTAATAAATATTATTTCCTAAAACAAAACAAAACGTGAGTAGGAAGAGCAGTGTAGCGAGAGTCTTGCTAGTGTCTGGCTCATAGGGAAATAGAAGGTGGCTCCTCGTCCTGAGCATCACATAGGTGGCCTCTGAAGGACCCCACTGCACACTCTAAAAGGACAGGAGGGAGAAAGGCAAACGGTCTCTCAGAGCTGTTACCATGGTAGCTTTGACCTCCAAACATCCTGGAACAGCCTCGGGGAACCCCCAGGGGTCTCGGGATCACACTTTGAGAACCACTATCTCCCTGTCACCTTGGCGCTGCTGTCTGTCCTGGCTCCCCCCAGCCTCCCTCATATTTCAGGAATTTTCAGCTTTTGTTCCTTCTGCTAATGGCACATTCCTTCCAGATTTCCTTTTCCAGATTCCTGAAAGAAAGAGAATCCATCTGGCCCAGGTCTTCTTTCCCAGTCAGGAGTCCCTGCTCAGTCCATGCAACTGAGGGCCCAAATGTTGATTTTATTTACCTTTAATTAATTTAAGTTCAAGTAGCCCCTTGTGGCGAGTGGCTGCCATACTGGCCAGCATGGTCCATTTGGTGAGGTCATACCTGTCAGATGCCTGGCAGGGAGCCTGGCCCCATGTCAAATCTGGGAACGGGTGGCTTTTGTTCTTGTTTTCATTACTGTCATAGAGACCAACCAGACTTCGGTCCTATGGGTCTGACTTAGGTCCACGGGACCAGGCATTCTTGGAATTCTCCAAGGCTAATGACTTCCTTCAGGAAGGCTAAACTCCTCTTCTCTGATAGGGAGGCCCCCCTTGCACCCCATTCTCCCTCTGCACAGAGCTCCCTGGGCCTTGCACGTGTCCATGTATAAATGAGCAAGTACTGGAGATCAAAGACCCAGCAAGGTCCATAAAAGAGAAACCTCTGGGGAGACTGAGACTCAGAGGAGGAGACTGAGGCTTAGAGGGGGGACTGAGGCCAGAGAATTCATAACCATAAAAGTATCTGGGGTGGGGGAGATGACCAACGTCCCTGTTCCTGAGTAAAATCACCAACTGCTGACAAGCCTGATGTAAACTCTCTGCCCTGCCAACACCCAGAGTGGGTATGTGGGCCCTCCACGCACCACTCAGCCGGATTGGGCCTCGCTGTCAATCTCAACCTTCAGCCGAGGTGGAGGGGATGAGTGCGGGTGGAGTGGTGGGTGCTGCAGATGAAGAAATCTGGGATACAGGCAATAGTGGGGAAAGACAAAGGTCAGAGATGAAGGTGAGGGGTCTGGCGCAGGGGCAGAAGTGTCAGAGAGCAGAGAGGTCTGGGGGTGAGAGGGGTCAGTGAGCAGGCAGCATGTCCTGCCAGAGCCTGCTCCTTGCATCAGGCTGCCTGACAGATGGTAGCAGGGAACTGATCAAACATCTGCACATTTGCCAGCAGAATGCAATTTTGCTCTGAGCATTCAACAGCCAGGGGCCAAATCCATCCACTCTCACCAGGAAACTGCATATCTGAGCACTTTTCCTTGATTTCGTGGAAGGGGTAGCAGGGCGGAAGGTCTTTTGCAGTGGGCCCATGCTGAGCGGGAAGCAGCTGGCAAGAGTTGGCACCTCCTCCCCATGGTAGGTCCCCACCTCTGCATCCCAGACTGATGGAGCAGGAAGAACATCCGCAACACAGGTGACCCTGGGTGGTAGAGCGCTCAGAGAGGGGAGGTGCTGCAGGAACCTCACCAAGCCTGGGATATCCCTTGGGGCACACGTGAGTCAACCCCAAATCCCAGAGTGCTGGATGGGAACCTGCCCCTGAGGGGGGGGAAGCTGAGGCCTGGCAAGACACTGGCTTCCTGGGGCAGCTGAGTGCCCAGGCTCCTGGGCTGGGACAGCCTCTGGGTCCTTTCCTCTGCCCATGACTGTCTCCTGGCACAGACTCCCTTCAGCTTGGTTCTTTGCTCCCTGAGGAGGCAGCTGCCTGCTTTCTTCTCGACCCTGGCTCAGTTCACAAACTCTTTTCAATGTATGCACAGCGCTTGGCCAACAAGGACTTATTCAGCACAGGCCCATGTCCCCCAGAGGGGATTGTTATAAAGTATAAGCCATGTTTCTCTCTAAAGCAAGGACAGGCGATTCCCAGAGGAGAAAAGACTGCAATGCAGATGTGAAGAGGCATCAGCCTCACTGGTAATCAAGGACATTCCTATCAAAATCCAGTGAGATATCTCTCTAGCCAGCAGGCTGACCAGACAGCCAGAGGAAACAGGCCCCTGCCCCCGGCTCAGAGACTGCAAGCACTGCTTCTGTCCATCCAGCTGTGGACAAAGGAAACAGCACACAGGTGGCCAGTGCTGAGGGCCAAAACCAGCAGGTGCCGGCAAAGGGCGTGGGTGCAGTCTGGTGCATACCTGTAGCAGGCACGGTAGCTTCTAGGTGCAGGTGCGCATGTGCTAATGGGAAGACAACAAGAGTTGTAGCAAAGTGAAATGAGCAAGTTGCAGACTAGAACAGCACCATGAGTCCATTTTATTAAAAAAAAAATGTGCACAAGGGTGTCAGTGTGTATGGGGTACATGAGTGTGTGTGTATGAGTGTGTGTGTGTACCTGTGACTGCATCTGCTCCTGTGCACACAATTCCATGGGGCACAGACTATGTGACTATTGGGTTGTTGAAAAAAATCATGATGCAAAAATGCATGGTGACTTTTCCAACAACCTAATACATGGTCACTTCTGAAAGTGGCTGGAATCTTCCATCTTTCCTTCTACAACGCTTGGGGGTTTTCCCCTAGGCCTGTCTGACTTTGTAATAAATTAATTTTTAGGGAAAAGTCTCCCCGGGACTTGTGGTCAGAAGCTGCTGCAAAGCCTGCTGAGAAAGTACAGATCTGTGCCTTGGCATTTGATAGAAAGTGGTTGGATATGGAGGATCTATTGCTGAGCGAAGCTAGATACTGGATGTATCCACTTAATATATACCGACTATCCACACTTTATGGTAGATATCAAAATATTTGCAGGGCATAAAAGCAGTGAAAATAGTTATGGATGCTGGGGACCAGCAGTTAGGGTAATGGCTATGGTGCTGAATTCCCATGTAGTCGACTGCGGTTCGCATCCTGGACCCAGTGGCTTAAAACTCACGCCGGGTGTGTGTGCTTGCGTGCCCAAGATCCCGAAAGGAGAATGGAGGAGAAAGGATTGTGGCATGGCCATCCCCCCGGGGGGTGATTTCTTGCTTTCTATCTCTCTCTCTCTCTGTCTCTCTGGCGAGCACACGCGCCCTATGGCAAAAACCTCTACAAAAAAAAAAAAATTATGGATGATGAAGACCGTGTGGAATGGAGAGGGAGAAGGGAAGAGTATAGAGAAGGATAGCAAGAGAACAAATGGCGAGGCATGACATTAGTGAGACTCAGAAATGGTGTCTTCCCTGTAGATGATAACGTGTATAGTATTCTCAACTGGACTGGTCTGAGAAGTATTTCATGTTGGGTAAATTCTCTTTACATGCCAAATGATATATAGTGATTGAGTGTTTAAAAAGATAATGAGAATACATACTACTACTACTAATCTGAAGAGGGAAAAAGAAAGTGCAGTGTCTATGCAGATGTGACCTCTGCAGGCCTCGAGCTCCTGGGCTATAAGATGAGAGTAGCAGCCCTCCCCTGTTCTGTGTCCTCTATGGGTGCAGCAAGGCCGGGGGGCATGGCCGGCTGGCTGGAATGTCCATGTCGTCCCTCCCTCCGGCCAGGTGGGCCTTCTGCTTGCTGTACCCATGGACAGCCCAGCACTCCCACCCTATACTTCCCACACATACTCAAGTGGGTGAGTCAGGAACTGCGTCACCACAGGCATCCAGGAGGAGCTCTCAGTGCCACCCTGAGGTCAGTCAGGTGAGGAGAGGTCAGAGCCATCCTCTGGCAACACCCGAAGAGAAGCCCACCATGCTGCAGGGAGAGCCCTCCGGGGAACACTTTCCAGGGAACATACCCCCCCTCAGGAAATCAGCTGCCCTGAGAAGGAGCGCACCCTGGGAGGTGCAGGGGACACCAAGGCACATCTCCACAATCAGCCACCAGGTGCCCAGCGATGACAGCCCAGGAGGGCTGGCACAGGGCCAGCCAGGGTAGGGGGCAGGTTTGGGATAGGAAGCTGACAGGTCATGTGGCCCCATCTTAGTTTGCAGTCCTACGAGAGCTGCATAAATCGTTCTCAGCAGTGTCTGTGACCCATGGAAACAGGTCCAGGGCTTCCCTGGGCCAGCTGTGGGGTCACTTCACTCAGCCTCTTCCAGGATCAGGGAAGAGAAAGGTTGGGTCCACCTAAGAACAGAGAGGGTACTGCGGGAGTGCGTGAGGAACACGTGGAGCTGGCCTTTCATCCCCTCACTCAGGACTGGGGGCCTCACTGCTGACAGCTCCACACAGGCGGTTCCAGCAAAACACTTAAGCCCCGATTCCATGTGCGGAGGGGATGGCTGTTTCCAAGACCAGGGCAGACCAGGTTGCTAGGGTGCGAGGCTCTGGCTCTCAGTGTCCATGCTGGCTCTGCTCCTGCCTGTACATGGGTCAAGAGAGAGCGCCGGCCCTCTAGCAAAACATTTTTTAATTATATAAATAAATACACACACACACACACACAAAATGGGAACCAGCAGTTAGTGTAATGGCTAAGTCGCTGGACTCCTACGTAGTCAACCGCGGTTCACATCCCGGACCCGGTGGCTTAAAACCCACGCCGGGCACGTGTGCATGTGTGCCCAAGATCCCGAGAGGAGAATGGAGGAGAAGGGATTGCGGCGTGACCATCCCCTCTGGGGGGTGATTTCTCGCTTTCTGTCTCTATGTTTCTCTCTGTCTGTCTGGCAAGCACACACGCCCTATAGTGAAAAAAACCTCTCCAAAAAAAAACAAAAACAAAAACAAAAACCACACACATACACACAACAATTTTCTCCCTCCATTTTGCCCAAAGACTTTTTAAAAGACTCTTGGTGAAGTGCCCTGAGCACTTGTCTTAGCCATTTTTTGTGTCACTCACAAAGTACAAGTTTGACTCACTTTTCTGGTGACTGGGAAGCCCAAAGGCATTGCAAAATGGCAGAAGGAGGACTTCTAGCAGCGCAGAGTGTGGTCTACATCCACGTGACTTTCTCTCTGCTTCGTTTTCTCTCCTCATATACACATCCAGACTCAATCGGGGGGGCCCCACCCTGATGACATTATCGCACCCAAAGGCCTTACCCTGGACACCATGAAGAGATTAAGTTTTCACTTAACAATACAATCCAGTTTCAACACATGGATTCTGGGAGGATATCCAAATTGCAAGACGTGAAACTTGGGGGACAAACTACTATCCGCACCATAATCACACCTGTGCCAGGGAGCTTCCCCACTGCTGGAGGTGGAGGCGGAGTTGAGTAGGGTCTCACCAACACCAGAGCAGGACAAGGCCCCAGTTTCCCTATTCCCTCTATGTGGGGAGGGTGGCTGCACCCCCTAAAGTCTGTCACACAAGGGAACCCTCATCTGGTAACCCAGGCACCAGGACTAGGGCGTTAGGACCCAGTTGGCGACATACGGACTTGTGCTGGCCTTGTGCAAACCTCTCAGCTGTTTCCCAATGCCATTATGCATTTTTCATGCAAGGCAAATGGCTCCTTGAGCATTAGTCCTCCTATACTGGGGCCAATCCTGGCATAGCAACTATGGGCCTTTGAAGTATTTCAGCCCGATATTAATAAATCATAGGGCACAGATTGCAGGGAGACTATTAACTGTTACAAGGCAGTGCTGAAGAACTGCATTCGTGCAGAAATGAGGCTGCTGCCGGGAAGGGAGAGGAAGGAAGTTGACTTCTGTTCTCAGGTATAACTGGGCCCTGCTCTGCACTAACTTACGTATTAGTACATGCTTTGTGTCCTCAGTCACAATGTCTGACTGCTCTGAGCACCGGCGCCCTCCCAAGATCTCAGGGAAACAGTACCACCTGCCTGCTACCATTGCCCTTTAGGAGAGGGTCCAAATTCCTCTACAGAACCTACCAAAGCCTGCACCAACCGGATCTCCTGAATCTGGGGCCCCTTCGCCTTCTACACCCTCCCCCCACACACACCCTCCGCATGGTCAGTTTGAACTTCCAGCAGAGGCCTGGACAGGGAGAATTCTCTCCTCCAGCCTTAACCGCTGCTGTCATTTCCACTTGAACTGGAAGGAGGAGACCCATGTACCGGCTCTCCAAGTGCTTAGAAGTTATTAACCAAGCTGATAAACGGTGATAAAGTAAGGTCTGTCCCTCCACCTTGACCACCTTTACGTTAACTGTTTGGACAGAGAATTCTAGGCCCTTGGGGGTTTCCTGACAACCTGTGACCATACCCTGTCCTCCCTCCACTACCCCTCCACTTTCATCCTCAGCATAAATGGACCCTACAGACTTCCCCTGGATGCTGTGCTCCAAGTGACGAGGCTCGGTCTGCACGCTGCCCACACAGCCACTCCCTGTCCCCCTCTCACAGCAGGCACGGCCCCGTTCAGGAACGGGACAGGAAAGAGGGAAACATAAAGGGAGCGTGGGGCCATTTGAGAGGAATTCCAAGGTCCTGAGTCTCACTGCCTAAGGGCAGCATGGGCTTTAGTGGACATGTCCCCTTGACTTGAAGAGAGTGAGAGCAGAGCCCATAAAGCTGGGCCTGACTGGGAGCCCTCCTCGTCCTGGGTTTAAGGTTGGTACTGCCCCTACCTGGGTTCACATGCCCAACATGTAGCCCTGGCCCTTACGTTTAGGAGCTGATATGAATCCGTAGCAGAGATGTGCCAGAGCCAGATTGTAAGGGTCATTTGTTAAATGTCCCAGAGTTGCATGAGATGGCTGTTAAACACCATCATTATTAAAAATTGAATTATGGACCGGCCCTGTAGCACAGTGTTTAAGTGCTATGTGGAGGGAGTCAATCCCACATGGCTGACTGTGGTTTGGATTCTGGCTCTGGCAACTTGAAAAACATGCTCCGTGTGTGTGTGTGTGTGTGTGTGTGTGCATGTGTGTGCATGCCCAAGACCCTGACAGGAAGGAGGAATGGAGGAAGGGGGATCATGGTGTAAGCAGACTCCATTGAGGGGGCATTTTCTTTCTCTCTGGTGTGCACATGTGCCCCAGCATTAAAATGTTCGTTAATTAATTAAAAATAAAGTTATATAACTTAAAAATAAATGAGTTATTTTAAAAACAAAAGTGATGTTCCAAACTCTTAACTTTTTGCTTATCTCACTGCATCGTGTTATCACTTATGCTATTGAGGTTTTTGTGCATCTTACCTTGTTCAGTAGGAATATGACACGATGACATGCCCTGCACATTTTCCCAAACCTGCACACCGTGGCATCCCACTGGTGGACTGAAGTCAGTCACAATGGGAGTATTTACACCATAGGAATTGGCACACGCTATGCATCAGAGCTTTTTCCTCCAAAGGGCCAGCTGTCACGCAGCAGTACTCGCTGAGCTATGCTGGCCTCAGTGTTACCTGCAGACGAAGTCCATTCTCACCCTCCAGCTGCATTTCCAAATGGACAAGGTACTCTCCTGACAGCTAAAGCACAGCCTTGTTGAAAGCACTGCTCAAATACAGGAAATGTCAGCTCTTAAGAGATCCACTCAGCTAACAGGGAGTGCAGGGATATTTACTCTCCTAAGTTCTTATCTGAGCGTTAGGGAAAGGCTCGGCGCTGGTCTTCAGAGGGCTCTCAGCTTGCCTGGGTGCCAGGGTGGGGAGCCTCCAGGCTCTACCTCCCATCCTCTGCTCCCAAGCGGCCACTCACCTTCCACAGAGAGGACTGCAGTCAGCAAATGTCCTGACCACAGGAGCATGCCCTGGACTGGGCCAGCTGCTGCGGGGTTGGGAGAGGCTTCGTGGCCACAATGAGTGTTGCCCTCCAGTTTCAGGCTGGTCTGAGAGTCCTCCTGAGAGAGCCAGCCCCATACAGTCAGGAATGTTGACGCGGGGGCTGTTGGTGCTCAAACAAAGGAGCAGTGGGTCTGGACAGCCTTGGCCCTCTCCCGGTGGCTTCCAGACACATCTCTGGCCCACAATGAAAACTGTGTGGCTTCAAGGGAGACCGGCGCCCGCTCCCTCAGTCTGGGCAGCCGTGCCTGGTCCCGTGGTCCTGAGGAAAGAAAGGCTTGGGCTGAGGACCCAAAGGGTGGAATTGAAAAGAGGCCCAGACCCCGGGAGCAAGCACTATGGTGGAGGCGGGGTGCGGAGGGGGTGGGGAGATCTGGGGCCAGCAGTCAGTGGGCTGGGCAACAGAAGGCTAAGGCCTAGAGAGCTGAAAACAGTGGCTGAAGGAAAGACAGAGAGTGTTGGAATTGGCTTGAGAGCTGAGGGCCAGTGGGCTGCTGGGACACCCTCAGGCTGAGCCCCCTGTGTCTGCGGCTGGGCCC
>NW_006159510.1:5773337-5793499 GCF_000334495.1 Tupaia belangeri chinensis
CCCTCCTGCCTGTTCTCAGTAGGGAGCGCTAGGCAGGATCCCAGTGGCAGTTTGGGCAAGAGTTAGGCCCAACTCCATCCCAGGATTCAGCTTGGTAGTCTCACAATCGTGGGAGCTTTCTAACAGACTCCATAAACCTGCTAAGAAAAGCCATGCATAGGCTCTTCCCACTCACAACTGTTCATGGTTACACAGCCGCTGCCTAATCCAACCCAGGAAGTGAAGGTGAGGAAGGAGAAAAGGAAGGGGGGTGGGGAGGACAGGCTCCCGGCCAGGTGGGGGGAAGTGAGGGCAGGGCATCCTGGACCCCAGCAGGAGGTGGCAGATGTGGGCGCCAGCCTGGAGCCAGCTTGCCCAGAGGACCTGGCTCTTCCGCTGTGGTGAAACCTTAGGCGCTCCTTCCTTCCTTGGGTCACCCAGTCCTGGGATGGATGCATAAATCATCCATCCAGGCAATAGATGAGCTTTGCCAACACCGCTGCCTGGGTCAGCCTTGGGTCAGCAGGGGCCTCAGGTTTGCAGGGAGCTGCAGGGTTGATGCCTTCTGGATGTGATGTGGGCATTGGCATTCGTGGGAGTCAAAGAGCAGACAGGCCCTTCAGTGTGAGGGTAAGGGTATGTCCAGCATGGAGCCCCAAATCTTCATGTGTTCTTGATGGTTCTGAGCAAATCAGCATCCCGTTTTCTAGATGGGTTGACTCAGAGGTGTTTCCTCTCTCTTGGGCCTGACAGGTGCTGGAGTCGGTGACTGAGATCTTGGGCACCCACGGACCCTTCCCGAGAGCTTGTTCCTTCTGTGTGCCCAGGAACCTGGCTCAGGGCCAGAGGCCTCCCTGCAGCTCCTGCACCTGGCTCCCTGGGGATTTGTGCTGAGTGACACCTGCAGGTGACAGATCCAATGCTCTGAACCAGGCCTGTGTGCCCGGCTGAAGGACAGCCAGGCCTTGCTTGGCAGAACCAATTGAGGTGGCCCAGCCCCTCAGAGCTGAGTGTTACCCAGGTCCCTATTTGTAAGAGCCTGGTCTGGCCAGAGGAGTGCCTTCAGGAAAGCAGAAAGGCGGCCCTTGTAGGGTGCACAGGATTCCAACTTCAAGGAGCGTCTCAAGTTGCTCAGTCACATTTTTTCCAAATGACAGCTGCTGCCAGCACAGGCCAGCACAGGTAGGAGCAACCAGGCTCTGTCCTGGACTAGGGGAGCTCCCCAAGACATCCCAGGACTAGACAGGCCTTCCCACTCCTCTAACCTGGGCATCCGAAGTGCCAGGGACAGAGAATGCACAAGTGCAGCATGTTCGCTCAGCACAAGTGGAGCACCTATGCCAGGACGCCATCAGTAGGCCCTTGCAAGGGCTCAGGGTGGGTTCTCCCAGCCCCCACGGCCATCCCACACAGAGCCTCCAGAGCAGATAGCGCATCTCAGAGGCACTGACATCCTTCCCCATGGTCTTTTCATTTCATTAAACAGATCTCCAAGTCTCTCCTAACAAGCATGGAGCTCTCACATCCTGTGGACAGGGTGGCCAGTGTTCTGAATGGAAGCTGGATGTGAGGTTAGCTGGGCAGCACCTCAGTCCAGAGATTAAAGAGCCCAGCTTTGGGGGTCTACAAATACTCCTCTTAGATCTTCCCTTTGCCCCTGGCTGGAGATGTAGCCTCCAGCAAGCTTCTCTCTTCCACAACACCTTCATAGAGGCCCTGTTCCCTGCTTCTCTGGATTGTGAGAATTAAATGCCTTGTAAAACACATAGCCCAGGGGCCTCACTCTGTAAAAGTCACCTGTTATTGCGATTCTTCTTATTAGCATGGTCATTCTTATTATTCTTGTTATGACCGCTATTAGTATCATTATCATCTGACAAAAGACACCTCCAGCCTGCTGTCCCCCTTCTGAGTTTAGGGTTCTTCTTTCACCCCCGTTCCCCCAGCAGCACCTAGAGAGAAGCCACCCTGCGGTATCAGTGTCCGTAATAAATCCAATACTGCTGCTCAAGTACTTAGGAACTGCTGAGGTGGCCGGCTGCTCTCTGGGCTGTGCCAGGGTCCTGGAGAGACTGGCCAGCGCGGGCCTCCACCTTCCGGAAGAAAGCCTGGGGCAAGGGATGTGCTGCAGAGAGAAGGGAAGAATGTCGACCTACCAAGGAAGAAAAACAAGCTTCAGACAGAAATTCAGCCGAGCCGCCACATGGAGCAAAGGAGCTGGAATTTCGCTATGTGCGCTGTGCACGGCGAGCCGGCCCGAGGCGCACAAAGGCTCTCGCTGCCTAATGAATTGATTTAGGGCTCGGCTCCTGATCTCCGGTGACATGTTATTTGTGTAACCTGCAGTTTTCTATTCACATAGTAATTTTCACCTCCCTCCCTGTCAAACAGAAGACAAGTTTTCACCTTAAGTCATAGCTGATGAGCAACCAAAATAGCAGGAGAGGCCGTCTAAATGAAAGTCATTTCACAAAGGGGCTTGACTGACAGGTGAGCACAATGGAAGTCGGGATAATGCCCGGGTTATCAAAGCAGTCCCAGGTGGGCAGACGAGAACAGGCATGTTCCCGAGCTGGCTGCAGGGCTGTCTCCCCACCCCCTCCCTCCCCGCCCCCGAAAAAGGCCCAAAAGCACAAATTCACAGGCCAGCGTTCATGGGCCCAGGCGTTTCTCTTCAAACATTTTCTGAATCCTAACACGAGTTTGATGAGTGTTTTCTTGAGGTGGGAAATGAGAGGGAGGAACTATCCGATGCAACAATTAAAATCATCTTCCTCCTGGAGTAAGCACATTTCATTGTACTGCTCACGCCCTTTCACCATGAATCCCGACTTGGATCCTGACTTGGTGCTTGGCGATTCATAAACAAGATGCCCCTTCATGGGATAGGGTTTGAGAATGGAAAGCCTGACCTTGGGATCAGACAAGGCTGATCTCAGTAGCTCTGAGGCTTAGTCACTGTGTTGCTTTGTCCAAAAAGATGCAAATGTTCCTGAAGTTCTCTTTCTTTGCCTATAAAAATGGGGAAACCGAACCTTCTTTGCAAGATTGTGCAAATCCAGTGAAAAAATCCAGCTGCATACGCACAAAGTGACAACAGTAAGCAAGCGTCTGGCACAGACATAGTGCTGTCTGGAACAGCATGCACTGTACCTGGCAGCTCAGAGGCACCACACGGAAGAGCTGTGTCTGCTCAGAGCCCTTACTCCCCCCCACATCAGGCCCCTCTGGCCCTCCAGGAGAGGCCCTGCCTTACTCCTCGGAGCTGCATTCCTGTGTCTGGGTTCTCAAGGGGAAGCAATGGGTGGCGTGCTGGGTGGCCCAGCAGTAAATCTTGAACAATGAGGTGGCTTGGTTCCCTCCTACAGAATGGACTGAGCTGCCTGCGGAGGAGGCCATGGGAGGCTAATGAGTCAGTGTTTGTAAAATGCTTTGCGGCTCAGATGAAAGGCTACGGGGTTGGGGGGATATCTCAGAGGTGATCATAGGGAGTACACACCCCCACGCCCCCAGAATGAAGGCTGAAGGGCCCAGGCAGCGGTAGGAGGAGTCAGGGCCAGACCTCCCTAAGTCACCTGCCTGGGAACCACCACAGAGGCTGCCCTTGCTGGTGCTGTCCAGAGCCTGGGGTCCAGGAGGCCCTTGTGCATGTCTTGCAGTGACTGCTCGCCCAGCAGGTTGCAAGTGAACCAGAGGGAAACAAGGTAGGAGGTAGTGGCACCCAGAAGGGGCCTCCCTGTATCTCAGCATCCCCATTCATCCACAGAGGATCCGCTAACAGGGTGTGGAGATACGCGCATGTGCCCCGAATGGGCTGCTCTATTCCCAAACCATGCCTGTGCATGGGCAAGGAGCCACCAGCTGCAATGCAGACCATGTGGCCCAGTGGACATGAGAGGACAAGAGACCAGATCCAGATCCACCAAGTCTCCAGACCTCTGGGAACAGAGGGCACAGGGACTGATATTGCCCTGTCCACGGCTGTCTATAGCCCTAGCTCCTGCCTGGGATTTCTGCTCCTTCTCAAAGACCTAAAGAAACTTCTGAGAGGTATGAAGATCTTCACAGGAGGTCAAGAGCTGCGCTATCCAGAGCAGTGGGGGCTGGTCCTGAGGTCGGTGAGCCCCATTCGAGAGAAGCCATGAGTGTAAGACACACACACAGGGTTTCAGAGACTCAGCACCTGCAGAGTGACCAGGTCAGTAACAATTCTGACACTGACTACATGTTGAGATGCCCATGTGTGGATTACTGGGTTAAAATATACGGTCTAAATTAAAATCCATCTGTTTCTTTTTATGGCTTTTTAATGTAGACACAAAATTTTACATGACACAGTGGCTCACATTCTGTGGCCATTGGACAGCCTGATCAATGACCAGCCACCTACTTTCAGCTGTGACGACACAAGGCGGAAGTGGAAAGGCACCTGCCCTCTCCAGAACTGGATGGACGAACAGTGGGTGAGAGAATGAACCCCTTGGGAAAAGTCACATTCAGAAGACAAGTGGCCTGTGGGGCAGCTTGCAAGTACCCAGTGGAAGGGATTTGGGGTATTTTATAAAGCACACTGACCCAGTCCAATGGGTCATGCCTCTGGGAGTGGTCTGGCCATTAGCAGGCACAGCAGTGCCCAAAGCTCCTTCTCAGCAGGACCCAGGGTGAAGGCAGAGGCAAGCTGATCATTCACTGAAATAACCACGGAAACGCTGGCCTCAGCAGAGACGTCCACCTGCCTGGGCACTGCCTCCGGAACTCCCTTCTCCAGGTCCCAGGGCTCTGTCCAGCTTCTCTTGTGGCCTGAGTAAAGCAGGTCACCCCTCACCCGGCAGTAACCCAGAGCCCCCACCCCATCCATCACTGTCAACTGGCTCTGTTCTAAAAGTCGGCCTGGCCACGGCCGTTTCCGCCACACACAGGAGAGAACAGAGGAGTCCACGTGGGGCAGCCACTGGCAAAGGTGCCTGGTCCAGACTGGAAGGTGCCTTGCCAAGTGCAACTCGGCAGCCTGCTCCAGCCGGAGGCCAAGCATCCTGGGGGTCACACGGCCAGAATGAGGTTGCTGAGAAAGAAAGAGGTTTTTCTGTCTGTCCAGACCCAGCTGGAAGGAAGTGAAGCCAGGCCCTGAGGTGACCCGGAGCCCCCACTAAGCGCTGGAGTCAGGGGTGTGGGGTGGGGACCAGCTTCCAAAGCCTCATTTAAGAGTTCCCTCTGTCTCTGCCAGCTGTGTGATGCCAGGGCTGCTGGAGACCCCCCAGGGGAGCTTCCATACCCACTTCTCTTCATGTTGACCCTCTGTGACCGGTGGTACTGGCACTCCCTCCTAGCAACCCAGCATGCAGTAGATGGTCAGGGTGAGCCACGCCTCACCACCTCTACTGGGGTCGTGTCTGTTCATTTATCTATTTGAGCATTGCAGCTTAAGTTTTGGAACTTCTCTGCGGGGCTACAAGCACACAGGGCCTTGTGCTCAGAGACCAGGTGCAGCCGATGTTCCACCTGGCAGCAACTCAGCTCATCTTGAGTGTCCTCAAAGGGCTATGAGGCTGAGGGAAGCTGTGCGCATCCCGCTTCCCACATCGACAGGGACAGCCCTGTGCTGGGGCAGGGAAGGACTAGTCCCTGCCCAGAGACGCACTCCCCACCTACTCCTACAAAACTCTCCCCTCTTCCAGGGCTATCTTTGTCTAGGGTTCCGAAGAAACAGATACTGAACAATGGTTGTCTTAAGGAAGGCACCCCAGGAATCTCTGGTAGGAAACAGTGGTGAGTGGGGAAGAGGCAGCCATCACCATGGTGTGTGAGGGAGCCCAGTACCACGAGAATTGGGACAGGATTGGGTCTCCAGAAGCAGAGAGCTGGGATACTGTGACTTCAGCTCCTGAAGCCACTAGATCTCCAGAAAGAACCCTGGGCCAACCATTCGCAGATGCCAGCAACTGGGAATCAGACCAGCGTTTGCACCACAATGGTACAAGGAAGAAGACGGCGTGTCAGATCGGCCAGGCTGTGCACCAGGAGAGAAGTTGCTACAAGCATATTGTATGGGAACCAGTAGTTAGTGTAGTGGCTATGTCGCTGGACTCCCATGTAGTCGACCACGGTTCAAGTCCTGGACCTGGTGGCTTAAACTCAACGCTGGGCAGGTGTGCTTGCATGCCCAAGATCCTGAGAGGAGAATGGAGGAGAAGGGATTGTGACATGGCCATCACCCCTGGGGGGGGCGTGATTTCTCACTTTCTGTCTCTCTGTCTCTCTCTGTCTTTCTGGCAAGTGCACACGCCCTATAGCAAAATAAATAAATAAATAAATAAAAAGCCTCTCCAAAAAAAAGAAAGAAAGAAAGAAAGCATATTGTATGGTTGTGATTAACATATGCCACCAGTGAACTCTTAGCAAAGCAGATTCCCTCCATGATGTGGGTAGGCCTCATCCAACAGTCGAAGGCCTTATGAACAAAACCGAGGTAACCCAGAGAAGGAATCTCGCCTCCAGACTGTAAAGTAGAAATCCTGCCTGACTGTCCAGCCTGCCCTTCTTACCAGACTGCCCTACAGATTTCAGATGGGCCAGCCTCTACAATCACAGGAGCCAGTTCCTTAAAGTCAAGCTGTGTCTCTGTCTCTGTCTCTCTGAGGAGCTCTGACATACAGATGCCCACAGTGTAGCTACAAGGCCAACCTCCAGCCTCCGCAGCTGTAGATGCCTCTCCTCTTCATCAGCACCAGCAGCCCGGCCCTATCTGAGGATCGCTCCATCTTTAGTTCTCCTCACGCTCTGAGTTCACAAGGCTGTGCTGGACCTAAAATGCTCAGAGACAATGTCTCATCTTTCTGGAGTGTGGGCGAGAGCTCAAGGTCATTCCCATGAACAAAGCTCAGGGAAAGCCCGAGATGGCTCAGCAGAACTCCTTGAAGACAAACATTTGAGATCCTGAAGATCTGGTCCTAAAGTCTGACCCAGCTGCCCATTCTACAGACAGGGAAACTAAGGTCCTAAGAAAACTATCCCCTCAATTCCTGACCCTGGCAAAAAACTAGGTATGACCATTCATAGTGCTCCCCACAGGCTGGATCCCATTTCCAGAGCTCCACCATGTTACTCAGGCATAGGCATCTGTGTGAAGGTCTCCAGCTGGGAAGTCTGGAATTCGGTCACATTGAAAGTCTCTTCTGCACACTCCAGTAGCAACTGTCTTAGGGACAGTAATCACTCAAGGACAACCAATTAGACATTTGCTATAGGTTCCAGTGAATGGAGAGGAGCCCTGGGTATTCATCCTGATAGCTGGAGAAGGGAAAGGGAAATGGATTGTCAGAGCATTCCTTCATGTGGTTTAGGACCCACTTGTAGCTCCCCATGTACCAGGCATTGTTCCTTGTCCTGAGAGTATACTGCTGCCTTCACCAAGACCAAGCCATCTGCACTACGTGGCAGCCCCAGAGAAGGCAGTGTCTAGTATGGAGGAGCCTGGAGTGATAATTTAGTCTATTGTCCCCACTTATGGTGGAAAAACTGAGGCCCAGGAGGTAAAACAGACTTGTCTGGTGCCAGGAACCAGGTAGACCTAGAATGCCCAGCCCAGGACTCTCTCCAGCCCTCTTCCATTCCCTTATTCCTCAACAGTAACATGAGATGGAGCTCATGTTGCCATGGGTGTTAGAGAGTATTTGAGCTGTCATAACAAAACTGGGTGGTTTAAACAACACACTGATTTCTTACAGTTCTGGAGACCAAAAATCCAGGATCAATGTGTTTCTGGGCTGGTTTCTGTGAGGCCAAACTTCCTAGCTTGTAGATGGCAGCTCTTTCTGAATCCTCACATGACTTTTCCTCTGTGCATGGAGAGAAAGAAAGATCCCTCACGTGTCTTCCTCTTCTTAAAAGGACACCAGACCTATGACCTATATGACCTCATTTGACTTTATTTATTTATTTTAGGGTTTTACCATAGGGTCTTTGTGCTTGCTGGAGACAAAGAGAGAAGAAATGAGAAATCACCCCCCAGGGGTATAGCCATGCCACAATCCCTTCTCCATTCTCCTCTAGGGATTATGGGCATACACACACATGCACCCAGGATTATTTTTTCTTTCTTTCTTTCTTTTTTTTTTAAAGGGAGATTTTTGTTATAGAGTATGAGCGCTCGCCAGAGAGAGATAGAGAGACAGAAAGTGAGAAATCACCCCCCCCAGGGGGGGGAATGGCCACACCACAATCCCTTCTCCATTCTCCTTTCAGCATTTTGGGCAAGCGTGCACACACCCCTGGAGAGTTTTAAGTCACCAGGTCCAGGACTCAAACCACGGTCAACTATGTGGGAGTCCAGCGATATAACCATTACACCATCTGTTGGTTCTCCCAGATAGATTTATAAGCCACCAGGTCTGGGACTCAAATTGTGGTCAACCATGTGAGAGTCCAACACCTTAACCTCCATGTCACCTTAATTACCAGAAAAGCCCTGTCTATAGATACAGTCACATTAGCTGTTGGGGCTTCAACAGATGAATTTGGAGGGCACAATTCCACCTGAAACAGAGAGTGACTGCTGGATGGGACCATGCTCCAGCATATCCCCCACAGGTAGGGAGTAGCAGGGGCCTGGATGGCCTTAGGAAGTAGCCACCCATCTACTTTGCAGATGGCCCGTACTCATCCGGCTCCTGAGAAAACAGTCCATCTGCATAGACACATGGCATGAGTGCCATAACCACGATGGGGCTGACTCCGTCATCATACAACGAGAAACCCATCCTGCCTCTCGCTGCCAGGGGAGGAAGGAAGGATGAAAGAGAAAACAAGTTAGTGCACACCACCCTTCAGCCAAGGCCAACTTCTTACCAGGGTCACTTCACTGAACTCTCAGTGATCACAGTGGGGCCTCATTGGCCCATTTCTAGAGAAAGGGCCATGGATGTTTCCTCAGTTACACTGCCCCATGCAGCAGTAGGGGTCTGATTTGCCCTGGGCTCTTCTAGCCCCCATTCAACCCTAACACCCCAGCTGCCAACAAGGAGGAGGGGCAAGCTCTTCTGAGAGCTGGATGGGTGATGGGAGGCCCCTGGCCCCCAGCATCGGCTGTTCCCTTGGCTGATATTTGAGCCCTGGACTTGGTTATTTTTTTATCCATTAAGTAATCCTGTAAGAGGCCAGAATGAAATCGAGACCCGCCACAGGCTGAGGCCAGGAGGACCGCTGAGATAAAAGGTCACACTGAGGGTGGCTGTCCTGGCCTGCTGTCATCCCAGACAAGGTACTGAATGAAGTTAGGACTCTGGGAGACTGGAGTCTGCACTGGGCATTTGGCCACCACTCAGCCCTTAGGGCAAGTCCTTGCTGAGAAATGCCCTCAGGCAGAGAGACCACTGGGTTCAAGACCGCCAAGCTTCTCCCTAGCTGTGTGATCCCTCCACCCTCCAGGTTCTACTCCTGTCTGCAAAACAGAATCCCCTCACAGAAACTCAGATGCACTCTCCACTATGTGAGGATCCTAGGGGGTTGCAGGGCACACAGCAGGTTCTTAATAAATGTGATTCCACACCTGGTGCCCGCTAAAGCCTAGGGGGCTCTGAGAGGACTGCCTGGGGCTCAGAATCTCCCACTGTCAAGGCCTCTGGCACCCACCTGGCAAAGGGCTCTTCCTCGTCAGTGTCTCCAGCTGGACAAAGCCAGCTGAGGCACATGGACATGGGACCCTTCACTTCCTGAAAGACTCCTAGCTGAGCACAAGAACAAAGTTGGTAGATCTATCCCCACACTCCCAGGGGCTCCCCCTATAATAAATCCCACAGCCACTCCCTCATACCCCAGAGGGAGCTCAGAGACTTTGCTGAGCCCCTGGCTTCTCTGCCCTCCATTGTCCCTATTCTTTAAAGCACTGGGATGTCAGCTTCATGAGGGTGGGGCCGCATCCTTTCACCCAGAGCCAGATCTGACACAGGGAAGCTCTTTGTTGGCTGCACAGATGGATGAATAGAGGCATGGACAGATGAGTGGGTAGATGAGTAGATGAGTAAATGGATGGATAAATGGATGGATGGATCCATAGATAGAAGGATGGATGGTTATGTGGACGGATGGACGAACAGATGGATAGATGGATGGGTGGGTACATGATGGGCAGATGTGCCAATGGCTAGGCAGATGGGTAGATGGAAAAGTGGATTAATAAATGGATGGATAGATGGATGATTACAAAGATGAATGAATAGACGGATGGTCACATGGATGAAGGGATGGATGGAGGGATGGATGGAGGAACAGATGCACGTAAGTGGCTGCACAGCCCAAGTGGGCTAGGTGTACTCAGGCAGCTAGCCTTTTACCTATGCAGCCGGGGAGCCCTATCTCAGTTTCCCTAATGAGTTCCAGAATCTCTCTTGTAGTTGGGAAAATCATTTTCCCTAAGACCTTCCTTCTTCAGTACCTAAATTAGCTGATTCCCCTTGAAGGAAAAAGGAGCAAGTGATGAGATGTTCCGATCTCTACTCTCTCTACCTCCCTGCTCAGGTGAAGGGGGAACCCACGCCTGCTCCCTCGGTGCATGCTGGGTGCTGGCTGCTCCACGGGAGATAGTATACAGTGCCCCAGCAGGAGCTCTGCTATATAGTCTTGTCCTGTTTACAGAGGGGAAACTGAGGTCCGGAGTCATTATCCTGTGGCCGCCGCCTACCTCCTTGGCTACTGAGGGGGTCTGGGGAAATCCAGCCACCCTCTAGAATCACCCAGCTTTGAAAGTCTTCAGCCCCATTCATGGGCTCTAAGAAATACCTCCTTCCTTCTACTTGCCCACAAAGAGGCTGCACCTGCCAAAGTTCTGTGGTATTATGGGACATTCAGTGCCTCTTTTCATCTGAGAGAGACACACACAGAGAGAGACAGAGGAGTCCCATGAGGCCTGAGCTGTCAGCCAAAGGTCAGTTCAAAGCTACCCATAGAGTCCAGACCTCCACCAGGTCCCGAGACACCCAGCCCTGACTAAGGGCTCCAGGGTCCAAACCCACATCCCAATCTTCCCTGTGCTCACAGAGTCAAAGCCAGAGCCGGGCAGTGCCAGCCCCAACCCTGACCCGGAATGGCCTCTCTAGGCTCCATAGCCTCAGAGCCCCAGTTCTGCAGAGCTGCGTGCAGGCCACGTGAGCCATAAATGGCATGTGTCTTTAGCATTCCTGCCAACATTCAAGAAACATGCCCAAGGATTAGGAAGGCGGTGAGGCCCTTCCAATTTCCTCCTTTACTTTCTTCAAAACACAGTCTGCTGGCTTCCATATCAAGCAGCCTCCTCTGAATTACCGGGTACTTTTCCCTCAGCGAGCTCAGTCTGTGTGTGTTGGCCCCCAGAAATGGGGACCGTCTCCATACCTCTTCCTGAGGCCCCCTGGAATCCGAGGTATGTGGCATGCCGCCTTCCAGCAGGGAAACGAGGCCACACATGCCTCCTGGGACAGCGGCCACTTGTCTGAGGAGTGCTTGGGGTCAGCAGGTGAGGAGTGGGGACCTCCTCCCCCATGCAGCTGGCCTCGAATCCCAGGAGCGAGTTTCTCAGAGAGGCGGTCACATTCCCCTGCCGAGCCTTGCACTTTGTAAGCACTTACTATGTTCTGAAGAAAGATAAGACAGGCCTGTCACTGCAGAGAGGGGGCTCATCTAGCAGTCAGCCCGGATGTCACTCTGTCCCCTCAGGCCCCTCTTCCCACTCCGTACACATATTGAGTTTACAGATTCACCAGTAAGATCTGTACCATCGGCATCGCCACCCTCCTACCCCTTCCTTGCCTGACTGTCCTGGTCCCAGAAGCTCAGGGCCCACCTCCTCTCCATCCTCCAGGCCTCCGCTCTGATGTCCCTTCCCAGGAAGCCCCTCTAAGGCCTGGGCTAAAACGCCCCCAACCATCCTCTCCAGCCCACCAGCCTGCTTGTGCTTCCTTCCTGCCTGGCAGGGGCTGAATCGTGAGCTCACTTGAATGTCCACCTCTGCCCAGCGCCCAGCAGGCCACATGCAGGAGCAGTCTCCAGGGAATGAATGAGTGCTAAGTGCTGACTGAATTTTTGTGGAGGAACACAAAGGAAGGAGGGCAGGAGGACTTGTCCGCAGAGGAGGCACCAGATTCCTTCCCAGGGGCATCTGAAGTGGCTGGAGGGGGTGGCCCCAGTGGTAGGAGCAGCCCTCATACAGGAGCAGACACTGCGCAGGCAAACTCCGGGACACCTAGTCATCTGCTGTTCCTGAATCGGTGGGCTGGGAGTGCAGGCCAGTCTAGAGCTGGCTCACCCTAGACTATAAAAAGGTTCTTGAAGGAAACAGACTCCATGTGCAGGGGCCCTTCTGACCCCCAGGGCCATCGACTGCAGCTCTGCCAGTCCTGAGAGGGAGCTAAAGATGAGTCCACCTGGTTCTCCCCTTCACAGGACCCTACGTGGCTCCATTGCCCTTGGCAAAACCCTCAGCCCCTTGGTGAGGTAGGGAGGGCTCCACAACACGGCCTCTGCCCTTCTCTGCCCTGAGCCCTTGACTTTCCCCACCCCTGCTACTCCAGACTTGCTCAGGGCACCCCTTTGCCTGGAGCTCACCATCTTCTTCCAGTTGCACAGAATTTCAACCAAATAATGCCTCCCCTGGAAACCTTCCAGACCCCAATTACCCATACTCTGTCCTAGCTGAGGGGCCTGAACTCCAGCCCAGCAACCGCTGACAGCCTCACCCCTGCCCTGTCTGAGTGTGCCAGCTCCCTGGACAGCCAGTGAGGGCCCAGCATCAACCAGCATGGACAGGGCACAGAGGAGTCTGCTCCAGCACTGGGGGGCCCCACTGAGGAGCCCCAGGTTGTTTCTCCTGAGGGTTCCTCCCCCTGCCTCTCCCTGTCCTGGCCCAGGTGGCCTAATGGTTTATAAGGTTTCCAGAGACCCACTGAAGTGACCTGCAGCTGTAGCCCACGTGGCTGTGGAGCACACAGAAGGTGGCTGGAGCTAATAAGAAACTGTCCTTTTTAGTTTGTTTCATTTAAATGAATTTAAATTTAAACATAAAACATAAGCAGCTACGAACATTTGTGAACAAATCTTTGTATGGACCTGTACGTGGATGTTTCTCGAAGCTGGAGTCAATCCACACGCCCATCAGCAGTGCATGGATGAGCAATGCAGGGCACACCCTCCATGGAATATTACTCAGCCATAAAAAGGGAAGACTGCCGCTATGCTGAGCTGAAGAAGCCAGATGAACATGACTTCATTTACAAAAAATGATTGTTTTAAATGCCAACTAATCTAAAGTGACAGGCAGAGCAGGGGTCGGCTGTGGACAGAGAGGCGGTTGCAGGGCGGGGGAATTATAATCAGCACGAGGACACTTGGAGGAGTGGACATGGTCATTATCCTGATTTTAGTGATGGTTTCACGGGTGTATACTTATGTCAAAACTTATCAAATTATGCGCTCCGATAGGTACAGATTATTGTGTGTCAATTGAACCTCAATATCGCTGACTTCGTTTCAAAAAGGAAGAAACATGATGTTGGAATAAAAGGGTGGTCACATGAAGAAAGATGAAATTGGATTCAGTTTTGCACCTTGCATTAGAAACTACGAATGGATCGGAGTTATAACAGCAAAATAAAATAAAAACCAGAATGACAGAGGCCTCTGTGGCGGTGGGGCTGTTTTGTATCTGGATTTTGTGGTGGTTACAGGCATCTGTGAAGTTGATAAAATGGCCTAGACCTGCTTGTTTTGCTATTGCACGATTTATGTGTAAGATACAATCTCTGAGGGAAATGCCAGCGGGTACTTCTTTGGAATCTATAGCTATTTCAAACTTTAAATATTCAAACCAAATAAATCACAAGGCCTGGAAGAAAGCATGGGTGGAGTTTTCAATCATTTTTATATACTAAAAAAAAAAAAACTTTTGCAGGACCAGCAGATGGTGTAATGGTTATGTCGCTGGACTCCCACATAGTTGACCTTGGTTCGAGTCCCGGACCCAGGAGCTTAAACCACACTCTGAGCACATATGCATAACTGCCCAAAATCCTAAGAAGAGAATGGAGGAGAGGGGATTGCAGTGTGTGGCCATCCCCCCAGGGGGTGATTTCTCACTTTCTGTCTCTCTGTCTCTCTCTAGTTCTCCAGCAAGCACACATGCCCTATAGCAAAAATCTCTCTTAAAAAAAAAAGAACAATTTTTTTTCCTTTGCCAAAACATACAAAATTAGATAAATAACAAAATGGGAACACACTTTCAAATTAGACTAGGGCTGATAAACCTGATATATAAATAACTTCTATAAATAAAGCAAAAAGTAAAACTATTTTTAAAAATGGACCAAAGGAAAAATTATATAACGGAAAAAGAAAATGCCTTTTAATCGTAAGAAAATATGCTCCCAAAATGGCGAGTAAAAAAATTTTAAACTAAAGCAGCTTGGCCGATGAAAAATGTGTACGTTAGGTTAAAATGAATTTTTTTTTTCTGTATTCTAGTCAATTAGAAAAGTTTTGACTGGTTCAGACAACCCAGCTAAATGATCTACTTTTCTTTTATAGATTTTTGAAATCTAAATACAGATAAAGTATTTCCTGTGAAAAAGTGCAGACAAATTGAGATATTCTGTAAATATAAACTACACAACAGATTTTGAAGATTTTGTATTAAAAAATGAATGAAAAGATATTATCCAATTTTTTATTGATTCTATGGTGACATGATATTTTGGCAATATTGAAGTAAATAAATACATTAGTAGATTAAATTCTCCTGTTTTTTTTTTTTTTTTACTTATTTATTTTGCCAGAGGATGGGTTTACTCACTGGAGAGAGAGAGGAAAAGAGAGAGAGAGGGAGAGAGAAGGAACATGACAAAACACTCCCAATGGGGCGTGACCACACCCCAATCCCTTCTCCTTCGTCTCTCCCACCACCTCTCCCGGGACTGTGGGCACACATGCACACACATACCCAGAATGTTTTTCAAGCAGCCAGATGCAGGACTCGAACTGCACAGTTGTCTGACCACGTGGGATCCAGCCCCCTTACCCACCAGGCCATGGCGCTGGTCCTCTTTTTACTTTTTATGTGAGTACTAGAAAGTAAAGTCGCATATACGGCTTTTATTTCTAAGGGACCAGCACCACCTGGGGCCTTCTCCCTCTTTTTTCCAGGTTTGAAAATCAGATCCCAGAAAGGGTTGGAGGTCTGCAGTTACCTGAAAAGGGAAGGATACATGGGCCTCCCTTTGTGCCCTGCCTGAACGCCCAGCACCCCTGAGCCATCACATCACACTGGTATCTTTCCACCAGCACCCTGTGAAGCACCTGCTTCTGCAACGTGCTGGTGTGAACCCTTCCAAGGATGCCCACCACTCACTCATCCACCATCCTTGCCCTCTGCCTGTGCTCTCCATAGTCCCCGTCTTCTGACTGTACACTTTCTATATGCCTCCACCATCACCTACTATGCGCTCTCCATGGTACCTGCCCTCCTACTGTGCACTCAGTCCATGCTGAGGCTCAGTCCACGTGATGCTGAAGCTCAGAGAAGAACTGAGGCGTGGCAACCGCGCAAGGACAGCAGAGTCCAACCTGGCCCTCTGGAGTGACCTGCAGTGGGGACGAGACTAGCAGTGGTCAGATACTGGGGCCCTGTCCAACCCTGTAAGTGTGTTTGTTTGACTCCCTTCGACAAGGGATCAGCTCCTGCCAGCCACCTCAGTATCCACATAGAAAGTCACCCCGAGGCCTGTGCCATCTTGGAAGAGGAGAGGAGTGCAGCCCCTGCCCCCTGGCACTGGAAAGTCAGGACCCCTAACCCTCCACCTATGCATTCACTCACTCCAAGCTAGTCAGGAGGACACAGCCTTGTCAGAGCCAGAAGGAAATGTGAGGATCTCTGCCCCTGGACCTCCCCAGCCTCTGACATAGTAACCTCCTACCAGTTTCTGGGCCTCTCTGAATACCTATTTCAGTTATCTGTTGCTATGTAACACAGCATCCCAAACATAAAGGTATAGATAGTAATATCATTGCTAGCATCACTCACAGCTCTAGGGGTGGCACTGGGCTCCCTCCACTTGCAATTCTTACTCCATATCTAAGCAGTTGCAGCTGATGGTGGATGGGGCTGGAAATAGTACCTCTTACAGGCTCCTATGTCATCTGGAACCTAGCCAGGCTGCACCCTCAGCCCATCCCATTCTCGCCTCCACTTGTGACTTGGGCTTCCTTTCAGCATGGCAGCTGGGAGCCCAGGAAAGAGGGAGCCAGGCAGAAGTTGTGTCCCCTTTCATGCTCTGTCCTGTGAGACACAGAGCACATCTCAGTATATTCTTTGACAAAGGCAGTTTCAAATGTCTGTCTGGTTCTGAGAGAAGGGACATGGACTCTGGGCAAGGTCACATGGCCAGAAAAGAATGTGGGTGAAAGAGATTGCTACATCGTCTTCTAGATTGCTACATAAATTCCACAGCACACTTGGCCTCCTGAGCTAGAAGAGGTCTAGGGTCAGGAACTCAGCTTTGATCCAAAGAGCACCACTGATACCTGGCCTATCTTCCTTACTGGGGAGACTTTCAGCTATTGATCCAAACCCAGTCAGCCGGTTATGAATACAGATCTGATCAGTCTGCTAGTGATCCATACTAGTAATCCTGTTACCAATGCAGACTCAGGAGACCTGCTGTTGATCCAGGCCCAATCAGGCAGTTAATTGACCCAGACCTGGTCAGCCTCATACTAACTCAGACTGGTCATTCTGTTTTGATCCAGATTCAGTCACCTGCTCTTGATTTAAGCCAATCGACCTATTATTGATTCACATCCAATCATCTTGCTGTTGATCCAGACCCACTCGGCCTGTTATTGATCCCAGAAATGCTGTTATTGATCCAGGCTAGTCAACCCATGATTGATCCAGATCCAGTCAGCCTGTTATAGATCTAGTTCATTCAACCTATAATTGACCCAGACCTAGTCAGCCTGTTATTGATCAAGAATCAACCGGCCTATTATTGAGTCAGACTCAATCAGCCTGTTTTTGACCCACACCTAACCAGCATGAGGAAAGAGGCTTATCTTCCGAGGCTGTAGAGAAGGAGCCCTTGTCTTCCATATTCTGCTGAAATCAAACAGGGGGTCATGCACTATCAGCTGCCTCTAACACTGTTTTGTGACCACAGTGGGATCCAACTAAGAACAAGGCCCACCATGAGGGTGGCACAGCAGAGAAGGGGACTGTCACAGGTCTTTAGTGAGACCATCAAGGCTGACCCCCAGACTCCTATCTCAGGATTCCCTTTTTGTTATTTTTATTACAGTCTTTAGTGGATTTGTAGCTCAGGCTTTATTTCTCATCTCCAGTGATTCTTAAGATGGGAGGGACATCCTTGGGAGCTGAGAGATGAGTTTAGAAGATATAGGACAGGGCAGTGTGAGATCGTAGTTCCCTTTCTGATTCTCTCTCATGGTTCTTATTCAAGGACAAAGTCCCTGTTTGGTGTTAGTCAGCCCCTTTGACACTTGAGACACTTGCTAATCTCCGGAGTGAAGGGCATAGACTTCAAGCTCAGAGACCAGGCTCCAAGAGTATCTACTTAGAATTTGGTACCATTGGGACCAGCAGTTAGCATAGTGGCTGTGTCACTGGACTCCCACGTGGTCGACCACGGTTCGCGCCCCGGACCCAGTGGTTTAAAACTCACACCGGGCGCATGTGCATGCATGCCCAAGATCCCGAGAGGAGAATGGAGGAGAAGGGATTGCGGCATGGCCCACCCCATTGTGGGGGGCGGTGATTTCTAGCTTTCTGTCTCTCTGTCTGTCTGGCGAGTGCACGTGCCTAAAAGCAAAAACAAAAAACCTCTCCAAGAAAAAAAAAAAAAGAACTTGGTACCATTATTTCATTTTATCTGTCTTTATTTTCTGGATTAATCTAGATTTATGGCAAGTGATATTAGCTTTTTTTATTGGTGATACTATGTTTCTTTTTAACCATTTAAGATTATAAAAAGTGACCTGACTTTATTCTCAAAGGGAAAATGCAATTAAAACTTAGTCATACTTGGTACTAGCAGTTAGCATAATGGCTATGTCGCTGAACCCCCATGTAGTTGACCGCGGTTCGAGTCCTGGACCCGGTGGCTTAAACTCACACTGGGAGTGTGTGTGTGCGTGCCTAAGATCTTGAGAGGAGAATGGAGGCTAAGGGATTGCAGTGTGGCCATTCCCCCTGGGGGGTGATTTCTTGCTCTCTGTCTCTCTGCCTCTCTCTGTGTCTTTGGCAAGCAACACATGCGCCCTATAGCAAAAACCTCTTAAAAAAAAAAAAAAAACACTTAGTCATACCCAAAATAAAGGTTAGTTGATTAAAACAAATATTAAGTAGGTGGCAATTCAGTTGTGGATCAGGGGAGTAAAAAACCATGATGGTGCCAAGCGATGGCTGAAATTTAGAAGCGATCAAAGTGGGCAAATGCCTTCATTGTACAGTGGATAGACTGAGGCCCAGCCTGGCTTGGAAAGGCATTTCTCCCAAAGCCTCACAGATGCTAAGGCCCAGCCCCAGCCTTTCGGTCCTCTCTTCTCCCCACTGAACCCTTGTTCTCCCTCAAGTACCCCCGATTTCCCTTGTGGTCCCCAACACTCACCTGCTCTGCATTCCCCAACTCCCATCTGGGTCAAGCCCACCTGAGGGGCTGCCGAAGTCTCTCTCCTGTAGGGCCCAGCTGAAAACTGAAGCCCAGACTACCCTAATTCCTGCCAATGTCAACACTTGACTGGGATTCCTTCCCCCACCCCCACCCACTCTACTTGCAGGGAACACTCTCCGAGTGCCAGCTGCCAGCCTGGCACCGAGCCGGGCAGACGAGCTGCATGTTCATAGGAGTTTTCTGTACCACAACCACACAGGAATGGAACGGCAACTTCACAGCCATTGCAGAGAAAGGCTGCAGGCTTGTGCCAGTGCCAGGCCCAAAGGAACTGCCCAGGGACGGATGCCGAATGACTGAATGAGCAAATGGATGGGTGAGCGTGCTGTGCCTCGTGGGTAATGGCTCGTGAGACCACCTTTCCTCCTGTCTCCTGCCTGTGCTGGGTCTGCAGGCCTCCAGGTGTGGTAGGCCCCCGAACCAGGCCACAGGGCCCTGTCTGGAACTGCAGTCTATGAGGGGGGTCTCTGCCCCCCTCTGTCCTTGTTTAGCTCTAGCTCTCTGGATCTTTTGCTTTCTCCCTTTTGCCTTTCTTCACTCTTTCTTTCTGTCTCTCTTTCCGCTATCCCCCTTAGGGTGGAGATTTCTCAATTCTCCTCTGTCTCTGTCTCTCCTTATCTCTCTCCTTCCTCCCTCTCTCTCTGTTTCTGTCTCTCCATCTCTCTCCTTCTCTCTCCTCCTCTCCCCTGTCCTGGGAAGAAAGCTAAGGAACACTTCATCTCTCAGCTCCCAGCTGGGGCTTGGCTGCCCCCATAAGAACTGAATGAGATTTCAGATCCGCATGGGCCCAGCTGGGGCCCCTCTGAGCTGGTGCTTTGTTCTGTCCCTGGGGGAGGGTCAGGGTCTCAGTGCCGGGCCAGGAGGTGCCGTTTACAGCATCACTCAGCAGGGGCAGCCGGGGGTCTCTTCCAAGCTTTGTCCAGGGGCTAATTAAGAGCTTGGATTACCCAGGCTGGCAGGAATGGGACCTGCCGCCCTACCCCTGTGTTCCTCCTGTAGGAGGGACCCCACTTAACCCCCTCCTCTCTGGGCTTCAGCAGAGGTCAGCCTACTGGGCTGGGCTAGGCTGAGCTGGGCTTTCCCTGGAAGTGACAAAGGCTGATTTAATAATTTTCCTGGAATCAGTGTCCTGTCCAGCTGCCCCCATCCTAAAGAAACAAACGTTTTGCCCATTGTTTCTGACCTTCTCAGACACGTACCATGTCCCTGAGGCTGCAGTGCCTCTGGGAAGCTCCACGCTCTGATCAGCAGACAGGGGAGTGGCCTGGCATCTCCACTAGAAGATGGCAGAGCTTGGACCCCCCACAACCCACCCAGGTCACACCCAGCCCCACGGAGCCCTACCCAGCAGAGCCCTAGTGATTTGGAAGTGACATTCCACACCCCCAGCTGTGTGTGATGAAAAGTCCCTTTTACCCAAGGGTGAGAGCTGTGGTGATCCCAAAATAGCCCCAAGGAGCTGCCCGCCACCCCAGGAAT
>NW_006159510.1:5793697-5802571 GCF_000334495.1 Tupaia belangeri chinensis
CCTGGAAACCATGCCTCTCCAAGGACAGAGGTCACCAAGCTCCAAAGCCTTTGATGCTTCAAGGGGGACTTGAAGAAGCATCCGGAAAGGAAAGGCAGTCACAGAACCGCCATGCCTGGTCCGCAGGAGCCGCGTGAGAAATGCCTGCTTGGAGAAGGAAGGAATGAACCAACCAACCAGTGGAGGGGGCAGAGAACAGACCCTGTGCTCCAGCCTCTGAAGGGCACGCAGCCCTGCTGACACTTTGATGTCAGGCTTCTGGCCTCCACATGAGAGAGAACAAATTCCTATCATTCAAAGCCCCTGGTTTGCGGTGCTTCATTACTGCGGCTGCGGGAACCTCCTAAGTCGTCATCACAGCTGCTGCTTACTGAGAGCCCGCTGCCTGCTGGTGACCTCCACCCCTGGGCTCCCAGTGAGGGACGGGCCATGGCCCCCACTCAGGGTCCAGGAAACTGAATGCCAAGGGGTCAGGGAGTTGTCCAAGGTCACCAGCTACCCAGAGACAGCTGAGGACAGCCCCAAGCCCCAGGTCTGTGCTTGTGCTTCTAGGGCAAGAGACTTCACAGCTTTGTGCCTCAGCTTTTGCATCCATAAAATGGGACCGACCCTTGGACCTCCACCTCTTGGGGTGATATGAGAATTCAATGAAATTGGCCAGCAGAGGACCACCTGTGCAGATCCAGGCAGCACGAGCAGGCAGCAGTGTTTGTCTGAGATCATTGTTGACGTAATGAGGGCCTGGCTGCTCAGCTGGGCCCCCTCTCCAAGTCCTGTGAGCCCCTTCCAGACCAGCAGCCTCTGCCTGGCTGTGCAGGGTGGGAGGTCAGGCAGCTCTAGTCCTCCCTCCTTCCTTCCTGCCTAAGCTGAGTCCTACCCCGAGCCTGGAAAGAAGCTACAAGGAATGGAAGGCTTCTCCCTCGGTCCCTGGGAAGGGAGGCAAAGGCTGACTCCAGGGTCCCATGGAGTTCGGATGGCAGCGTCACTCTGAGAGAAGAGGGTATAGGAAACACCTGGCCCAGGGAGGCAGGCAGACTGGTTGGAATAATGATCCAGTCTCTTTCTGAAGGCCCGCAGCTGCAGGTGTTGACTTTCTGAGTGGACTTAGAGGACCTGGAGGGGTTGGGGGCCCTGAGCCCTGTTCCATAAGGAAACTGCCTTTGGGGCTCCTGGGGACCAGGCCATAAGGAAATATGGAGTCTCAGGGGGTGCCAGCATGCCTCGAAGGATTTATCCTTCTTCATGACCCATAATACCGCCCCACAGGACTCAACAGGGATCCCATGGGTGTACAGGGGCTGGAGGAAATACCCCAGGGCAGCCCAGATCCTCAGCACCCAGACCGTGCCATCCATCCCAGTCCAGAGCAAGCCCATCCTGGTGGGCACCATGCAGCAGCTGTGCCCTTCTGGCAGGATGGGGAGGGGACAGCAGGTGTCCCTACCCTCTGGTAGGAGGTCTTATTACTGCTGCATGAAGCTGCAGCCAACACCCTCTATTCGTGTGCCAGTGTCCATTCAGCCAACGTCCAACTGGAGTCCAGGTAGAAAGGTCACAGAAGGGGCTCAGGTGGTCACCTAGTTGGCAGACCCAGGATACACATGCACACAGACACACAGGCACACACGAGAAACCAAAAACCCACAAAGAACTCATTTTAATTTCAGCAAACCTGAGGTCTGTATATCATGTTCAAAGATAATGACATCCGCTTATTGAGTATTTCTGTAATGCCAGACAGGGTACTATCTATTAACCCACTAATGCTCATGCGAGACCTTTGGAAGAGGTTCTGTGATCACCCCATTTCATAGATGAAGAAACTGAGGCCCAGAGAGAGGCAAGCAACATGCCCAAGATCACATGGCTGGTAAGGAAAGGCTAGAAATCAGACCCTGGGCAGCCCATTCCTAATCCCATGTCAGACCTGCTAGTTGTCTGAATTAAGATATTTTACAGTTTGGTGATATTTTCATTGTGAGTTAGTCATCAAAAGTGAGGGTCGGGGATGGGTGAGCTGGGCAAATGATCTTCTAGGGCCTGGGTCTCTGAGGCTGTGAGCCAGGAGGAGATAGCAAGAACGCATGGAATCACCAGCATTTTCCATGGATGGGTGCGCTTGAATCCATCATTGTTCCCGGAGTAAGATGAAGCTTGTCCTGCATCTCCAGGCCCTGGGGGCGAGCGTCTGTCAGGCTCTTGTGGGAAGGAAGAAGTGGTAGAAGATAGTCAGAATGCCTTCTCCTCACCCCCAAGCAGTGCAGAGCCCTGATGGATTTAAGGCCTCTTTCTTGAGTCTGTTGGGACAGATCTTTAATGTCCATCAAGCATTCTCATGCCCATCCTATAGCTGAGCAAACCAAAGCCCAGAAGGTGAAAGGTGTCCTAGGGTTGGAGCACATGGTCATTGTAAATAACCAGATGCCATTGCCACTCCCACCACAAGCCTCAGTCTCTGCATCTCTAAGCGGGGCTCACGTTACTGTGCCAGGACTCCTCTGGCACTCCTAGCCCTGCCTCCTGCCCTGTGCCTGCATGGTGAGCAGACCAGCTTGCTTCCCCATGTACGGGCTGGACTGGGGTCTAAAGGTTGAACTTTCTCATGGCCAAGGACTCAAATTTCCTAGTGGGCTCCCCCATCTGCCAGCCCACCACCCACCAGAGCAGCCGCAGGGACACGTTCTGGCCACCCGCCAGCTCCCCGGCATGCCTGTGGGTGATTCCTGGAGCCCTGCCAGAAGCTGTCACAGCCCCAGGGGCCTCAGCATTCTTGGCTTTTGTTGCCAGTGACGCGGGGTCCACTGGGAAGGGAGAGTCTAGGGTGGGAGGGGTCCAGGAAATTTCTCAGAGTCCCACTCTGATGGCAGGACCCTCAGGACAGGACCCCAGTTTCTAGGGTCCATGAGGAAGAGCTGGCACTAGGGAATGGGAGGTCGTATCAATGTGTGATTTCCAATGAGAAAGGAGGACAGTGAAGACACAGGAGGGAATGGGGGACTGGCTGTTGCCAGCACTCAGTGTTGGGCAGAAGTCAAGGACTGGGGTGCCAGGGAGCCAGGTAGACTCAGGGTAGGGGACCCAGGGGTAGCCAGGGCCAGGGGTGTCCACGGGCCTCCAACCTGCTGGCTATGACTGCTGGAGGGTCTGGCTTCCTCCTACTGTATAGATGAGGGTGGGTGGCCTTGTCCAGCTGACTCCTAGTAGAAAGAGGTGAGGCAGGGAAGGCCATAGGTGAGGGTCTAGTCCTGGGCCGCTGGCCATCTCCTGCCACCAGCAAAAGCCCTCTGAGTTAAGAGCAGGAACAACTGTGCCCTATTTATATCGCCCAACTTTGTCCACAGGCTGCAGCCACCAAACCCACCCAGGAATTCCACCGCGATCAGTTTACATTTAAAATAAATGTTTCCTTAACTTGAATCTGATCACCGGCAGTGAATTTTGGGGATCAGTGAGTCCAGGTCCAGGTGCCAAAATAAGCCCTTCCTGCTGGGCACCCAGGGCAGGGCTGGCTCAGAGCCATCCCCAGATGGGACAATTCAGCAAATAGGAGCAGAGCCACACGACAGTGTGGCCGGACCAGGACCTTGCAGCTTCCTGTGTATTGCCTGTGCCTCAGTTTCTCACTGGCTGGGCGATCCTGAGGTGGCCCTGTCCCCCACAGGGTGGTAGAATCCGGATCCCCTGGAAGGGGTGGTCAGAAAGAACCTCGGTGCATCAGCTCCCATCACCCCCAGCTGTGCCTCCCTCACACTGGCCTCCTTCCTGCTCAGAGCCTCAACCTCTTCACCCTCCAAATGGGGAGTCTCACTCAACTCTGCCCACCTTACAGGCTGCTCTGGGGACCCCAAGACAGACCACAGGAGGAGCATGTGCTAGACACTCGGGCCCTCAAAGATGGGTCAGCTGCCCCTGAAGTCACCTGTGGCCCTCATGGGTGGGAAATTCTTCCTTTAAGCCATTGAAGAGCCCTTGGATGTTGGAGTGTCTCCAGGTCATGCTCAGAGGAGAGGGTGGGGTCACCACCCCATGACTCGGGCATCTCCCCCATAAGTCTGGAGCCCAGATCTTATTAGTCCAGGAAGCCCAGCCAGGGTTTGAAGGAGCTGTCCAAGTACAATGGCCCCCAAGGAGGGTGGTTGGCTTCATTGTTACCTGGGAGCCCACCCCCGACAAAGACTTCAGGAACAGCTGGAAGGTCAGGCTCAGGTGAGGGAGATGTCATGGGCTACCGTGCCAGCTGGCGTGTGCTGGCCAGCAGAGCACCCTTACCGGCACTTTGCCACACTGGGCCGAGGCGACCACCTGGGAGCAGGTACTATGCCGCCCCACATAAAAGATGGGACAACCAAGGCGAAAGGGACTCACTCCAGACTCACGGTAGCTGGTGGCAAGGACAGACATGCATGGTTGCAGGCCTGCACCATCTCCCTCTGCCTCCTTGATCATTCTGGCCACTTCTGGCCCAGCCACCAAGCCAAGCAAGAGAGATAGGCAAGGACAAGCCAGGTGGCAGAGGAGCAAGCTGGCCAGACCTCCAACACCAGACACGAGGCTGGAGGGAGTTGTCTTGCATGCCGAATATGAGCAGACTCCTGCTCAAAGCAGCCATGGCCTAAACACACGCCAGAGACTCCGTGAGGCCCGCGAAAGGCCCAGCTCCCTGACACCCCCACACCAGTTGCCCCCGGGTCTCTCGGCACTTCCTCGGAGCTGGCGCACCATGGCATTGACACAAGCAGTCAGTATGTATGTGTTTTCTGTTTGTTTCTGCATCCCCCCGAATATAAGCTCCCTGAGGGCAGTTCACTGTACCCCATCCCCAGGACAACCTGGAACACTGCAGTAAATAAATTAATGAATGAGTGGAGGCCATGTCTGAAGGAGGATGTCTTCCCTTCACTGAGCACTCACTGTCAGAGGACATTGAGAAAAAAAAAAAAAAAAAACCAGACGAGCCCAGAGCCTGAAGCTTAGGACCATAGTGGGGAGCAGGGCCTGCTTATCTGGGGTGTCGGGACAGTTTACAGAGAACTGCCACTGCAGTGTGGAGGCACTGGGTCCAGCAACAACAGGAAGCCAGTACCCTCAGTGGGAACAGGCACCCAGCAGGGGAGCCTTAGCTTCGTGGGTGTCTGGTTGGCAGAGAAACCACACCTCACCTTCCCCATCAGTGCCACCATTGGCCAACCTCAGCAGAGCCAGTGCCTCCCAGTGGTCATGGGATACCAGCCTGATGCATGAGAGCAGGATGGAGCACGGGTCTGGGAGGCCCTGAGGGCATCCCCCAGCACTTCTGCCCTGTGGGACTTCTGCCCACCTGTGCTCCTGGGCTGGATATCTGGGCTGTTAGGCTTGTTTATGGAACCAGAGGCCACCCCACAGCAGGCCCCTTTAAAAGTGTATGTGTAACATGGGACCAAGAACCACACAGTCACTCCCCTAAGCCGCTTTGTCCAGACAAAGAAGCTGCAAGATCCTCACAACCCCCTTGGTCCCACTGGATTCCATGGGACGCCTCCAGCCCCTGTACTCCAGGGGACCAAGCTGCTTCCAGGGCTGCCTCCTACCAGCTGCCTCGCCATGCTTCAAGGGTGGACCGAGAGGCCCGACTACCCAGGGGCAGCTCCCTCCCATGCTGTGCTGCTCCTCAGGCTGGGGCCCTCTACAAAACTGAGGAGCTGGCACCATCTCTACTCACTGCGGCTGTGGGCAGAGCCCTATTGGAGCTGGTGGGAGGAGGCGGGAGGCGCCTCAGGTCGGCTAAGCCGCTGGGCATCTTTTCATTTATGGGGTGACTCTGAGCGCTTGCTGCTCCTTGGGGCTGGAATGCTAATTACCTCCCCCGCTGGGATGAAGGAATCCTGCGAGGGGGCATCCCAACCCTAGAAATCCACAATCACTCAGGGCCCTCTTTCTTCTCTCTCTGAGCCAAGAGAGCTTTTGAGGGGGTGGATAATAATAGCTGGCGTTACTGAGCGCCTACTGGGTGCCAAGGGCTCTTATCCCCGGGTCTCCCACATCCCTCTGAGGTGGGCATGTTATTACACCCTATTTACAGAATACAAAACTGAGGCTCGGGGAGCTGGGACATAGAGCTCGTGGGTGGCAGAGCCGGAGTTCAAATGCAAGCTGCCTGACTTCCAAGGTGGAGCTCTTATTGCAAACCATGGTGGTAGTGGGTGAAGACAGAGTCCACATAGATCCCCCAAGAGGGTGGAGAATGTGTGCTGTTGCTAACGGCTATCTCGGGGGCAGAAACTGCACCCAGCAAGCACTAGGTGTTAACTACGTGTCCTGCCGAGCGCTGGGGTCTGCAGGCGTCACAGAGTCCAGCTGCGCTTACATCCTCAGGGACACCTAACCCAGTGGAAGGAGGGAGAGAGGCCCCCAGAACAGGGGGTCTGGGTCGTAAAGCTGTGGGATGGAAGGGACATAGCATCTGTGAGGTGGGGTGCTTGAGGCAGTTTCATCCAGGAGCTACGGTAGATCTGGGTTCAGAAGACGGAATAGAAGTTTTCCATTTGAAAAAGGCATTTTGTGTGGAGCAGACGTGTGCAGAGTGTGACATCCGAGCGAGTGTGCCGGATACCAAGCTCACTCAGGGCTGTGTAGGTTGGCAGAGCTGGTTCTCAAGGCCTCCTGCACCTGGCACAGAAGCTGAGCGGAAGCCCACGTGGGTGGTAGCAGAGGTGGGACCCCGCCACCCTGCTTCCAGCTCCCAGTTCTTCCACTGTCCTGCAGCCCCCTCCATCTATTTCCAAACTTCCCCCTACAAAGCCTGTAGCTGGGTACCAGAATAAGCACTGGGCAGGCACCCACCGTGGGGGCAAAGAGCTCCTCTGGCCAAGACACCAGGCACTTCCTGACTCGGCTTGGATCTCGGGGTGGGGGGGTGCACGGCACTGAGGAGGCGGCATTCCAGCTGGCATTCCAACTCCTCCTCGACAATTTGTCCATTTCCTGCCCTGGCTGCAAATTTCAACCATTTCCTTCTCAGCCACCTCCAGCCTCTGCCCGCTGCCTGGCCCCACACTGACCCTGGAGGGACAGAGGATGGTCGCTGTCCCTGCCAGCTCAATGTTTGGAACCAGCACTGCTCTCTTGAGCATCCTGCCAAGAGACCCTGGGGGGTTCCAGGAAGGGTGCCAAGCTGGGGGGGTGGGGGGTGGAGATACATGAATTCTCTGCCATTCCCCAGCTGCTTGCCTAACCTCTAGTGGGCACATATGCAGTACCTACTGTGTGCCTATATAAGCTGGTGCTAGGTCTCCAAGATGTAAGACAGGCAGAGGCAGGAAACAACACGCGCTGAGAGTCCATGGAACACAGAGTTCGCTCCAGTCAGAGAGCTCGGCCCACGGGGGCTCAACAGACAGGAGGCTCCTAGGACATAATGGGAAAGATATTGCAGGATGGGGACCAGCACAGGCAAAGGCCTGGAGGTGGGACCCAGCTCAGGCTGAGACACCGGACCATACAAGGCTCCAGGGCTCCGATGCCAGCTCTTACCCAGCGGACTGACCTAAGCAAGCTCCGGGAGAGGCTGCAGGGTCCCTTCTCTATAGAGCACTATCCCTACTGCAGAGAACCTCTCACCTTCCCAAAGTAGGGATCTCTGGGAAGAAATGAGAGCTTCCCAGCCTCCCTGCAGCTAAGGGCAGTGATTTGCTCAGGCTCAGGTGACCAGAAGCCTCTCCCACCCCCATAAGGATCCCACAAGGAGACAGATGCAGGAATCGTGTTCTGGTGAAGGTGGCAGCCCCAATATCCTCCTCCTGAGGTCTATGGGCAAATCCAGGGTTGGGTGCTGGCTGAGTGCGCCCGGGGCTGTAGCCCTGCAGCCTGCAGCACGCTCTGTAGGGTATTTTGAGTTTATTGAATCCCCATTCTCAAAGAGCCTTAAACATCTTTGGGCCTTCACTAGCTGCAGTGAGGTCTGCTGCTCGTGGCTAAGAATCTGGGCTGATGCTCAAGAGGATTCAGGCCCTCCAGATCAGAGGCCCCACAGCTCGGGGGCAGCCATAGCTGTCAGTGGACAGGATGGCTGCATAGTGCCCACTGGCCTGGGGCACCCTCCTGCTTGGCTCAGGGGGTCCAGTGCCTGACTTTCTGACTTCCGAATGAGGTTTACCTCTGCCCTGGGGGGAGGTCAGGATCTCAGCTGAGTCCCGGAGAACACATGGGGAAATCCCAAAGAACACATGGGGCCTGCGGAGCTTCCAGGAAGGGTGAAAAGGATATAGATTGGGAGAAATTCTGGAGGCCTTCCTCAGCCCTGACTGAGGCCCTACACCTAGCTGGAAACTCCCATCCTCCTCAGCTGCAGTTTCCAAAGGCCTGCTCCCCAGCAGAGTCCCAGGAGCCCCAGGACAAGCTGGCAGATGTGGCAGGATCCTGGGTTGCTCCTGGCAGAAGGGCTGAGCCAGTCTCCTAAGGTCGGCCTTATGCTGGCGGTTACAGATGGGCCAGAGAGACAAGGGCTCATCTTAAGACGGGGATGCTATTGCCTTTCTGTGGGGTGTGAGCCCCCTTGCCACCAGCCACAGACCAGTCCGAGACTTTGTCCCAGCATCATCATGAGCAGCATCAAGAAGACTCACTAAGGGACCAGAGGTTAGCGTAATGGCTATGTCACTGAATTCCTATGTAGTTGACCACAGTTTGAGTCCTGGACCCAGTGGCTTAAACTCACGCCGGGCACGTGTGCATGTGTGCCCAAGATCCCGAGAGGAGAATGGAGGAGAAGGGATTGCAGCGTGGCCATGCCCCCTGGGGTGTGATTTCTCCTCGCTTTCTGTCTCTCTGTCTCTGTCTGTCTTTCTGGTGAGCGCACGCGCCCTATAGTAAAAACCTCTTCAAAAAAAAAAAAAAACA
>NW_006159510.1:5802967-5808828 GCF_000334495.1 Tupaia belangeri chinensis
CCCCTAAATAAAAACCCCTTAAAAAAAAAAAAAAAAAAAGAAGAAGAAGACTCACTTAGAAGATGCAGGAGGGACTTCCAAGTACTCTGGCGCAAAGGGACTGAGCCTGAGATTACCCACCAGCCACACCCACATGTGCCCGGTGACTGTGCCCCTGGCCTGTGCTCTCCCTGCCTAGCCTGCAGGAGCTCCAAGAAGGGCAGAGACTGTCCTATGACCCCAGCCCCACTGCGGGGGAGCCAGAAGAACACAGGGTGCAATGTGGGGCCGAGCACATATAAAGAACACGTTCATCGTGGCCATGCAGGGGTTGGGCGCCCTCCAGCAGAAGCTCTGAACCCAGACAAGCTCGGCGAAGACTTTCCATGTGAGCCCCGTGTCCTGGCCAGCAGGCTTGTTAATAAAAAAAAATCAGTGAGGCTGCCCCGGCGCCAGCTTGGAGGGACAACAACAGCGCCCCACATTTTCTCATTTAATGATTTAATAGCTGGGGCATTCGTGCAATATTTATGCAATAAATCCTGCCATTTGGGGGTTTTAATATGTCATAGGAGGTTCCTCCCAACTCTACCCAATCCCACCCCCCCAAAAAAAAAGAATCCTGAGAAAATCTCATTTCACAGTTTCCCATAAAACCAGGTGCATGGCAGCTGTGGTGGGAATGGAGGGAGTGATTCCTCAGGAACACCCTCTGCTGGTGTCCGCTGCCGGAGAGCGAGCGTGAAATGGAGGATTTCGGGGTCCAGGCTGTGTTCAGGCAGGCAGGTGGCTGCCACTCCCCTGCCTGCAAGTCTCGGGTTCCCTGGAGCAAAGAGAATTGTAGGCTTTTTGGTCTCCATTGAGGCCTGGGCTCCTACAGCCTCTGCCCCCAGTGCTGGGGAATAGCAAGGGCAATGGTACCCCATTCGCCCAGGCCGAGGCCGAATACAAACCAGAGAGCACCCAAATCCAGAATGCACAGCAGCGTCCACACAGATGTGAAAGCAGAGGCTTCAGGCTTCTAAAAATCCACTTCTGAGTTAAATATTCAAATAAGATCCTTGGATCACATTTCAAGCCGAATATCAAGTGAACCGGGGCAGATCTATACCCACCCACCCGAACAGCACACCTTCACCCCACCCTGCCCTGGAAAGTAGAGCAAAGGGCTCCTGGCACTTGGCTATGGTCGCCAGGGGGCTGGGGCAGGAAGCCCCAGTAAACATCCTCTTCAAACACAACACAGACCAGTCCACGCATCTGAGCTGGAGCTTCCTCCAGCCGTGTGTGCGTGCTGAGCCGAGGGGAGGAGCTCATCCCCAAAATGATTGGCCAGACTGTTGGCAGTGTGTGTGTGTGTTGGGGGGCGGGGAGGGAGCAGTCATCTCTGGGGCCCCCTCTCCCAGCTGGCTGCTATGACCTGCAGTTGATGTGGTTACTGTACGCACACCTACCAGGCAGCAGGCTTCTCGCATGCAGAGAGGCTCACCCCCCACCCTATAAGGTAGGAATGAAGGGCTCCTATAACACAGGAGCCTGGGGAGCTATGGATTTGCTCAAGGCCCCCCAGCCAGAAAGGCAGAGACAGGGCTCTGAATCCAGTAACCCCCCTACTCCCCCAGTGGTCCAGTGCCATTGCTGGTGGAGCCTTCTGGGCCCTGATTCCCTGCAGAGCCTATGCTGGTCATGGGCACTGGGAGAACTGGGAGCGGGCTAGGTTCCAGCAGATCCTTTCTGTGGCCCAGCTATACAGAGGAGACAGACAGATGTGGGCTCCCATGAGCGTGCCCCGGAAGATCCCATGCAGCTCAGTCCTGAGCAAGGCTGACCAGCCACGTCGCACCCTAGGCGCCAACCATCCACACATACAGAAGGGCTAAACCGGTTGAGGCCACAGTCACCGGTCCCTGCCTCCCCAAGGCCGCCGGGGCTGTCAGTCGGTAGCAAACATGACTCTCCTCTAATAAAACAAATCATCTGAGGCCGTGGAAGCCACAAGAGGAAGCAGCTATGTGCTGCTGGCTGTGAACACGTGTTTCTACGCCCATCTCTCAGCTTGCCTGCTCCCGCTCCTGTGGGATTCTGGATTCCTAGCCGTTTTCTGACAGTAGAATGTTCTGGGCTGCCGAGAGAAGAGAAAAGAAGCTTTGGAACATATGCACACATAGGAGTCAGCTCAGCAAACCACCACTGCGCACCTACTACGTGCTGGAGGCTGTGGCGGGTGCATAAACTGAGTCCTACATCCTTGCCCAATCCTACTAGGGCCTTGATAGGACTAAGCCCAAGGAAAAGTGTCACGTCCACAAGAAGACTTATGCAAGAATAGCTATATTGGCTCTAATTACAACAGTCAAAAAAATTCAAATTAAATAACTGGCACACAATAGAATACTAGATGACAATGAAAAATACTAAACTATTTTGTCTATGCAAGAAAGATGAGTCGCAAAAAACATGATGGGAGTCAGCAGGTGGCGTGGTGGTTAAGGTGCTGAACTCCCACATGGTTGCCCGCAGTTCGATTCTCAGAACTGGTGGCTTGAAACTCACACTGGGCACATGTGAGTGTGTGCCCAAAATCCCAAGAGGAGAATAGAGAAGAAGGGATTGCAGTGTGGCCATCTGTCTCTGTCTCTCTGGCAAGCACACATGCCCTTTAGGAAAGTAGAAAAATCCCTTTTAAAATAAAAAGGATTATGATAAGTGAATGACACTCAACCCAAAGAGTACTGCCTGATTCCATTTCTGTGGTATCCTAGAACAGGTAATAGTACTAACTTACAGTGATAGCGATCGGAATAGTGGTTTCCTTTGGATGAGGGATTGATTATAAAGGGATGCTAAAACTTTCAGGGCACTGGGCACTGTTGTGCAGGCTGGCCTGGGAAGGCGGTTACCCAGGGGTGTACCTGGGTAAGAGGTGTGCAGTCATACACACAGGCAACACCACACATTGACTGTGGCTCAGTAACACACTGGGGGAAACAAGGAAATGCTTGGTGAACGGCAGCATCCTCCCTCACTCTGATCGCTCCCTCGGTTGAGCTTAAATTACAAACAAAAGCAGCAGGCAAGGCAGGTCTTAGAATAAATGGTCCTTTCCTGCCTGTGGCAGCAGGGAGCAGTGAGGAAGGTGACTCTCCACGCCAGGCACAAGCTGATGCCTATCCAAGACCCCAGGCTTAGTATCTATCGTGAGTCCTTAGAGATGGAGCACTGGTCTCTGACCCCAGGACACTCTCGCTTTGTGAAGTTAGCGGGAAAAGAGAGTAGGCTTATCGGGTCGGAAAGTCTCCTGGCTCTTGCTGACATGAGGTAGAAACCAGGAAAATTAGGATTACCACCAAGAACTGTATTCCTACGTCCTTATGGGCACCATCACTTCGTGGCCATGACTGTTACACTACGACCAATACCTGCCTCCATTACCACCATCACCACCTCCATCGTCACCTCTGTCACCACTCCTGTCACCACAATCGCCACCTCTGTCACCATCACCGTCATCCCTCTCTGAAGCTATGTGCTTTAGTACTAAGATGTGGGAGAGTGTTCTAGTATCTGAGGACCCCAGGGAAGTGGTAGACTCTCAACTCAAAATCCACATCTTCAGAGTCGACTGTATGCTCCTGCCCTGGGTCCCACAGCCTCTCCGGCCCCTGATCAAAGGCTTCATCCCCAGCAGCTGAGCTGCCGTTACCGAAAGCTCAGTGAAACATCATTTCTGAAATTGTTTTCAAACCTCTACGTAAAACCACGTGTATCTGGAGTCTCCTCACTTTTCCTAATGAACCCAAAGGTGTTAGCTTTATGGTAATTACATGACTTGTGCAAAGCACCCTGGCTCCCCCTCAGAGCCAGCGTGGAGGCATTTCCCAGTCCCAGATTCTTGGGAACCCCAAAACTCACTCTTATGTAACTCTTGGAGGAAGTCTGACATGATGAATGGCCCACTGAAGAATGACTACCACCAATAAAACTTTTTATGGGGTTGGTGGTAGTCTATATTTAAAACAATTCTGTTAATCCCTGGGAAGTGAATGCTCGTTAGTATCTGGGGCGGCTTGCAAAGTAAAGACAGAGGTTTCAGCAAAGCCCTGGGGTATTATAAACTGAAGAGAGAAAAACTGGATGTCAAGAAAGCCAGAGCATGCAGCAAGGCTCTACCAAAGACACGCTCTGTCCGAGGCTCTGCCTGAGACTCTGCCTGGACCTAGAGACATAGAAACAATCAGAAAGGCTGACCTGGGGGGCCCCCAGTCTGACCCACTGGCCAAAACACACAGAGACAAGTGCCACGGAGAATGGGAAGTTCGATTCTTGGCATCCCTTGACTTGGAGATGCACCGCCCCACCATGTGTGTGTGTATGTGTGTGTGTGTGTGTGTGTGTGTGTGTGTGTGTGTGTATGGGTGTATGCATGTCTTTTCTGTACTTTATAAGGACACCAGTCATTAGATTAGGACTCACTGTAATCCAGGATGATCTCATCTAAGATCTCAACTAATTACATCGACAAAGAACCATTTCAAAAGAAGCTTATATTCAAGGTTCCAGGTGGACATGAACTTGGGAGGAATTACTTAACCCAGCACACCCCTCTCCCTGGTCTCTCTGTGCAATTTTATGGCATGTCTGTTAGTTGATGTCTGTCTCCACCTCCAGAACATAAGGTCTTTTTCTTTCCTTTTTTAAGAGAGATTTTTGTCATAGGGCATGTGCACTTGCCAGAGAAACAGAGAGACAGAAAGCAAGAAATCATCCCTTCAGCGGGGATGGTCATGCCGCAACCCCTTCTCCTCCAATCTCCTTTTGGATTTTTGGCACTCATGCACACATACCTGGCATGAATTTTAAGACGCTGGCCCAGGACCCGAACTGTGGTTGACTAAGTGGGAGTCCAGCAACGTAACTATTACGCCATCTGCTGGTCCCCAGGACGTAAGCTCTTTAGGGTAGGTCCATGGCTTTGTTCACCTTTGCACATCCAGAGCCTGGTTAGCAATGCACACTCTACAAACCTTTGATGATTGAATCAATAAGTCAATGAAGGAGTAAACATGGGGCCACAGTGGGTCTGACTTCCAGATCTCTAAGTAGCCTAAGTCACGTCATCCACCCAGGCACGGAAGTTCTTGGTCCAGCGAGATGACATGGAACAGGATAAGCCTGGTGTCAATGCCTGGCTCCATTGGGTGAGTAGGGTCAGCCCAATCACCCACCAAGTCCCCATTTTATCATCCGTTCCACAGGGGACGGGAGGAGAGGCTCACCTTACCACCTTCTCTTCCGCTTTCTAAGTTTACCTGAGTGGGGGCTAGGCTTGTTGGTTACTCAGGTATTCAAAAAGCCTTGGACAAGGGTAAGTATCAAAAAGGGGAAGATAGAGGAGCCCTGAACCCTATCTTTGCCCAACAACCCATGAGAGGATCCCCCAGCCAAGGGGCTCCAGTGTTGGGTTATCTGGGAGAACTCACTGCACCAAGTCATTTGTCCAGCAAGGTGACCTGGCCAGCTGAGCACAGTGTTGAATTCTGGGAGCTCACTGCACCTATCCCCCAGGGGCACATTAGGGTTCAAGTGGGAAGGAGCCTGATGGAAGGGACTGGTGACTACCCAGAAAATTTCCGGAAGGCCGTCATGCTGAAGTGGGTACTGGAACTTCCTCACACAACCAATCTGGACCAGGGCCCTGATTCCTCTCTGAGAGAAGGGAAGGCCAGAGGGCTGGTGCAGACTCTGTCCTGGCAGCTCCCCAGGGCCTCCTGTGGCAGGCTCGAGTTTCTAAGGAGCGTAAACTGTATCTTACAAATTAAGACAGCGACGCCAATGACTGAAAATGTCAAAAATAGCTCTGCTGAGTCAGTCCCTTCTTCAAG
>NW_006159510.1:5809589-5812461 GCF_000334495.1 Tupaia belangeri chinensis
AAAGAGTCGTTGGCCAAGGGCTGACCCCACAGTCCTCATGCTAACTCAGGGCTCCCGCTGTTCATGAATAAAGTGTGAGAGGGATTCAGGTGGTGGGTGCCCTGTGCTGGAGAGCAGTCACAAGGCCCACCCTGGACTGTCCCTGGGCAACAAGGAAGGGACATGCAAAGGCCCCCTGTATGGCAGCTTTCCAGTGGAGCTAGGCAGGCCTGGGGACTCAGGACCTCGTCATTTATTCTCTGGCCCCCTTATTTGGACACCTCCTCTCCAGAAATGGTTTTTTCCAGTCTTTCTTCTGCACAAAGAACAAACATTGACCCCATTTGATGTTAGAAAGGAAGTTTTTATACACAAGGACATGCATATGTACATACAAAGACATAAACCAGTTGTGGGCCACCCGTGCAGAAAAGCCTGTTTTCTATGGCATTAACTAAGGCAGCGTATTATCACACGCAAGAGGTTAGGACTGGTGCACTCCATGGTTACATGACAGCTCAGGACTCAGGATCACTCCTCTTCTCTGTTCTGCCATCCTAGCTCAGCTTCAGATCTCAGAGTTGTCCCCTACTGGGTGCGAGATGACTGCTACAGCTCTGGGCATCATATCCTCATCCACGAACTTCTAAAGGTACCCCTGCCTCTGCTCCTTTTTAAGAGCAGGAGAAATGTTCCCAGGAGCCCTCGGCAGTTTTCCCTTTAGTCTCATTGCCAGAATTGTCTCTTGCACACATCTGAGTCAGTGGCAGACAAGGAAAATGGAATCACTGTGATCGCTTCTCTAGACGGTCTAGCATGGACTCCCAGGCTGCCTGGGCACATCCTTGGCAGGAAGCAGACACAGATGGGGCTCAGCATGCAGAATCTCATTGGGAGGTGCCTATGATCAACACCTGCCGAAAGAAGAGCAGGAAGCTGGGTGGGCAGAGGTCGAGTGGTGGTGTGGCCTCAAGAATCCCTGGAGCTAAGAGCCGTAAGAAATGTATCACGATAGCCCTGTGCACCCTACTTGATGCATCAGTGACACAGCTGAAGCCTCTGCAGCCGAGGCAATCTTCAGAGGAGCTCCCTGCCAGCAGCTGGGACAAGTCCTTCCTTGAAGGAGCATCTGGGCAGCTCATGATGGGTGAGACCATCAGAGGTTCCACCACACAACTGATAAAAATCAAGAATTTGTCAGCAAGCAAGGAAGAGACTGTGGAATTAGAAGGGCACCCAGCAATGTCTGAAAGAGACAAATAAGGAGAAGGAAATACCCCAAAATGTTCACGATAGTGATTTTTAGATGGAAGCATTAGAAGTTTGTCTTCTTTTCTTTGTGCTATTCTATTAAAGTGAATATGTATTTATTTTATAGTAAAATAATATTTCTAAAGAAACCATGTTGTCAACAGAGAATAGGATTTAGAATACAAAGAGTCAGGCTCAGTCTCTTCCAGAGCAATGCCAGGGTTTGCTGCGAAAAATCCAGAAGAAAATGGATTTTAGAGACAGTCAGGGCTGAGTAGGTTGCAGTGGCTTCAGGGCTTGTCGTTGTCTCCTCCCTCCTGCGCACGCTCCAGCACCCTGAGAGTAAGGATTAGATACTGCCTTTCCCACTAATTAGCTGTGTGACTTTTTTTTTTTAAACAAGAATTGTCATATCGCCAGATTCTTCATCCGTGAAATGGATCTTGCCCTTAGCTAGCTCACAACTCTTATTTGTTAATGTTAGTAACTCCAGCTCCTCCAATAAACTCCCCAAATCTCAACGGCTTGGCAGAAAGTTTATTTCTCGCTCACACTGAATCCAGCCTGGATGTTCCTGGTTAGTGGGCAGCAGTCCACATGATCGTGCAGGGATCCAGGCTCCATCCACCACAGCTCTGCTGTTTCTGATTCATCAGTCTCTCCATTCCGCCACCAGGTGGGGAAAAAGAGGGTGGAGGATCATGGAGGGGCAGAGATGGGAGGTAGTTTTAGAAGCCAGGTCTGGACATTTTGTACATCACTTCTACCCCTATCCTGCTGGCTGGAGCCCAGTGATGTGGCCGCACCTGAAGCTAAGGAGCAGGGTCTGCCACCCAAGTGTGGATTTGTTGCTGTTTGGGTTCTTGGGTCTTAGCTCCTTAGCATCCAAGTCCCCTTCCCATACATGCGGAGCATGGGTAGCATGTGAGAGGACTGGGCCTCCCTTCTGCATGTGGAATCGCCTTCTCTCCCGGAATGAGTAGTCACATGCCTCTGCCCAGGGCTTTGACTCTTGAGAGATGAACAAAGGCACCAGGGACAAGTTAGAAATTATTCCCAGCAACAGTACCCAGAGTAGCTTTGTCCCAACACTCTTCCCAGTGTGGCTCAGCCCTGGCTCACACCCTTAGGCATCCATGTCTTGCCGAAGTTCTAGTCTTCCCACCAGCCATTCCCTTTCCACACCAGTTAGCGTGGATGTTGCTATGAGGTTGGTGATGTAATACTGAACTCTTAACTCTTCCAGAAGCTACAGAACTAAGTTTCAGCCCTTGCTTTGCAGTTTCTCGGTGAGGTTAGTGAGGATGCAGCACCGTTATGTCACTTTAGATGCAGGAGATAGAAAATGTGCCGGAATTTGCATGCTTTTAGTAAGGAAATATGGTTCCCAAGTGCCATGACAATGTGGCTAAGGGGAATCTGTTTCTGGAATCCCTTCCTCGTGTAGTTCCAGGAAGACATAGCAGTAATGGGTCAACCAAGCAGATCCATTGGTCAGCACGGTGGTGAGGAGGCAGCCGATTCCTGCAACTCCTGCCTGGCCTCAGTTCTTCCACGTCCTGGGCCTGATGTATGTGGGCTCCACAGGAGAGGCCTCAGTTTGGCCTGTAGATGGCCCCTCACCAAGACAGGAGGTAGGGAA
>NW_006159510.1:5812959-5828751 GCF_000334495.1 Tupaia belangeri chinensis
AAGAATAGAGTGATTCTAGAATATTCTCCAAGGTTGCAGTTTAACTCTGCTTCCCCCACTTTGAAACTATAATGGGCTGAATTGTGTGCTCTCAGAGGTTCCTATGTCAAAGTCCTAACTCTTGTACTTCCAAAAGGGCTATTATTGGGAGTCAGGGACTTTGCAGGGTAGTCAAGAGTAGACAAAGTCATTGAAGTAATTCCTAATCCAACCTGACCAGTGTCCCCATAAAAAAGGGAAATCTGGGCATGGAGACAGACACAGGAAGTGGACGTGAAGACACAGGAAGATGATGACACATCAAGGAGAGAGGCCAGGAACAGATTCTCCTTTATAACCTTGGGAGAAACCAACCCTGCCTATACCTTAAACTCTAATCCCATCCTCGAGAACTGGGAGACAGAACTTTCTAGTGTTTACGCTGCCACTCATGGTACCTTGTGAGGGTGCCCCTAGGAGCCAAACACAATATCCATCTCCCTGCCCAGCTTCCTCCCTGCAGCCCAGCCTGGTCCTGAGGCAGAGGACACACATTCATCTTGGAAGCTGGGCCACTGCCCCTCCTGTGCCTAGACTCAGGTCTCCTAACAAACCTCCATCTCCATATCACTCAGGGGGTGCCTGTTTTCCCCCTGAAACCCTGATGATGTGAAGCAAGAGTTCCCAGGGCTTGTAGCCTGAGCACAGGGATGGAGCCTCCAGTCTCTCTGCTTCCTTTAGGAAAACACCTCCAGCACCGACTGTGGACCACAAAGCCAGAACTAGTGGAGCCCTCTCCATGGAGTGTGGCCTGCTGCAGCCACCTGCTTCCCTGGAAGAGGCAAGTGTGTCTGGGGCTTTCTTCTGTCCAGGGTAGAGGCTCTGGCGCCGAGGAGGCTGCGTGGCGCTCCCTCACCCTAGCCACAGTCAAACATCATGCATGATTGGCAGGGAAGGAAGGATGAAAGCACCGTCATGGTGGTGTATTTATCACATTAAAACACAAAATTAATTCAGCCATTTCTTCTGACCCCAAAATGTCTGAGAAAGAGAGCAAGTAGGGAGATGAATTATTCATATCCTCGGAATCCATTCTCCCAAACATGTGCAAAAAAGAAATTGGGTTTTCCTCCTGAAATGGGGCTGTTTCACCTGAGGGGCCATGAGTCTGAGAAATGTGACTTTGCAGAGGCAGACATCACAGGCTTCCTCCATGGGCTGAGCTGTTCGAGAGAAAGGCAGCCACGGAGGACGGCCTGGCAGCTGCAGACGCTGAAGCTACAGGACAGACCGCTGTCAAGTCTCTTGCCCTGAGACGTGCGGGCCTGGCAAAGTCTGAGAGCGAGGACGACAAGCTGCAAGCCCCCGGGTATGGCCCTGCCACCTTTCTGCCTCCTACTTTTCTCCTCTGTAAAGCGAGCCCCTGAACTCATGTGCATCAACAAGGTGGGGGCTCCCAAGCGCTCTGTGACTCTAAGCTGGAAAGTTCCTGGTGATCCTCTGGAGATGAAGGTCAGCTTGCACCCAGAGGTAAGTCTGTGATGCTCTGCTGAGGCACAGTGGCGCTTCCAGCTGGACACCACCCTTCAGGGCTGTGGGAAGGACAGGGCTATCCAAGAGCTTTCCCAAGGGAGGGAAGAAGGCAGGCAGGCATGGAGGGTGGAGGGTGGCAGGGAGTTGGTACTGTCAGTCCTTGTTTTAGCCATCCATGGCTGGGCAGTGGTATCTTGTAACGTTTGAGTTTGCAGCTCCCTAATGGCAATGGTGCAGAGCATCTTTTAATATGCTTATTTGCCATCTGTATGCTTTCTTGATGGCATATTAAATGCTATTTGAACAGCTACTCTGGGCCCAGCTCTGTGCTAGGTTCTGCAAACCTACTATGAAGATAAATAAGACAGCCTTCCTTTCTACAAGGAGTTCACATCTCATCGGAGAGGCAAACACGTACATAAATGTGAGGCTATTTGGTGAGTACAGCTCACCAAATAGTGCTTTGGCGAGGGCTGGTGGGCAGTCCTTCTTTCTTACGCCCTTAGTTAGGAGACCAAGCAAACATCCTGAAGTTCTACCAGCCCTAAATTCCTCACCCGTGCTGATTGCTTAGTTAACAGTTCCTGGGGTGTAGCCAGGCTTAGTAAATGTTTGCTGATCTTCATCACCATCATGGTCTTCATCATTATCATCGTCTCCATCCTTATTAGCTGGAAGGTCCGAGAGGCTTCCCAGGAGCCAGAGCTGAAGCCCATCCTCAAAGACCGATGAGTCAGCATTTGCCCACTCTGCAGGCAAGGACCCCCAGGCAGGATGCCCCACCTGTCGTGGTTTCCAAGCAGACCAGCACAGGGATGTCACTACTAGGTACCAGGTTCCAAGAATTTCAAGTTTGCTGTGTTTTCCAAAAAGCCGCCATGGAGGCCAGGCAGGCTCAGGATGGGAGGGCAGGTGTTTTTTGGAGCCAAGACCAGTGCTGGTGGACTGTGATGTGACAAGGACTCATATTTGTCCCACTTCCGGCAGCCCCCTGAACTCCCTTCCAAGAGAGCCGCTGTCCTATCTAAGGGTAGCCTTAGCCCAAGTGAGCCAGGAACTGTTCGGGGCTCAGCCCAGGAGACCCCCTTGGCCTCCCTCAAGACGGATCCATCTACAAGGCTCTCTGCCTCCCTGGCTCTGCTGGGGTCTTTAATTGCAGTCTGTTGGTAGAGCACTGTCAAATGTGCAGACAAACGGGGCTGCCAGGGGTCAGGGTGCAGCATGGGGCTGGGCCATTTCCCTAAATTCCAAATGTCCCTACCCCTAGCCCTGGAGATTGGGATGACTGGGGACAGATGACCCAACCAGGGCAGCCAGAGCTGGAAAATAAAGAAGTTTTCTCCCTCAAACCTGGAAAACAACATTTTGAGATGCTATCAATCAGGTGATCAAAAGATCAGCCCAGAGACCCACAATTAGAATAATGGCTATGTCGCTGGACTCCCACATAGTCGACTGCGGTTCGAGTCCCGGACCCGGTGGCTTAAACTCACGCCGGGCGCGTGTGCGTACGTGCCCAAGATCCTGAGAGGAGAATGGAGGAGAAAGGATTGCAGCATGGCCATCCCCCCTGGGGGGTGATTTCTCACCTTCTGTCTCTCTGTCTCTGTCTGTCTGGTGAGCGCACATGCCCTATAGTGAAAACTTCTCCAAAAAAAAAAAAAAAAAGATCAGCCCAAACAGGGAAGTGGAGGGGGTATCTCAACCCTGCTCAGAGGGCTGACAGGTGCTTTTCCAAAGAAAAGGCTTCCCAGTCTCTGGGTGGCAACCAGTCTTTGGACAGGCCTGGACAGCCCCTAGGACCTGAGAGAGGCCACAGCCCAGGCTAGGTAGGATCCAGCGCTGACCACCAGGAGCACAAGCTGAGAAGCAGGATGGGGCAGTGATGGGCGTCAGGAACCTGCCCATGTTCCCAGCAAGAGTTACCCTCCCTGGCCCACACCATCTTCTCATGACCCAGAAACATCTCTCCTCACTCAAACCAAGTCACACACTGCTCAGACACCAGGCTCCGGCATCTTCTCCCAGCCCTGGCAGGTGGAGGAAGTGCAGGCGTCCAGCCCCTACCCCGAGGTCATTAGGGAGGGCAGGAAGAGCCTAGGAGGGGACCAGGCAGCCAGTCAGAGTCCCGGGGAATCCTGAGAAGACAGACCACCTTTCTTCTACCCTCAGTCCACAGGAGACCCTGCCGTAGGTGTGAGCCTTGGCAAGTCAGGCTGGCTAGAGGCAGGACCCAGAGCTGCAGGTACCAGCCCATCCAGGCCAAGCCTGTCAACCTATATGGGGAGGTGGGGAAGACACACTCTCAGAGGCCAGGCCCACCTCCAATATGGGCAAAAAAGGCTGGGGGGGGGGGGCACGGGCAGCACCTGATTCTACTAATTAATTGCTTCAAACAGTCTCTGAAGAGCAGCCAGGCCTGGAAGGTCTGGCCTCCAGACAATGGCATCTCTTCTGAAGACTGAATTTGTCTAAATTTTCTTCAATGTTTGGATACCGAAAGCTAAACCCTCCTCATCTCTCTATCTCCTTCTCACACACACAGCTCATTAGCAGAATTTGATAATAGGGTGGAGGACGAGACGGTAAGCTTCTTGCATAGAGTGCTAGTCCCACACTGACCCTTCTTCCTGGACACCCTCCTAGGCCTTCACCACATGCCCTGCTCATCCCTGGGTCTCCACTGACTCCATTATACCAGGTCAACTGCTCTCAGCAGGCCCTTTATGCCCCCCTAGACTAGCCTGAGTTCATGATCTGACCCTTCCACCTATAAGATTTAGGGCAAGTTCCTTATTAAACCTGTGCCTTCATTCCCCCATCTGTAAGCAGAGGCCCTTGATAACACCTACACTACGGACTGGTTGTAAGGATCAAAACAGAAAGCAGCTAACCGGGCATCTGGACGCAGGCAGCCCTAGCCACTGTTGTCATTTTCTCTCGAGCACTTACTTCAGTTTATAATTATGCGTTCATTTGAGTAATTACATGATTAACGCCTGACTTTCCCCCTCAGTGGTTGGCTCTATGAAGGCAAGGACTCAAGGACACCTCACACAGGGACAGGCTCCTGGGTGGTGCTCAAGAAACTTCTGCTGGGTAGATGGATGGATGAATGGATGGATGCATGAGTGGGTAAGTGGACGGGTGGATGGATGAGTAGAAGACTGGTTGGATGAATGACAGACATGTGGGCAGGTGGGTGGATAGGCATATGGGTGAATGGATGGATGGATGGGTGGGTAGATGAGGGTGGATGGGAAGGAATGAATAGAAATGGATGGTTGGGTAGATGGATGAATGGATGAGAGGCTCATGGGATCAGAGGGACAGCTCCACTTCTGATGTCCAGCTGAGGTCCCTGCAGGGGGCACTCTGCCCATGTCTGACAAGAGGGGCTATCTGCTGGAACAATCAGTGCTTGCCCCATCACTGTGCGATTTGGGCTGAGCCTGAGAAGCCAGCTCTGCAGAGAGGGTTCCTAGCCTTGGACTCCAGAGTGTCATGTGGTTCCCTGGGACAAGCATGCCCACGTCTTTTGCTCAACTGAGACAGATGAGGCACAAATGCATGCTTCATCGGGCAACGGGGAGTCAGACGTCCCTGTGTGCAGGCATCCTGCTGTGCTGGTGATGGAGATGCTTGCTCAGGGGCCTCCGGTGCTGCCGGGGTCATGTTTGATCAGGACGAAGGGGTTAAGTGCTGGCTGCTCTTTAAAAGCCAGAACTGAGATCAATGCAACGCTTCCTCCCTCAGCCCCACAACCTTGGTGGGCTTTGCACCCCCTCCCCAAGATCACTCCTTCTGCCTTACCTCCCCCCACCCCGACCCCCTGCCGAACTGCAGGGAGAGGCCAGTTCCCGCCAGAGTCACTCTGAGCTGTTTTGTGAAAAATCCATTTATTGTCTGCATTGCTTGGGAAGTTATAATCTCGAGGCTGCAGCTTCCTAAGGCGTTGCCATGGAGATGAATTTTCTATCATAAATAAAAGTATTCTGGGGTCAGGAGATCTCAAGCATAACTAGGACAGATTTTGAGGGGGAAAATGCCAGAATTTTTGAGACACATGAGATGATGATTTGGGCTGCTTTTTTCCGGAGGGTGTTTTTCAGGCTGTTATGAATTTGGCACAGGAGCCCAGCTGCCTTTGAACACGGGCCTGTCCCTCGTCTGTCCCCAAGCCCGACCAGCATCCTGTCTTCCTGCCCCGCCCTCCTCCACCTGCTTCGGGCCCAAGCCCTAGGAGGCTTGAGTTTGAATCCAGGCGCCAGTGTTGGAAGGAGGTGTGGGAGAACGTTGACGGGTTGGCTCCAGGGACCCCACAAGTGGCAGGAAGAGCCTATGGCTTTGCTACGTGTCCTCTTCCATCTCTGGACTTGACACTGCTGGGGAACTGAGCTCCCTCACTCCAATTTTCTTGGCACATTCCTCAGGTGCCTCCCATAGGGCCAGGAGTGAGCCTGGGGCAGAGGAGGGGCCCTCCAGCCCCAAGTGACCCTCACTGTGAGGCCCTGACCCACCAGCTCTGTGGATGCTCACTTCCCACCAGCCCTGGGGAAGTTAGCTTTAGGGATTTCCTTTTGTGCGGGGTCAGCACAGGTCAGTGTTTAAGGAGATAGGGAGGTGAGAGCAGTGCCTTGTGGGGAGGTACGCAGGGCTGAGAGGCCTCGGGTCACCACCTAGGCCAGCAGCCAACATGAGCTGTTTGCCAACCCCCACCCACACACCCGGCATTAGGTAAACACCGCCTTCTGCACTCACCCCTACCCCCCAAGCGCCATCCCTTGCACAAAGAGGCCCCGGGTCCTGGGCAGCTCCAGGAGTCCCCATGATCCTGGGATGAGAACCACTACACCCTAGGTCCCCCTCAGTCTGCTGAGGCCCTACCAGAAGGAAGCAGCCCTGGGCTCTAACGGCCCTCGACCTATCTTTCTAGGGAAGCTGCAATCAAGGCCAGGGCTGCAGCCCCAGGCACCGCTGTGCTCCAGAAAATGAATGGTAGGCAGGGAGAGGAAGGAGGGAGTGCAGAAGAGGGAGGAAAGACGCGGTGGGGAAGAAGGCAGCAGATTGCTGTGGTAGATGATGCCTCTGGAATTTGGACTCAAGCCCCGAGCCCTTGTCCCTCCTTCCCATGAGCTGGCACCTCTCCCCTAGAGTCCACTTTACAGGGAGAAGGTCCCGGCTGGCAAAGAAGGCCCTTGAGGATGGTAGATGGGCAAATCCTACAGAGAGCCTTCCTTCACCTGCAGACATTCTGCAGAACAAGATCGGACCCTGAGGGCTGAAGCCCAGAGCGAGGCTCTCACCCAGGGTCACATCCCAGGCAGGGTGCTCCTGTCCAGCTTCCCCCAAGACCTGCTTCCAGCACAGGTTCTTTGCTTCCTCACAATGTGATACTTTATTTGCTGAACCCAAACACAGTAGGCTGTGTCTGACAAGGCTGTGGGCAGCGCTGCAGTCTGTGGGAGCTGCACCTGGCCCAGGAGGGAGACGGCCCCAGGGGCCCAGCCAGGGCCATGCTAGTGGCAGCCCTCTCAGTGCCAGCTCAGCTGGCATCCCTCTGATGCTGGCCCATACCCACTGCTCTAAGGATGGTTCTGGGGGCTCGGGCACACCTCCAGCAGACCAGGCCAGTACGTGCTGAGGGCCTTCAGTGTGTGGCCTCACTTCTAGAAAGACTGTCTAGGGAGCACGGACAGCACCACATAGGACATGGTCAAATGGCAGTGTCCTTACCACTCGATGGAGTCCTGGGATGCTACAGAGGTCACTCATCAATCGAAGACTATTTAACAGCCTGGGAGGTGCTGTTTTTTCAAGAGCAGCAACAAATGGAGCTATATGCAGAGTACCGGGGTTGTCTAGGCTGAGAGGCAGACATAGACACAAATGGGAATTCGTTTCTCCAGTGAATTTTGAGATCCTTAATCTGGTATCCAACTGAACTTCACCTCGTGTGAGCCTGTGTGTGGCTACGTTGACCTTCGTGCGTGTGTGTCTATGCGCTTGTTCCTTCTCCTTTTTACCAGAGTGTGTGCATTCACCATACAAAGAGTGCATGAGAGAGAGAATTTGAGAGAGGGAGAGGGAGAAAGCATCCTTTAGTGGAGCGTCGTCATGCTGCAATCCCTCCTCTGCCATGGTTCCCTCCTTCTGGGAATTTGGGCATGCATGCACTTGCACCTGGCATGTGTTTTGGGATACCAGGGCTGGTATTTAAACCACAAGGTCAGCCATGTGGGATCCACCAGACCACAGGGCTCATCCAACTGCCCATATATTTCTGAGTGTGCCCACGCCTGCGTGTGACGCTTTGTATGTTTTTGTGTCCGTGTGTATGACTGTGTGTCTACAGCTGCAACTGTCTGTGTCTCTCTGAATATTACCCTGATTCAAAACCAAAGACATCTTTTTTTTTTTTTTTTTTTGGAGAGGTTTTGCTATAGGGCGTGTGTGCTCGCCAAAAAGACAGAGGGAGAGACAGAGAGACAGAAAGGAAGAAATCACCCCCCAGGGGGGTTGGTCATGCCGTAATCCCTTATCTTCCATTCTCCTCTCAGGATCTTGGGCACGCACACACACGCACCAGGCGTGAGTTTAAGCCACCAGGTCCAGGACTTGAACTGCAGTTGACTACATGGGAGTCCAGCAACATAGCCATTATGCCAACTGCTGGTCCCAAAAAACCAAAGACATCTTAAGAAAAAAGAAATGTAGAAACCGATAGCCCTCTTGAACATAGACACAAAAATCCTTAACAAATCATTAACAACAACAAAAAAAAATCAATAATATATAAAAGAACAATACATAATGACTGAGAGGGGGATTTATCTCCAAAATTTAAAGTTCATTTAACATTTTTAAAAAGTCATTGTAATTCATGATATTAATAGAATAATGTAGAAAAAATCTCCATGGTAATTTCATTTATTTTTTAATTAGTTACCTTCTCCTATGAGCAAAAGAGACAGAGAGTCACCCCCCAATAGAGTCTTCACACTGTGATCTGCCCCCAGCTTCTGTTAGCCCTGGGTCAAGGGCATGTGCATCTGGTATGCGCCAAGCTGTCTCTGGATGCGAACCTAGAACCTTCCCGTAAGTCAGCCTCCTACAGCACTGCTCTTCTGCTGTGTCACTGCATAGCCTCCAGAATTTTAAGATATAGAAACTATACAATGAGAGACCAGCAGATGGCATAATGGTTACATCACTGGACTCCCTTGCAGTTGATCATGGTTCGAGTCCTAAACCAGGCAGTTTAAACTCAATGCCAGGCACATGTGCATGCATGCCCAATATCCCGAGAGGAGAATGGAGGAGAAGGGATTGCAGCGTGGCCATCCTCTCTGGGGGGTGATTTCCTGCTTTCTGTCTCTCTGTCCTCTCTCTGTCTTTCTGGCAAGCACATGCACCCTATAGCAAAAACCTCTCAAAAATAAATAAATAAATAAATAAATAAATAAATTCAGAAGAATAAAAATCACCTGAAGTATATTCTCTGACCATAATGGAATAAAATTAGAAATCACCAATAACTAGAAACTTAAGGGGGCCAGCAGGTGGCATGGAGGTTAAGGTGCTGGACTCCCACATGGCCGACCGCTGTTTGTATCCCAGACCTGGTGGCTTGCTTTCTCCTCTTCCCTCTCTGTCTCTCTCTAGCCAAATTTTAAAAAACAATAATGAAGAATAATATTGAATTTTAAAAATTCTTAAAAAAAAAAGAAATTTAGGAAACTAAACAACACACTCCTAAATAATACTTCAAAGAAGAAATCCCAAAGAAACTAGAGAAAATTTATAGCTGTAAATTCAAAAAAAAAAAAAGAAGGGACTATGTTATGCCCATGCTCCATGGAAGATGCCTTCTCACGTTCTCTCTCTCCCCTTCTCCCAGAAAGCACGCACACCCTCTGGCAAAATTTAGAAAAAGAAAGTGATACCAAATTAATAACTTAATCTTATATCTCTTTTTTTAAAAGGATTACTATTTAATTTTATGTATTCATTTATTTATTTTATTTAGACTAGAAAAAGACATGGGGGTGGGGGGGAGTGAGAAAGCAAACCACCAGGGCCAGGACTCAAACCGTGCTCAGTCATGAGGGAGTGTCCAGTGCCTTAACCACCACACCACCTGCTGTTCCCCTTAATCTTCTATCTTAAGCAACTTAAAAAAGAGTAAACCAAACCCAAAACAAGCAGAGGAATAAAAAAATAAAGAGTAACGAGGAAATACATAAAAGAATAGAAAACAATAGGAAATATTAACAATACCAAAAATGGGTTGTTTGAAAGATCAATAAAATTGACATAACTTTAGCGATGGTGACCAAAAAAAGAGAGAAGAATCAAATTATTAAAATCAGGAATGAAAAGTGAGAACATTATTATCAACCTTACAGAAGTAAAATATATTATAAGGGAACACTGAGCATTTTGTGCGCCAAGAAAACAGCTAACGTAAATGTAAGGAACACATTTCTAGAACCACAAAGTGACCCAAGAAACAAAGGTCCAAAAACTAAAATTATAAAACTCGTAGAAAATATGGTCAAACCTTCATGGGAACCAACAGTTAGCGTAATGGCTATGTCGCTGGACTCCCACATAGTCGACCGTGGTTCGCGTCCTGGACCCGGTGGCTTAAAACTCACGCTGGGCACGTGTGCGTGCGTGCCCAAGATCCCGAGAGAAGAATGGAAGAGAAGGGATTGTGGCATGGCCATCCCCCCGGGGGGGGGGGTGATTTCTCACTTTCTGTCTCTATGTCTCTCTCTGTCTGTCTGGCGAGCGCACGCGCCCTCTCCAAAAAAAAAAAAAAAAACCTTCATCAGTGGATCTTGTATACAAAGTTCGGGGCAATCTTGTTCTAATTTGATCTAATCCAATAGTTTGGTCATTTTACAAGTGAGAAAACCAAGTCCCAGAGAGGGTTGAGGCCCTGTGGAGATTGCTCTCTCATCAGGAATAGAAGGGACCTCCAAGCCACACGCCCCTGCTATACCAGAAACTGTCTTAGTGTGCATGCTCTGTTGAGCTAAGAATGAATGAATGAATGAATGAACAAACTCATACTCATTGAGATCAGCCCTCCCTGTTGTTCAGAATGAGGGTTTGGCTTTTCCACCCACCAGCCCAGGAGGAAACCTGGGTGGCAGGTGCTGCTCTTTGTCTGAGTCCTGGTGCCTATTTCCTGGGAGAAGTGGGCAGAAGGAAGTCAGCACATAGAGGTTAGGAGCCAGGACAGCCAAGGCTGGCTCAGCAGAGAAGGAGAAGTGGATCTGAAGTCAGGCAGTGGCCACTGGTGTCTAAGAAGCCAGGATCTGAGATCTGGCCTGGCTAGGTGCAACAATCCTTACTCCAGGGGCAGCCACCTCTGGGATCACATGCCTGGTGAGTCTGCAGCTGTAAGGACCTGCTGAGGGGACCCAGCCAGACCCTCAGGTGCCAAGCAGGATGAGACCTCCCCTGCCCAGAAAGTTTGAGCATCTGTTCCCAGCCAGACTTCAGCAGCAAGGTGTCTGCAGCCAGCCCCAGTCCTAAAGCCAAGAGGGCACCCCTGACATGGTTTCCTACAAGCCCTCACTGTCACAGGGTCCACCTACAAGAGACCAGCGCATCTCAAAAGTGCAGCAGAAAGAGCCAGAAGAAGGTTCCCCACTCGGCCTCTGCCCTGTGGTTGGACCTCACAGCCCAGTCCCTCTGGCAAGACTCCTGACTCTTGCCCAAGGGGCATAGGGGGCACTCACAGTGTTGTCCGGGCAGAAGATAGCCCCGAGGCAGGCCCAGGGGTCCAGGCCCAAGGCCAGCCTTGTCGGTATGCTCAGGGATTCTAGTCTGTAGATGGTCACGCAGTAGGGACACCAAGTCCACCAAGTAAGGGTGAATGCAGCCATGCTCCACGGCTGAGGGCTGGGTCCCCAGGGGCTCTGTCAGCAGCATCACTCCAACCTGAGGCTGGGGCCTGTGATGGGTACCCACCCCCATGTCTGGGACTGGTTGGGAGGGGTCAGAGGGCAGGAAGTGTCCTTCTGTCCTGTGTGCTGGACAAGAAAGGGCCTTCTAAGCAACTCAGTACTTGGGGGAGCCCCCACCCAGCCACAGGGTTGCCTGGCTCCTGCTCAGGAACAAGACGGAGCATGGTGGTGGCTTCCGCCACCCCGGTAGGGGCAGGGGCCTCGGGCCACAGGCACTGTGGGGACGGATGCCCGGTGCGTGGCAGGGCAGCCCTTTGGGTCAGCCCTCCAAGGAACGCTGCCCACTAATCGTCAGGCTGGGGGCCAGATAATGAATACTCCACATTTTTTGGCGGCTCAAAGGCCCGGTTGGAAACAGTCACTGTTTTATTCTGCAGAAACCACACGCTTTTCGTCTGAGCGCCTGCAGGGAGTGGGGGTGGACTCCAGCCGTGGCAGGGGGCTGGGGGCCAGCTCCTACGCCCTGCTATCCCCCTCCCCCAAGGCCAGGCTGAGTTCTGACTTCTGCCCCTGGGATGAAGAGGTGCAGTTCAATGCTGAGGCCCCCAGGACCCTTAATAGCAGGACCCCTGCTCACACGAGCTCCCTCAAGGGTCTCTTCTGGGGGACACTGGGGGAACCCAGAAAAGATGCAGCCCTAACCCTGTCCTCAAGGGTTCCCAAGTTGCTGAGAGACCCAGGGAGTTACAGCACCCAGGCCTGAAGATGTGAATGAGCAAAAAGCCCAGATAGTCTGGGTGATGGGGGTGGGAGAGGGAAGAAGCTCAGCCCTGCTGGGAGGGCAGGCAAGGAAGCTTCCGGAACCTCACATCTATAGGTCTCCCTTCATCTGCGCTTGGGGAAGGCCTAGCAGCACGGGGTGAATCCCACCCTACTCTTCCCTCGAGGTGCACAGAAGGGGTGAGTGTGCAGGTTGGACAGGCCTGAGCTCCAGCCTTGGCTGCCTTTGTCACTCTGATATCCCACGAGCCTCCCTGTAGTTGGAGGATCCTGGGGAATCTCCACAGCATCTGCCCTGGTCCAAGCCCCTATGTACACCATGACCTCCAGGACAGCTGGCCAGCCAAAGGTCACACAGCTAGGGCTGCCCTGCAGAGCCACATTCTCACACCCCCTGGGCAGCCCACGGGCACAGGGTACCTTTATCTCCAACCCAAACTCAGCCCTATGCATCAGTCCTCACTCCAGATCAGCCCACCCAGGACCCAAGGTTCAGCTCATTCCATGGTAATATCACTAGGCAAGCTCACAGGCCTGGAGAGGGAGGGTGTGCAGTAGGGGCTGGACCCAACAAGAGGCCACAAAGGGTCTGTGGATGGTTGTCTTATAAATAGCCCTCCCCAGCCAACGGGTTCAGAGCACTTTTTCCAGGCCACGGCCCCATCAGACAATGGTTGCCCATTGAGCCCTGGTTCCTTCCGCCCAGGCCTCCCCGCCTGCCCTGGGCTCCGATATCCGCCCCACCATGGACAGAGCCAGCGTGGCCGTGGGGGTCAGAGGCAGACAGGAGCAAGCAGTGAGGTGGACCCATGCAGGGCCTGAAGATCACTCAAGGTCTTGAACTTCATTCTAAGAGCCATGGAAACAGCAACAAGATTCTAAAAGGGATGAGAGGCTAGGATGGCATAGCATTTGAAAAGACCCTTCTCTGGCTGCTCTTTGGAGAGTAGGTGAGTGGGAGTGGATGACATGCAGCGAGGTGGGCTTGAAAGTCATCTAGGTGAGAGGCTGTGTGGGGATGGCTGTGGCTGGAGAGTTTCACACATGGCCATGTGCAAGGGTTATTTTGCAGCCACCATCCTGGACAGCTTAGACCTAGCTGCACCCTCCCAGCTACCTCTGCTCAGCTCCTGGGTGGCCACAAGGCCCATGCAGCCACCTGTCCCTTGGGTATCCACAGCTCCCTGCCCCTGCCTTCTCCATCTGATGTCTCCAGAGGTCCCCATGGGACTTCTCATGCCTGAGTGCCCAGAAGCTAACCTTAACCCTCGACCAGTGGGGATAGGTGACGGGTAGATGTGTCACCTTTTGCCCCCGAGCAGACAGCTGCGAGGTATCCTCAGGGTTCTCACAGAAAGGAGCCCAGGGAGGGACCGAGGTCCCCTTTTTGATCATTCCACACTGTGTCCCTCAGTCCTATTTCTGGGATCCACCTACCAAATTATCTGTCTACAGGTCCATTTCTCTGGCTCTGCCTTGGGGCATCCAGGCCAAAGCACCCCAGCTTCCCTTTCAGTAGCCCCAAGTTTCTTCCAGCGAGAGAGATCAGTATTTTTGGACAGGATTTTACCCCAATGATTCTCCTACCCCAGTTTCCAGCCAGCTAGGGCCACAGGTGCAAACCATTGGGCCCAGGCTAATTAGGCTGGGCCATGAACCAAACCTGGGCCTCCCACGTGGCCTCAGTCATCACATAGCAGCAGCCCCATCTTTAGGTGGCATCTTGATTCCCTTGGAGAAACCCCATTTCCCTAAATTCTATCTAGTGCTTCTTGTGGTATTCCATCTTACAACAGAAAGTGAGATGTGGGACACCCCCTTCCCCCAGCCCACCTGGGCATCAAGCATTGGGAACCCCTCAGAGGTTGATTCAGAGTGGGCAAGGATCAGACACCAGAGCCCTAAGGCCATGTGACTATCCACCTCCTGGGGAAGAGGCTGGGCCCACCAGCAAAAGAAACCTAGATGCAGACCTGCATGATTTCCTGTCTATTCTGATTTCCATCCCTGACTCGGTTTAGGCCCCTCACAGGTGGGGGTGAGGAGCACAGGACCCCCAGGTGTGTGCACCTGGATGACAGTCGTGCCAATCCCTAACCCAGGGGCATGGGAGGAGCATCATGATTCTCGGGCATCCAGCTGGAGCTGAGTTACTGCAGCAACATCCAGGTAGAAAGGCCTGACAGGCAGGTGCATGTGCGCCTGGAGCTCAGAGATAACAACCCGCAGTCTGGAGGTTTCTGTGAGGAACGCAGAGCTGTGGGACACTGGAATGAGCCTGCAGCCAGAAGACTGGACCCCACTCGGACACAGAGAACTGGCCCCCGGGACAAAAGTGCCATGAGAGGGCAGTAGACACTGCTAGGCTCCCACCAAGGCCCCAGATACTCCCAGGACCCCACCCCCACCCCCTTGAGTGACCTTCTCATCCCCTCCCAGAATCTCCTACAGGGCTCCAGACTTGCAGAAGGCTGGCATGAGCCCAGGGTGGCAGGACCATGGCCCTGGCCACAATGCCAGCAGCAGGAAATGAACACCTGACAGGCCAGGTCAAGAAGTAGGTCTGACCCTGACACATCTGCACCATAACACCAATGGCGAGTTCAGAGTTTAGCGTGTGTAGCTTGCCACAAGCTCACCCATCCTCACCAACCCCCTCTAATCTGCTTAAGCAACAAAACCCACAGTGTGATCTGAGGAAGTGGGTTCCACTTGGTTCTGAGGATGCTGGATAGGTCAAAGGCAGAGCACTGGCCTCAACCTCAGAGGCTATGGGGCCTCAGGCCATTCACTCACCAGTAGTCCATAGGAAGCCACGCTGGCCAAACCCGTCACTTGGTACCACCCTCACTCCAGCCTACCTCATCCCAGGGCCCCTGAATTTTTATTTAAACTTATATGAACATTCTTTAGGGGAAAAAAAAATGTTATGCTGGCCTGACACCATGGCAAGGGGCAGGGTGTCGCTGTGCAATGCTACAGTCACATGGGAGGCCCAGGATCAGATCCCAGGGAGACATGAACAAGTTGGGCGTGCCTGTGATCTAGGCTGGGTGGGAGGCTGGGGGGAGGGTCCTGGTATGGCGAGGCCCTGTGAAGAGTGCTTTGTCTCTCTGAAGACCTTTTTGTTTTCTAACTAAGCTATTTTAACCTTCCTATTGTGCCCAAAGATGAAACACTGGAGCATCAGCTCTAGTCATATTTTTAATCCACAGCTCAGGTTAATACTCAGACCTATCACACATGTGTCCTAAGAGCCCTACTCAGTCCCTCTATAATGTAGCCAACCCCACCATGCAGGCATGGACTAAATGACCTTGTATAGAGTGTTTTTTTTTTTTTTGGAGAGATTTTCACTGTAGGGCGCATGCGCTCGCCAGACAGAGAGAGACATAGAGACAGAAAGTGAGAAATCACCCCCCAGGGGGGATGGTCACGCCGCAATCCCTTCTCCTCCATTCTCCTCTCGAGATCTTGAGCACGCACGCACAAGCGCCCAGCGTGAGTTTTAAGCCACCGGGTCCAGGACACGAACCGCGGTCGACTACGTGGGAGTCCAGCGACATAGCCATTATGC
>NW_006159510.1:5829969-5840791 GCF_000334495.1 Tupaia belangeri chinensis
TTTTCACTGTAGGGCGCATGCGCTCGCCAGACAGAGAGAGACATAGAGACAGAAAGTGAGAAATCACCCCCCAGGGGGGATGGTCACGCCGCAATCCCTTCTCCTCCATTCTCCTCTCGAGATCTTGAGCACGCACGCACAAGCGCCCAGCGTGAGTTTTAAGCCACCGGGTCCAGGACACGAACCGCGGTCGACTACGTGGGAGTCCAGCGACATAGCCATTATGCTAACTGCTGGTTCCCTATAGAGTGTTTTTATCACCATGGCCTTTATAGAGTTCAGCCTGCCCCTGCTGCCGGCCACCTGCCCCTGACCCAGCCCCTTCCCATCCCCAGTGCCCATAGCCCTGGGCCCAGGACCATTGCCAAACCAGATGGGAGGCTGCAGGCTTCTCAGGGGAGCTGTAGCACTAGAGCCCGAGGACTCAGGTATCAGCACTGAGTCAGGGGCCAGGGCAAGAGGACAGGTGACAGGCAGGGCTCAATTCACACCTCAGTGTGCCTGACCCCCAGTCCCCTCGCCTGCACAGGGAGACAGTGGCTCTCCTGTCTATGTTACTGCATAGGGGGAGGAAGAGATAAGACACCTCCTTCACTCGATGGCTGTAGAAGTGACACCAGGGCACTGACGTTTCATATTGGGCATTCTGGAAGCTGGAGGCAAGTTCTCCAGAACAGTGATGCCTCCAGCCTCGTAGTCAAGAGCACAGAGAATTGCTCTGGCTGTCTGGGCTAAAAGACTGATCCATTCCCTCGGGACAGTCCCCTGTGACACAGGGTGCTAATGGCAGTCCTATTGGCAGCAGGGAGGACTCCCTGGGAACAACCTGAAGACAGAGTTACTGAAGTCAGGAGCACTGGAATGAATATCCTGGAGAGCTGGGAGACTCGAAGCTGCAAGGTATGACTTCAAATCTGTTTCTGCCTCTTTGGAACTTGACACTCTCTCTGGGTCGGGGCCACAGCTCTTCTTGAACCCACTTCACAGGCAGGCCTGGAAGTAAATCTGACACTGCACCATTCAGTTTTACAGTGCAAGGTGCAGGGCCCTCAGTGCCACGCTCAGCTGCCAGCATCTGTCAAGATGCAACAAGACAGCCCCCTTTCCCCTGCCCTTCTGCCTCAGGCCCTGACAGTGCCAAAGCTCCAACACTGTACAGGCACCCCCCCGCCTATCACACATGGGGGCGGGGAGCCAAAGCCAGAGAGAGGACTCCCTCAACCACCTGGCCTCAGCACAACTCCTGCTGCCCCAGCACTGAGGACTGTTTCAGTCTCCCCACGAACATCCCCTCGAGATTCCACCAGGACATAAAGGCAGGCCAAGGGCACAGCTTCCTCATCTAAAATGTAAACCAGCCCCTCAAGTTCCCATCCCCAGACTCCATGGTACTATGGAGGCTGAGCATGGAGGATATGTTGCTTCTCGTGCCAGGTGGGAAAGCAAAACCCAGATGTGCCCCTAATCTAGACCTCAGAGAGGTCTCTGGGCCCAGCCTTGGCCAGTGATGGCTCTGCAGACATGACGCAGGCAGAGACCTGAGTTACCTGGCTTTGGCCTCACCTGCTGCTGGTGATCCCAAGTAGCTATGAGAAGTCTGGATTGGCCAGCTGAAAGATGAAACCACCTGGAGACCCAGCCAGGTCTAACCTGCTTCCCAGGCAGGACACTGAGGCCTGGATGAAGGAAGGGCAATGTCCCGAGCTAAAGAAGGGACCCAGATCTTACAGTCTCTGAAGGCATATGTCAGGCGAGCTCAGGCCTCCAGGCAATTAAGTTTTAAGACTCTCATCTTAGGCCCAGCAGGTGGCATGGTGGTTAAGGTTCTAGACTCCCCACATGGCCACTGCGGTTAGAGTCCTGCAAAAAAAAAAAAAAAAAAAAAAGACCTCATCTCAGCAGAAGGCGCTGCTGCTGCTCAGCAAACCCTCATCCCTGGGCTTTGTTCCTCAGCAGTGTTGGGGCCCAGAAATTCTCCAGACTGGTGAGACTTACCTCCAAGTCACAGCACAAAGTAGAGAGGCTGAGACCTGGACCTAATGCCAGTGGCCCCAGGTACAAGGCTGGCCTACCTGTGGCTCCATTTTGCACATGTGCACATGGAGGTGCAAATGGATGGCCCTTGCTCAAGGTCACCAGCCAAGCAAGATGTAAAGCCAGCCCTGAGCACAAAGCCCTGACTTCCAGGGCCCACACCCAGGTGCAGCCCCAGGTTATAGGGCCAGGAGGGGACCCAGGCAGGAACAGAAATGCCAGGAATGCAGGTAGAGCCTCAACAAAGGCTGCAGATCCCATGGGCGGCGGGGCTCACAAATAATCCTGCCACAAACCACAGCCTCCGTTGGCCTACAGCCCCTTCCTGTCTGCCTGGTCTCCCATCCTGCCTGCTTCAGGGATGGTTCTCCCCACTGGAGACAGGGCAAGGGGACAGGGCTGGGCACCACCGTGGCCCTCACCTGTGGAAATGAATGAATGAATGAATGAACGACGGAAGGAAGCCAGCAACCACCCGTGAGGTCTTGAACCTCTTTTTGTAGAATTTCCTCTTCTCCAAGAGTACACCAGGCTTTTCTGCTCCATTACTTTAATGGACATAGCATTTCACCAGACGGCTTTGCACAGAAGGAAAAAAAAAAAAAAAAGAAGAAAGAAAAAGAAAAAAAGAAAGAAAGAAAAACTGAGCGGTATCACCGGCATCTCACAGAAACATAAATACATAAATTACAGGTTTATACACCTCACGTCTGACATACATTCACGGGCACAGCATTAGCATTGAGAATGGTGCAGCGCCGAGATGTCAGCACAGGGGCCTGGGCAGGGCCTGGGGGCACCCGGCACGGGGTCTGTCCTTCCAAGATGGGCAGCCAGGGGATGGCCACCCTGGCCTGCTTGAAATGTGTCCAACTGCAGCCCACATGCTGCACCGTGAAGATGAGCTGTTCAAGATGTTCCTTTATAAAAAATCTTCCATAAGCTCATACAACAGACACCGGGCGCCATTCCAGAGACAGGGGCCAAGGGATCACGACAGTTGCAGGAGCCACGAGGCGTTGGAGGCCGGCAGCAGGGCAAGGCAGGGCTCCAGGTTGCCCAGTGAGTAGATGCAGCACACAGCCTGCAGGGTGGCAATCTCTGGACCACTCCCAGTGGGTTCTGGAGTCCCAAGGGCAGACCCGCATTCCTCAAGTTCTCACTGCAGGGGCAGGTCCAGGGGCGCCGGCCCAGACGGCTCTCATCTCCCAGTTTTCACCCAACAACTGTGTCATGTGATCAGGGAGCAGGGTCTAGACTCAGTTAAGCAACTAGAAAAATGTGACCACAAAATACTTTTCATGTGCATGGGTTTTGTTGGTGGGATTTTTTTTTTCTTTTGGTTCAAAAAAAAAAAATAATAGCAGGCTCTCAAGTATATAAAACTGGTAATATTAGATAAAAATACAAACTTCACTTTTACAAAAACAAAAAGGAAAAACAAGAAAAACAAACCACGCACACACATTTTTGTTAATACACATAAAGCATAACATTTTACCAAAAATAAAGGATTTAAGTTCTGTCCAAACACTGGCAGCAGCAGGGAGCGGCCTCCGCTGCGGTAGCACATTAACGATACAGGTAGAAGCATCTTGCCCAGCTATGCTCAGAAAAAGACCCTCTGCTGTTTGCCACAGGGAACATGGTATCGCCCAGCAAACTGGAGGTCTGGGGGCAAGAGCCGCAGGGACGGCATACGATTGGTTTACGCATAGTTCTCTCAAAATGGCTTAAATTAAAAAATAAAATAAAGTGGGGAAGGGGAGAACACATAAAGGCAGAAACATTTAGGAAATGATGCATAGGTAGGTATACCATGTTTATTTTAATACATCTCATTAGTTTGCATCCTGCTAGGAAAAATACCGTCACACTGTCCTGACAGTTACAGCAGCCTTGGTGGGTGTGTTATCGGTGTAAATGTCATCCAAGAGATAATTAAAAAAAAAAAAAAAAAAAAAAGATAGGCAAAGAGTAAAAAGGAAAGCTTAATAATCACTTTATGGTGTAAAAAAAATCCACTTAAGGCTCTCAGGAAGGTTTCTGTATAGACTTAAACACTACGGCGAGGAGGTGTGGTTTCTAAAGTTCGTGTGGCGGTTTCCGAGACATTCCCGCTATCTTGCGTGCCCCTGCAGAGCCCGCTGGCATCCCTTTGGAGTCATCCCAAAAGTAGGCTCTGTGTCCTCGGCAAAAGCACCTGTGACCACCCGGACAGAAATCCGTCTGCTGAGACCTCTGCGCTTCCCCCTGTGGGGGGCGACCCTCATGTCGTCCACTGTTTAGATATTTTTGTGAGTCCATTTTGTTTTTGTCATGTTTTGTGGTTTTGTTTGCGCTCTCTCTCTCTCTCTCTCTTTGACAAGGAAGCTTCTTACTGTTTCACCGAGTGCTACAATACTTGCTTTGATGTCACATTGAACAAATGTACACTGTCTCTTTGTTCTCCCTAGTGTTCTTGGACACAGTTTTTCACGGAGGAGAACAAAGACCGCACGCTGTCAATAAAGCACCGTACATAGTAGGTTCAGGAATGTAACACGCCATGTACATCCATGTCCCAGGGAAGGGCTGCGGGCTTATCCTCACCTCACATCTGCAGGGAGAGGGGAGAGAGGCAGACACTGAGAGGACGAGACCACTAAGCACACACATCACTGTATAGAAGGCAAATGGGGCAAAACATTTCACCCAATCAAGGGCACACACATTATGGCAAGTCTTAGGATTTAAATTTCCCATAAAATTTTCAAAATCAAATTTGCCATATTAGCCATACTGCAACATCCTGACCAGAACTGGGAGGAGGCTCACAGCATCTCACAGAAGAACACATCTTGAGAGCAAGCCCCATTCTCCCATTGTACAGATGGGGGAAACTGAGGCCCAGAAAGGTTCTTTTGCCCTACCTTCCTTTCCTTCAGCCTAGGGTTTGAACGTGATTTCTAGAGCTCTAGCAGTCATTTAGGGCCTCAAGTCAACTCCAAAAAGACACTACCAGACACAGAAAGTAGGAGTCCCTGTGACCCCTACATACCTACATGAGCTCTTTAATAACAATTCTCTCATCTTCCTGGCCCATCCATTGTACAGTGTCATTTGTGCACCACCCACAGGCCCAGGGCATGTACGCTAGTGGGCACGAGGCTGCAAGAATACCTGCCTTGCTTTGTCATCAGCTGGCCCGAGAGGCGAGAGCCTTGAACCACACCCCATGCCATAGTTTGACTCTCAAAGCCAAGGCTGAGCAATCACTTAGGGGTTGCTTTAGGGACTCCCTCAAGTAGGCACTCTCCTCCCAGAGGATCCTCATGAATGGACCTGACTCATGGGCCTCATACTTGCCCAAGAGGAGCCAAGGCTCTCAGACACCCTATCTCTGAAGAATCTCCTCTATTCTAAAACAACTGTTTGTTTTGGATGCCGTGCAGTCTCATGTGCCAGGGGGAAGGACCAGGCTAGATGGGGCTCCGGCTCTCCTGAGCCAGACAGGTCAGTTATAAGGACCAGGAAGGCTTGATCCTATGGTTCACCATTTTCTTCTGGAAAGCAATATGCTTCATTTAGAGAATGCACTTTCCAGGCTCCCTTGCATCTGAGGGATGGCAGATGATAACAAAACCAGAGTCACTGGGTGAGATTTCTGGGAAAACTCTCTAAGAGGTTTTGTTTTTGTTTTTGCCCTTCTCCCATCTTAAGTCTTTCTTCCAGCCTACAACATACATGTGATTTCTGGAGCTTCAGCAAGCTACCATGGGTCATACGGTAACTCTGACAATAAATGCCACTATCCCCAGAGAAAAGGTAGTCCCTGACAACACCTACCGCACCTGCTCTGGTCTCCCCATCTATACATGAGTCATGAACTTCTACCTTATTCCAACTCCTGTTGTTTCTGGTGTTACTAACAGCCAAAAGCAATCTCTGGTACAGCAGCCTAGAGTCCTGTGCAGTTATCAAGTATTTTCAGATCCACCATGCCTCAAGCAACTCTTATCCATAACCTGTTAAGCCTCAGTTTTTTCATCTGTCAAATGGGGTGGACAACCTGCCCACAGCGATTCCAACTAGTCAGCATCAGATCTACCCTCTGCATCCCCAATCAATGATGAGAACAAAGCTAGAGGGGGCTTTGGAGTAGGAGTGAGCCATGGATCAGGGCTGTGAGGCAGGAGCAGGTGGGGAGCAGGGAGACCCACATCCCAGCAGACACGGAAGCACGCAGAGCCATCAGGGCCAATCAGGGCCAGATCCTCGCCACCCTGGCGAGATGAAAGTATGATTCGCTGGTGTGATCAGACTCGATTGCATCTCCCAGCCCTGTAGTTCAGCACGCCCAGCAGACAGGTCCTACCTGGTTAGCTGCTTAGATGGGTTTTAACCTTTTTCTTTTCCTCTTTTTACCTGACTCCCTACGCCTTCCTGTTAACGAAAGGGCAGGGGCAGTGAGTGGCCGAAAGGAAGGCTGTCAGGTGGAAAGCTAAAGCAATAAATACCTGAGCTGTTTATCTTTCTGAAAGAAAACTCACTTGGCCCTGGTACAAAACACTTCCGGGTCCTCTCCTCCAGCTCCCAGCCTGACAAAGCTGTCCCTGGGCAAAGCGCCTGGAGGGTGAAGGTCGAGACCCCAAGTAGCAACATGGCCTACACAATCCAGCATTCCACCTGCTCCTGCCAGTCTACCTGGGGAGGGGCCCTTCTACAGACCAAGCTCAGCTGAGCCCTGTGGCCTACTGGCCAGCCGGGTGGCTTCAGAAACGCAGCAGCCCCAGCACACACCACCTGGAACTCCTCTTCTGCCTGCTCTGCAGCTCCCCCGTGGTCTCCACCCCATCACTTCCCAGCAGTCTCTAAGTGTACACGGTGCCCACAAGAAGGACGCCAACCTATCCACTGCCCCCAACACCCTTGCTGCAGGGTCCCGTCTCAGAACCCCAGAAGCAAAGCTTTGAGGATCCAATCCAGAATGACAATGATGAGGATGATGAAGGCAGCCACTTACCCGTCTCCTCTTCCCGATAATCTGGATTCAAGCTGGAGGTTGTACACGCGCACTCCAAGTGTTCCTCTAACCTCACCTGGACTTCTTTTAATTTTGGCTTCTTCCTGACGTACTCCACCTTGGCCACCTGCCGAGAGAACAGGCCCAGCCATGAACAGCTGGCTGGAGTGACACACTTCACAACCTGCTCAGAGCTAGCCACACCAGGCCCCACCCCAGGCCAGGAGGAAGGCAAGAAGGGAGGCCAGAAGAGAGGACAGGGGAGCCCGGCCTCTGATCTCTGACCCCTGACCTCTTCTGAAATATTGTACCTCAAGGTGGGGACAGCAGACGGGCTGGATAAAAATAATCAAGCTACAGCACAGTATTTGTGGCTTCGTCCAATCTTCACTTAAAATAAACCCAAAGGCTGGCCTGTGCTGGAAAGGTCGGAAGGCTGCATACACAGCAAAGATGGAACTCCGGGGCAGGGGCGGTGTTTGCTCGCATGTTTATGAACAGCTGGGAAATGTTTTCCAAGGGGTACTTGGCTACAGTGGAAACCAGCCAGGACCCGGGAATGAGATCTGCTGCCGTACTTAGTCCCCCCAACCCTTGCTCCGGGTGCCCACGTAACCCCTGCCCCCAGCCTCCAGTCCAAGGAAAAACAACACACGCAGTCCCAGAGGGCCCCACAAGGAGGGTTTGGATTAGATTCTGGTTTCTGTGGACTCCAGAGTCCAGACAATGACCCCATGTGCTCTCAGCCATGCTGCTGGCCTCACAGGGACCCTCCTCTGAGGCAGTTAGGCCAGGCAGACCCACTGCTACCTGGTGGCCTCAATCCCAGGCACGAGGCTGTCCTTGAACACAAGAGGTCTGCCCTTCTCAGCTACATGGGTGAGGACTCAAGGCCATCCCCGGGGCCACACAGGTGGATCCAGGAGGAGGACTGGGATTCGAGTCATGGCTTTCAGGTATAGGGAGCTTAGTCAGTGTCTCCTTTTCAGACTTGAGTCTATCCAGCCAAGGGTCACACTAGCCCTCAATTCCCTGGGCACAGCAACACAGCCCTCCCAGGGGAGCTACGGAGGGCACAGCCCAGTCCCCCAGCACAACCTCCAGGTGCTCAGGAAAGGCACGTGAGGAATCGAACCCCTAGTCCATATGGTGCAGGCAGCCTGGGTGTGTATGGTCCTAGACAATGGCGTGTTGTGTCAGGAATACAACCCACCCCACCCACTCACGTGCATGTGCAATGCACACACACACCTTCTCATAGGAACACAATTCCTCACACAAACACACATGTACAACACACATACCTCCGTCTCCAAAGGAACACAACTCCATCCCTCACTTGCATGCATGTGTGATGTATACATACACCTCCTCGTGGGAATATAACTTCGTCCACACATACACACATGTACAATGCACACACACCTCCTCACAGGAGCCAACCACCTACACGCGCACTCCCACGGTGCACACGCCTGGCATCAGTAGACCCTTGGTTCACAATCATGGTGAGCACCTACCCTCGAGACAGCCATATGCTGTCCACCGTGCTGAAGAAACCCACGCCCTCACTGCAGCCCAGCCTAAACACAAGGAATCAGAAACAGAGCTGTGACTCTCCCAGGCCACCTTCCTTGGGTCCAAATATCGACATTCACTTAATCCTCTCAAGGGCCCTATAAAGAGGCAAGATTATCACCTCCACTTACAGAAAAGGAAACTGGGGCACAGGCAAGCCCCTCCCCCAAGATGGCTCCACAGCATGAGTGGCCAGGCTGGTACTAGACACTGGCAGCCTGTCCCTAATCACTAGGTGACCTGTCTGTCACCTGGAGTGTGTACTGGGAATGGTCACCATCCTTCTGCCCTCCCCAGGCCCCATGGAGCCAGGCAGAGTAGGCACCCTCCTCCCCGCATGTCAACAGAATAAACCCCATAGCTCACCCCACATCTAAGTCACAGGAATGGCCATCGGGGACCACCCACTTCTTCCCTCACCCACCATTCACTGGGGAACTGAGGCTGAAAAAGGAGAAGAGCCCGCCCGGTTACCCGGAGCATGTAGAGGTCAGGAACAACTCCCTGGCTGGTACTGCACCAGTACTGATCGGGGACACCGCACACAGACCAGATGCCCCAGCCCTGTGGCCCGGTTCCTGCAGGGGCAGGCAGGAGAGTGAAAGAGGATGGTGGTTCTCCAACTTCCTTCCCAGGGCGTCTGAAGTCTAGGAGCCAGGAAGACCCCAAGGTACCCTTGGACCTGGCAGCCATCACAAAGGCAAGCCGGCCCCACCGGTGTGGGAGACCAAGCCTGCCCAGACCCTGCGTGGCTGCACTGCCTTGGCCACATTAATGGTTAACCTGCGGTGCAAAGGGTGTCGGGCACCCGGCAGGCGTGTGAAGTAGAAGGGGCTGCCTCGGGTGTGAATGCAGCGCCAGGTATGAGCTCAGCAGGTGTGGGGCATGGGGCATAGGGCACCCGGGGTCAGGAGCCAGCCAGGGAGTTTCGCTACGTCAGGAGGTGTGAGAGACACAGGCCTGGGCAGAGAAGCATAAGCCTTTTCCCAGGGAAGCTACTTCCTGGACAGGGCTCAGTTCCACCAGGCACCTGCCAGGCAGAAGCCTTGGACCACTCCTGCAATCTGCCCCTTTCCCATGGACAAGCGAGCGCGAAGGAGGGGAGTCTACAAGCTATGCAGGTACCTCCACTTCTCCATCTAGAAAATGGAAACATCAACCACACCCACCCTCGAGGTCATGACAAGGAATAAATGAGATCATATAGCAAAGCATCCAGAACTGGGACCAGCAGATGGCCTAATGGTTACGTTGCTGAACTCCCACATATATCGACTGCAGTTCAAGTCCTGGACCCGGTGGCTTAAAACTCAGTCAGGCATGTGTGCGTGTGTACCCAAGATGCCAACAGGAGAATGGACAAGGGATTGTGGCGTGGCCACCACCACCACCGCCCCACCCCACCCCCCAGGAATTGATTTCTTACTTTCTGTCTGTCTCTCTGGCAAGCACACGCACCCTATAGCAATAATCTCTCAAAAAAAAAAAGCACCCAGAACTTAGGACAGACTTGACCTTACCTGACAGCTACTAACCCAAATGGGATTCTACTGCAATCAGTATTTTAATACACACACAGCCAAAGACAAAACCAGCCCCAGGGCCTGAATTAGGGACAGACTAGGCACACTGGCCCCAGGCCCAGCAAACCAAGAGTAGAGTCCCAAATTGATCCTCCTTTTAAGGGCCCTGGGGTGGGGCACCCACTCTGGACCACAACCACACCACTAGCTCTCCATGAATCAGGGACACTGAGTCTGCCTAGCTAGTCCCTGAGAGCACTGAAGTACTTTAAAACAGCCCAGTTCACCTCTGCGCCTGCAGGGCCAGAGAGCCTCCTTCCCCCAACTGAGGGCTCTGGTCAGATTCAGGCAGGAGGACGGAGCACCCACCGAGCACTCATGCCCCACCACACTGCTCTCCCTCACCCCCAGCCTCTGCAGAGCACCCAGAGGTGAGGCAGTGGGCTCTGGTGTCTGAGCCCTGGGCCGGGCTGCAGCAGGGCACTTGTCCCGCTCTTGGCCCAGACCCTCGCTCCAGTCGCATGGCCTCTTTGGTCAACAAGCAGCCTCACCTCATTCTCTCTGCAGGACAGATACTAGGGCCCAGGCTCAGCTGAGACTGCAGGGCCCCTCTGGCCAGACGCAGGACTGCAGAGGGGGCTGGCTTGTTCTCCACCCGAGACAGGCAGGCTGCCACGGGAGG
>NW_006159510.1:5841889-5843624 GCF_000334495.1 Tupaia belangeri chinensis
GGGTGTCGGCCACCCGGCAGGCGTGTGAAGTAGAAGGGGCTGCCTCGGGTGTGAATGCAGCGCCAGGTATGAGCTCAGCAGGTGTGGGGCATGGGGCATAGGGCACCCGGGGTCAGGAGCCAGCCAGGGAGTTTCGCTACGTCAGGAGGTGTGAGAGACACAGGCCTGGGCAGAGAAGCATAAGCCTTTTCCCAGGGAAGCTACTTCCTGGACAGGGCTCAGTTCCACCAGGCACCTGCCAGGCAGAAGCCTTGGACCACTCCTGCAATCTGCCCCTTTCCCATGGACAAGCGAGCGCGAAGGAGGGGAGTCTACAAGCTATGCAGGTACCTCCACTTCTCCATCTAGAAAATGGAAACATCAACCACACCCACCCTCGAGGTCATGACAAGGAATAAATGAGATCATATAGCAAAGCATCCAGAACTGGGACCAGCAGATGGCCTAATGGTTACGTTGCTGAACTCCCACATATATCGACTGCAGTTCAAGTCCTGGACCCGGTGGCTTAAAACTCAGTCAGGCATGTGTGCGTGTGTACCCAAGATGCCAACAGGAGAATGGACAAGGGATTGTGGCGTGGCCACCACCACCACCGCCCCACCCCACCCCCCAGGAATTGATTTCTTACTTTCTGTCTGTCTCTCTGGCAAGCACACGCACCCTATAGCAATAATCTCTCAAAAAAAAAAAAGCACCCAGAACTTAGGACAGACTTGACCTTACCTGACAGCTACTAACCCAAATGGGATTCTACTGCAATCAGTATTTTAATACACACACAGCCAAAGACAAAACCAGCCCCAGGGCCTGAATTAGGGACAGACTAGGCACACTGGCCCCAGGCCCAGCAAACCAAGAGTAGAGTCCCAAATTGATCCTCCTTTTAAGGGCCCTGGGGTGGGGCACCCACTCTGGACCACAACCACACCACTAGCTCTCCATGAATCAGGGACACTGAGTCTGCCTAGCTAGTCCCTGAGAGCACTGAAGTACTTTAAAACAGCCCAGTTCACCTCTGCGCCTGCAGGGCCAGAGAGCCTCCTTCCCCCAACTGAGGGCTCTGGTCAGATTCAGGCAGGAGGACGGAGCACCCACCGAGCACTCATGCCCCACCACACTGCTCTCCCTCACCCCCAGCCTCTGCAGAGCACCCAGAGGTGAGGCAGTGGGCTCTGGTGTCTGAGCCCTGGGCCGGGCTGCAGCAGGGCACTTGTCCCGCTCTTGGCCCAGACCCTCGCTCCAGTCGCATGGCCTCTTTGGTCAACAAGCAGCCTCACCTCATTCTCTCTGCAGGACAGATACTAGGGCCCAGGCTCAGCTGAGACTGCAGGGCCCCTCTGGCCAGACGCAGGACTGCAGAGGGGGCTGGCTTGTTCTCCACCCGAGACAGGCAGGCTGCCATGGGAAGGGAGGGTGGGCTCCCAGGACATAGCACAAACATGCCTTCCATGGCTCCTTGTGCACACAACCTCCCCCCCAGTCTGGGAACCCACTTTCCCCTCAAGACAGGGCCATTTCCATTTTTATCAAAGAAAAACAAACAGCGATTTATGATTGCACCTGCTTCTGGGTATGCAAGGATTCCAAGCCATTCCACCACCTCTGTCTGGCCAGGAAATGGCTACATTTTTCCCCCCAAGAGCACGTTATGAATATTAAATTCTTGAAAACCTCTTCCATGGAAACCTAGGTCCAAAAAACAGACTATTACAACCTCAGGACCCTCATTCCT
>NW_006159510.1:5844198-5852426 GCF_000334495.1 Tupaia belangeri chinensis
TGCTGCTTCGGCCTCAGACTCCAGATGGTACGCATGTGGGGATACCCAGATCCTTCTTGGGCACAAGCCACCACCACTACCACCCCCATTCTCCCCACCCCCATCTCCCTGGGGCTTTGTCTCCAATGTGAGGGCTGGACCTTATCACACCAGACATTCCAATTACTCCAAAATGAGTTCACCAGTATCATGGGCTGGTTCACCAATGCACCCCCAGGGCAAATTCGCCCCAAGATAATCACCAGAGATTCTATTTTCCCTTCTAGAAGAGAGATGCTTACAGAGCAGGCCCCAGGGGAATTTAGGACAGCCATACTCTGCAGGGGACCCCACCCCCAACCCAGGTTATGGTCTGACCATTCCAGAACTTCAAGACATATTACCATCCATGATAAAAACAAACCACCATCTCCTGAGCCCCATGCACCCGTCACTACACCCCTCACAGCTACCCTGTGAGGATGACTGCGGTCCACTGTACAGATGGGTTAACTGACACAGCGCGGGTAAGGCAAGGAGCTTGCTCAGGCTCACAAAGCTTTGATTTCCAACACTGGACTGGGCCTGGACTCTTCCTGAAAGAAAGAAAGTCTAGGTTCTGCAAAGAGCAGATGCCTGTCCCTGTGCTTTGCTCAGCCATGGGCAGAGATCTGAGCACGTGGCTCCTCCTGGGGGTCTCCCCAAGTCAAGAAAACCCCTCCTTGGCTGAGAAGGCATTGCAACCCTGCACCCTGAGCCTCCCACTGCCAAATTTCAAACTGCTGCAACAGGCCAGGGGTGGGGGGACCCACCCAACCCAGCTCATGAGTACCCCTCCCAGCACCTGAGAATGAAGTGATCCTAACTCCCAAGCACCAGGTGAACACAGGGCCTGCTTGCCCACCAAGCCTGATGCCAGCCTCCTAATCCCTGAGCTCCCAACCACAGGAGGGACACTGAAATGCCTTTGCCCGAGACTGATATTGCCATGGCGGTCACCTCCTCCCCAAAGACTGCTGGTACCAGACCCCTGCAGTGACGGGGCCCCGGCTGTGAACTTCTCACCTATACACCCTTCATAGACAGCTCAGGTGAGCACATACTCTGCAGAGACCTGAGGTCTAGCAAGGCACAGCTGACACCCTGAACACAGCTGCAGGGCTGCGAACTGGCTTTTGAAAGGCTCAGGGGAGGCTCGCACCTCCAAACAGATGTAGCCCAAGACTGTCCAAACAGAGGAGAGGAGCAAGGGGTCAGATGGGGTCAGGTCAGACTGGCTCCTTTCCCAAACCCCACAGCGGGTCCATCCAGTGTGGGGCTGCATGGGTCAAGAGCCAGAGGCAGACACCACCAGGTCACAATCTCTCTACACTCACTCTATACAAGACCCTTGGGCCTCCACTCCATCCAAGTGACTTGTCTGCCACCATCCCTGTCAGTTTCACCCCCTCCGAGCTCCCACAGTATGGATCTTGAGAACATTCCGGTACACAGGAACACAACACCGAGAGTTGACCAGGTCAAGTAGAACCAGCCCAGGGGGTGAGGGGGGTCTGGTTCCGACTCCCCTGACCCCAGAGGTACAGTCACTGTCTCCTAGTGGTCCCAGCAGGGCCTTTGCAGGGTGCTGGGTGCTGAGCCCAGGATGAGGCTGGCCTCTGCTCTAGATGCCCCAAGAAAAGAGACCAGCTCAGGCCTCTGAGGTCAGGATGCTCCACACTGGCAACCCCAGTGTCACCTTGTGGGAGTGGCCAGATCCTCTGGGTCCTCAGCACAATAGCCCCACACTGCCCTGGAAATCATGGGGGGATGTCCAACCCTAGCACCTGGGAGGGCACCACACACCCAGCACCTGGGAGGGCAGCCTTCAGCTGAGCGCATGCTGGATAGTTCACCGGCCTGGGCAGCAACGGAAGGCCACTCCCAGCCATGTTCCCTTGTCTTTAGTAAGAGCTTTTTGACTTTAAAGGGATAGGCTGTAAACCCCGGAAGCCAGGGGAGATACCACTCCCAGCCCAGGTGGACAGGGCCTCCCCAAGCCCAGCAATGTTCATGCTGACCCCTGCACTGCTCACTAGGCACTGAGAACCAAGTCTGGGAGCCTAGGCCCATCGTCTTCTCGCCATGCTGACCTCTCCCTCCAGTCCCTAATGCAGCAGACCAGCCTCCTGGCTCAGCCTCCACAATGGGCCTCCTGTTCCCACTGACCTTTTGTCCCCTCCACCAGAGCCCCCAGTGTCTGGGGCCGGATGTTTCTCTCCCAATCCTTGGATGGGTGGGCAAGCAGAAGGGCCTGCCAGGCCAGGGTCTAGTTCTAGTTGTAGGACTCAGTCCTGCTGCAGCCTGAGGAAAGTCTGTTGCCTCTAGAACTGACTAGGACAGACAAAGCCCAAAGTAAATCCCTGGTCCCAGCTCCACTGCCTTCTGAGAACAGAGAAACAGCTGTCCCCAGCAAGACACACAGCCCCCACCCCCCAATCCACCCACCACCATGCTGTTCGGAGCCCAGTTCACTCAGAGACCAGGACAGGGAGGTACCACTGCCCAGCCAGAGATGTGGGAGCTGTGGGGCTCAGGCCCTTGGCTAAGAACCTTCTCTGACCATGCCGGCATCCTGTACCCCTGCAGCGCCCCCAGTCCCGGACATCTGTAGAACAGCCCCACGCTGCCCAACACCACACATAGCAACATTTATCTAGAGCACCCGAGAACAAGTCTGAAAGTATCCCAGACATGGGATTCACAACATCCCCAACATACCAACAGTGCAGACACTGAGGCCCAAGGGAAGGGAGAGGCCGGGCAGGGGTCCCACAAGGGGCTAGCAATGGAGGAGCCCCCAGAGGAGGAAGTAAGAAGGGATAGTGCTGGGCTCAGGGTCAAGATCCTGGATTAGGATCACCCCTTTCCTGAAGGCAGAGGAGAGTTCCCCAGAGAAACACCCCCAGGATCCCTGGGCAGTAGGATGTGGAATTTACTTACTCTATAGTCAAAGCACTCCAGGAGGTCAAGATAAGCCTAGTTTCGAGTCTGACATACCAAGTCCTACAACAAATGAAAGCCCTGAAAACTCTCCTCCATATCCTATTCCAGGGCCTAGAGTCACACAGGGCAGAACTGAAACCCTCAAACCTAATTCTGGTGACCCCTGTTCAGGTATGTTCACCCTCGGCTGAGGCAGAAGCAGCGGGAATTTCAAAGCAATACTCCTGGCCTCCCTGATGGGGGGCTGGGGGGGACCATGCCCACCTGTGCCCTGCTGCTTAGACCCACCAGGCCTCCCCAGGGTCATGTGAGACCACAACATGCCTTAACCCAACAGAAGCCAGATTCCAGGAAGAGGAGCCTTCAGAGTGCCTGCCCCACCACTAGGTAAGAGCCCCAAGATCTCTCGAGAAGCCAGGTGACACCTGAACCACCTCCCTTCTAGTCCCACCTTGTCCTTCTGAAAACAGGGGGCTGATGTCTAAACCAGGATTGAACATTCAGAAGCCAGAAAAACCCCCACCAAACAGGAAAGCCAGCATGCTCGCTCTCTCCAAAGTGTCACAGTGCTCCCTCAGACCCATTGCACAGATGAGGCATGAGGCCAGAGAACAAATCCAGGCCCCAAAAGCCACCAGGCCTAAAGTCACAGACCTGCTGCCCAGAGGGAGCTGAGTAACTGTCCCCATGGGCCCAAGCAGGGAGAAAAAGTCTCACACACACAATTTCAGTGTGGAACTTCCTGGATCCCCCAGTACCAGGCCTGGAAGTCAGCACGGCCAGCCCCCTCCTAGGAGGAGGCTTTGTAGCAAATGGCCAGTGTGTGCTGGCCCCTGGTGAGCAAAGAGGCCAATCTAAGCCACAGTCCCATGAGTCTCTGAGCACACTTCCCTGAACACAGACAGCTGGAGGAGGGGAGGTGGCTGCACAGCCCCAGCCCTAGGACCTCAGCTAAGGAAGCCCACTCCTCAAGTGCTCACAAGTCTACATGGCAGCCAGTTCCTCTCAGTGTCCCTACGAAGGAGGAGGTCCAGCTTTCTATGAACATTGTGTCCACCCCAAACTCACGCTAAAACCGTCTCCCCCAACATGACGGTGGTAGCAGTGAGGTCTTGGGAGAAGACTGAGTTACGATCTTTTGTGAATTGATTCATTCGTAATCCCTCATGGACAGGACTAAAGCCCTTACTAAAGAGGCCCCCAGGGCTCATGGCCCCTTTTGCTAAGTGAGGTGAGACGGCACCAGCTGTGAACCAGGAAACAGGCCCCCACTAGATAGTGAATGCTGGTGCTGTAACTACAGGCGTCCCAGGTCCCGCCTGCAGAACTGTGCGGCCTATGGTATTGTGAAAGCAGCAGAGTGGTCTAGGACAGGACCGTGCCCTGCCTTCCTGATTCACAGAAAGAACTCACCAGGACCCACAGTCAGAGTCCTGCACCAGGGGTGATGCCAGTCGTCTGACCCTGCGGTTCACCCCAAGCACCCTCACCTTCCTCCTGTGCTGCTTTAGAGCAGCAGCAGGGGTCCTTCCCCCAAACCAGGGACTTGAGGCAGTGCAGGTTCTGAATAGAACGCCAAGCAGCAGGGACTCCCCTGTCCACCAAGAACCCTCCGGGGCAGGGAGATGTCAGCTTCTAACCTAGCCGTCGGACATTGGACAAGACCCATTGGCAAGGCCAGGGTAGGTCACGTACAACCCAGGTTGTAAGATCCTTTCTCCATAGTCCTCCTACGCTGTCTGTGCAGCAAATGGGAAAGCAGGCCAGATCCCACCCCAACCCAGACAGTGGAGACCCTTACTCAGGCTACTCCTGCCTTTCTCCAGCCCCTCACACTGGGCATTCCTTCTCCCTGGGCCTCGGTGTACCTGTCAGGCAAGCAGGAGCACAGCTGTTCAGCCACCCCACCAGTCAGGCCAAAAGCATCTTGTCAGTGTCCAGAAGAGACTGTGGTGGCCCAGCGGGGTGCCAGCCATAGGGGTCTGCGGGCACAGAGCAAGGGGTGCTCACCTTGACGCTGCGGTGGTGGATGCGCGAGGGCTGGCACTTGACGCTGCTGGTGTTGCAGCAGCCTGTGCAGCGCTTCACCTCCACACACGGGGGCCAGATCAGGAAGTTGGCAGACGTGGGGTCGACCTGGCTCCGAGGTATCTCATAAATGACCGTCCTGGTCTTGCAAACTGCGGGAATGGCTTCCTCTGCAGAGGCAAGGGCATGATGGTGAAGGCAGAGACCATGCCACAGCCCAGCACAGTGCTGTGCACCCACCACAGCACATGGTGACTGTCTGCCCAGGGCCTCAGCAGCTCCTGCTAGGCCTCAAGGAGACCAGGCGCCCAGCCCCACAAGAGCTACTGCTGCCTCCAGTGCCACCAGGACACACGATGGGACCCCTACCTGACAGCTGGAGGCCAGCCTAGTCCTAGGGTGCAGAGGTCCTGAAGTCTAACAATGCACCAGGGCTGAGGACTTTCATACCTACATAGGCCGGGGGACTGGGAAAGGATGGGGGACCCACAAATAGCCCGACACTCCAAGCCCTCCAGGAGCCAGAGACCTGCTTACAAAGGTCACCAAGAGGCCACCCAAGCCTGCTGGGAGAGCTCGTGCCCCCAAGGAGAAGGAGATGCAGCTATTTTCTGCCCCAGTACACACAGTGCAGGCCAACCACAGCCCTGAGGAACTCCGTCTGGACACCAGGGCATGTGCAATAGACCAAGAAATCCCCTGGATCCCAGGCACACACCTTCCCCCCAATACAACCTTACTAGGCCACGCTGGTCCCCAGGCCCAGCTGGTCATTATGTAATGGATGCCTGGCACCATCCAGCCATGGGGCTTGGCCAACAGGAGGCCCCACTGCCCAGACATGTGCCTGAGGAGCCCGGCCAGCAGGCTGAGGGGCCAAGAAGTCTCTGGGGGCCACCCACAGATGCTCCCTGATGCCCCCGGCAACCCTGTGAGGCACCCTAGACACAAGGCCCAGAGAGGGAAGGAGGGTCAGCCTGCAACGAAAGGCCGAGGCCCAGCCCAGCCCAGAGCCACCCTGAGGCACAAGGCCAACAGGCACATCCGGCAGGCCACACATACCAAGTTAGCCAACTCAGTGAGTCCAAAAAGAATGGGGCCTTCCCTCTCTTGACTTCTTTGGACAATACAAGATAGAGAGCATGAACCCAGTGAAGAGACCACTGAGTCCCAGAGAAAAGGGTCAGCCCCACCTGGTTCCTCGTCTGCCCCCAGGGTAAGACCACCTCCCACGGGCCCTGAACACACAACAGGTGTCTGGATATGCAGCCTTCTGGCCCCTCTGAGAGCATAAGGAAGCACCCCCGGAATCCTCACTAGCTCTAGATACTCAGGTCTGGCAGCCCCAGGCCTCTCTGAGACAAAGGGACTCTACCCAGCACCCAGATGTGCCCTGTGGGTAGGAGAGGCTAGGGAACAGGGCCAGGTAGGGCCAGAGGGTGGAGTCAGGGCAAGGCCCTTCGCCTGCTCACAGATAACTCTTGTTCCTGTCTGTACTTCGGAGAGAATTCAGCCACCCTGGCTGAGGAGCCCTGGCCTAAGATGAGTCTGAAGGATTTATCAACAGAATGCACAGTCATCACAGTAAACATTTCAGAGACAGAAGGGCCTGCTTGTATCAACCAGGATTTATTTACCCTATGCCACACTCAACAGTAAAAGACTGGGAGGAAAAATCATCTTTTTGGAGGAAACTAAAGCTCAGAGAGGGAGATTCCCTTGTCCAGGGTCCCAGAGCTATAAGCAGCAGCTAGGGTTCAGACAGACGGACAGGGGATATTCTGTGTGAGGTGACGGGAGCCAAACAATCCCTCAAACTGATGCCCAGGTAGAGCCCTAGAGCCAGGTGAGAGTGGGAAGGGGGCTGCAGGAAGGGTCCGAGAGGAGGAGCAACAGAGAGCAGCCTACAGGACACAGCACAGGACTGCTCCCAGCTCGCAGTCGTAGCAGCTTGTCACCGGGAGCTAATGCTGAATTGGAAATTGAGTACGAGGCCTCCTCGAAGACAAGCCCCAACAAGATCGAGCACTTAAGGAATTTATGATGGTTCTTCTCTCCTGGAAACTCTCTTGGCCCAGACAAGGACTGCAGTGAGGGGCAGGCGGGCTGGGGCAGGAGACACCCGCCAAGTGGAGGAAGGAGGGAGGCTGAGCTGCAGCGGGCAGGGCCTTTGTTTTATGAAGGACCCAGTGGCTGGCCTGAAGCCACAGAGTCAGGGGAGAGCCAGGCCAGCTCTTCCCCACCCGACCTGCCCCTCCCGAGGCCCGGCCCACTCTGCCCCACGGAGGCAGGCTCCCGGACTTACCAATGCTTCTTTTCCTGCGAATAGGCACAGGCCGTTTCTCGGGTGCATGCTTGGTGGCACGGACCCCGTGGGCTCTCAGGCTAGTTTCCAAAGCATCCTCGGCCCCTATAGGTAAGAAGAGAAAATGGCGGCCAGCTCACTCCCACCTCACCCCAAGGGGCTGTCCAGCACTTCCTACACGTCAGCTTTCAGGGCCACCGGGGAACAAAAAACAAGGCAGTTCAGCCCAACCCTCCCTCCCCAAGACAGGCAGGTCCCCTGGGAGACCCTCCTTCCCACATGAGGCTTTTTGGATTTGCAGTAGATGACACACAACTGCCAAAGATGTCCTAAGATGTAATGACCATTGCTAGACCCGGTGGCAAAGCTGAGGACCCTTCAGGGAAAGGGCTTAATTGACAGAAAAGACTTCCCAACGGTGCCTCCAATGGGGCCAAGTGAGGCTGAACCGGGTCAGGAAGGCCCTGGTAGCTGCCCCCTCCCCACCCCTGCAAGAACAACAAATTAGGCCTCTCCTGGGGACAGCGGGGGCAGAGAGGGCACAGGGCTACCCCACACTGCACAGAAGTGAAGGACAAGTAGGGGCTCCTGAGGTTTCCACCGGGGTGTGTACATCTCCTCTTCCTCCCTCAACCAATCCCTAGCAGAGAGTCTTAATCTTTGAGGGGCATCAGAAGAAACACCAGACTGGGCTGCAAGCCAGACCCCACTTGTTCCTGAAATAAGTCTACTCCCAGGGTAAGAGGCCATGAGAACAAGTGAGAGGGGAAGTGTGGTCTCTCATGGGGCACACTGCAAGGGAGGAGCGGCTGCTGGCCTGAGCGAAGGGAGACGAGCTACAGGAAGAAAGGTAGTCAAAGCTTGAGCTTCTGCCAACCATGTATGCAGTGAGGGCAGCAAGGTGCGGAGAGGGGCCAAGGTCTCCCAGCCA
>NW_006159510.1:5852855-5858122 GCF_000334495.1 Tupaia belangeri chinensis
CCACCACCACCCCCTCCCCTCCCCCGGCACAAACATTACCCTGCTTAGAGGGGATGAGGGCTACAGCTCCTCCCCCGGAGCCCTAGACAGGCTGGGGAAGTCTCAGGTCTCTGAGATTCCTACAGGAAGACACACCATCTGCCACCTGCCACGTGGTCTGCCAGACCCTAGAGAGTGGGACAGACCTGGCCTCCTGGCCTTGGCCCTCTGGACCCAGGTAGGGAATGTTCCCCCCATCTCCCTCCATCCTGCTTCCCTAAAAGATAGCCAGGTCCTGCAAAGGCATGTCCCAACAGCCATAAATTCTTGCAGATGCACCAGGTCTCCCTCGAGGTTTCTGAGAGGTTGCTGGCTGCTGCCCAGACAAAAAGTCCCAAGAAGCCCCTCCTTGACCTGGGATGAGCAGCCCAAGTGCTCTCCCTGCCCAGCCCACCTAAGCATCAACGAACGTCTGCAACCCAACTGGGGAAACCTCATCTTGCCCTGCTCCCCTGAGAAGTCTGAAACCTGCACCTTTAAACAGAAGCGTGAAACTGTCATAGAAGGTGTAGTGGCAAAGAGGATGTTCTCAGCAGAGCCCAACTTTTTACTTAAAATGACTCAATGTTCCAATGCCACTAATTTTTTTCTGAGACCCAAAATAAGATCAGAACAGACTACTCATGCAATAAGAATTTCCCATCAACCAACTGTTACAAGAAGCATTTTTCACAAAAAAAGTGACACTTATGAGTCATGTCCTGGGGTGGCCACCATGTCATCATGGAGCCAAAGAGCAACTGGTCCACTCTCAACCTCAGAGAAAAGTGAACATCAGCTACCATTCTCCAGTGCCTTACAGAGCCACGCCGCATTAACTGCTACAGCAATGACCACGTTCGCATGCATGCACTAGGTGCTATCACCTTTTTACATCCAAGGAAATCGAGGACCAGAGAAATGGAATAAGACAAGGACAAATACCTAACCAAAAGAACCTTCCAGGGCCTGCATCCACAATGCCCAGACTGCCCTTCACCCCCTCTTGCCCTGGCTTAACTGACAGAAAAGGCCCTGGCCCTGCTAGCTCAACAACCCTGCGAAAGTCTCAGCTAGTGAATTTTCTAGGAGAGAGGCAGAATGAAAGTAGCCCTAGTTGAACAAGCCCACCCTTTGACCCTGGACCAAGATGGGTGGTCGCAAACCAAGACTTGACGTGCTAATGGGAGAAGCAGCCATACTGATTTATGCTGGTTGAGAAGTTACTCACCCCAGCAGTAACTTACAAGACGTGATCTTGCGCAGCCCAGGCCAGGCAGCTTGGCATGAATCACTCCTTAAAACTGCTCTCTGGACAGTTAATCAAGTGGGGAGAATCTTCCAGCCATCGGTCCTAGTTGGAGTGTTAATGGCCCAAGATGGGGATATTTATGTATCAGTTACTCAATGACCCACGGGCGCCTGGCCAGACTGTCAGACTGCATAGAGAACAAAGCTCCCCCACTGCCACGCCACTGAATGGCTTGTTCTCTTCACGCACAACAAATAGGGCCCAAACTCCAGGGCTACTGGTCATTAAAAGACCACAAGCTGCTCCCTGGACCCAAAAGCCACACATGAAAAAGCAACTATTCCTTACTCTTTGCTCTCATAGACACTTCGAAACACTCAGGCTCAGTTACATCCCGGGCACTAGGGCAGAATCTCCCCACCTCCAGACCTCTAAGCCACACCGCCAAGAAGACACAAAGTGGTAAGGATGCATCTGCTCAGTTTCCTCATCTGTAACATGTGGATTCTGTAGGCCCACTGGGAGGAGCTCCAGGCCAATCACAAAGCTCCTCTCATTCAAGGAAGGAGCTTGCTTAGCAGAGAGGGCAGCTCAAAGCCCCATTTCTGCTTCTCACAGCACTGACCTTTCACCTAGAAGGACCAAACATCAAGCATATCAACCTAAAAGAGACAGATATGGAAAAAGAACTCCAAAGAAAGTTAGTGAACTTTTGTCTTTCTGAGCAATTCAGTTCTTCCTCACTGAGCTCCTGCCAGATCAGGGTGCCCCCAACAAGCCAGCTGTACCATTGATTGGACCTAAAAGTGAGGCTGGGGCCAGAGGGCAGCTTATTCTCAGTGAGCTGTCTAGCTGCCTGCTCAGAGTGAGGATAGGGGTTGGGGGAAAAGACCCCCAAATACAAGCTCAAAAAGCAACAGAAGCTACTTCCAGCTACAGGCCAGAGACTGTGGACCCCCTTCTGGTTCTCAAGTTTCAGGCCTGGGATGGAAGGAGGGGAATGTGTGAGCTGAACTAGGATGACAGAGACCCACTTTGGAGTTGCTGCCACAAAGGGATGGGGAGCAAGAAGGTACCAGAGGTCCCCCAGTTCAATCTCATACCCAAAGTTTCCTAGCACTTGCAAACGTATTCGGCCCAAAGGTCTGAAGGTAGACAGGAGGACTGTGACCTCTGTGTTCCTTGGGGCAGGAGGGAGAGGCACTTTGGGACATTTTTACAGGGGGCAATGTGAACCCAGCTAGGAGAACTGGCTGGTTTATGTTTGCTCTTTCCTTGGACCCTCCAAAGGAGGCTGGGCCCAGAAGCCCCCGGGGTCAGGAATTTATCAGCAAAACCCCATAGAGCTATAATGCTAAAAGTGTTAATGGTTGGGGGCTGGGGGCAGGCAGCCTGCAGAGACCAGAATAAGAATGGTCCCTGCAGAAAGTCAATGGCCCATTTCCCTGTGGCATCCAGCTCAGGTTCCACAAGGAGGCAAAGGCCTCCCAAGCCTCATTAGGGCCAGGCAGGAAAAACAGAAAAAGAGAGAAAAACAAAACTCCCTGGAAGCTTCTCTGAGAGGCAATCTCCCCAACTCTCCCAAACCCATCAGGGACCAGCCAAATGCAGGCAAGTGTTTTCCTGGCTAACCAAAGCCAAATCCTTCTCCTCGGGGTTACACATCAAGGGACCAGATCAAAATCCCCCTCCTGGCCCCAACTCTGATCTCCAAGTGAAATTCTACCCCCTTCCTGATAAGGATCAGCCAAAGGATTTCCTGGGTCAAGAAACTACAGAAACCATCGGCCTTGTTAGAAAATGGTTTTGGCATGAAATGAAAATAGTTCAGGCTGCTCCACCACCATAATTAGGTACAAATTTCCAAATGACTAGGCCATGTGATTTTACTTAATTCCCTCCATGCCGCCCCCTTTTCAAAGTAGTTTGCAAGGAGAGAAAAATCTCTATTTCACTTAAAATTCTTTCAATTCTACTGCCTTTGGTTACTTTTTGTCCATGTCATTTTAGGCCGTTCAAAATAAGAGTCAAAAAGTTTTCCTATATGAGTATTTCCCTACTAATTCACGTTGGAGTTCCCAGGCAAAGTGTTCATTTTGAAAAAGACACCACTAAGATATGGAAGACTCCTAGGAAGGCTCTCCCTGCCTAGGGTCCCCACAAGTGAGAAACCCTTTACTCTTTATCGATCCAGTCTAGTCAGCCAGAGCTTCTAAACTCTGCGTTAACAAATAAACTGCTCTCTAAATGGATTCAGCTCCAGGCCCTGAGGGTGAACCCCCAAAATAGCCCCTAAACAGCAGAGGTGGCCAAGGAGCGCCTTTTACAGGGTCATGAATAGAAAAAGACACCGGCCTCCTGCAGCCACAAAGCCCCAGCCCTGCAGCAAAACGCGCACCAGTTCTCATGAATTACAAAGAGGCTCTGACCCAGGGGGGCACCGTTCCTCTAGCGGACCAGCCCGTCGGACTGGGAGCCCCCCCACCCCCACCCCGCCTGCCCTCACGGCCTCGCTGCTACGGGGACTGCCCCCCAGGCGCACCGGCTAGGGCTCAGCGCCCAGGGCCTGTGCTAGTCCCGCCACTCCTCCCACCCGAGGGCAGGCGCGGAGCCTGCACACCTGGCGGGGACGCGGGCGCCCTCTTCGCGGCTGAACTTTCTGTGACACACGCGGCATTTTCCTTAAATGCGAAAACAATCCTTGGGCGAGTGAGCAGCCCTCGGCCGCCGCTGGGAGAGAAAGTGGCGATTGGAAGAGAAACTCCTGACTCATCCGCCTGGGCGTTTATGGCCGAGGATTGGATTCTGACCTTTCGGTGCGCTCCTGCGCGGCGCCCGGCCCAGCCGGGACCGAGCGCTGGAGGCGGCGCAGGGCGAACCGACTCCCCGCCCACCCGCGCACCAAGGGAAGGGGCGCGATTTACCTACGGAGTCTATCTCCAGGAGTCGCTGGAGGTCCCGGATGCTGTGGATCTGACTGTGAGCCAGCCTCTCAATCACCTCGCGGGGGATCTCGGCTTCCTGCAAGCAAAGGCCACACGGTCAGCGCTCGCGGCCGCGACCCCGTCGGCTCGAGCCCCCCTTATAAGAGAGCCTCTTCCCCAGCCCCAGGTACCTGCTTATAGCCCCCGCCCCGGTCGAAGCAGACCCCCAACCAGGGCCCGGGAGCCGGAGTCCAGGGACTGGACTGGTGAGACCTTAAATTCTCCTCCTCCACCTATATCTGCCCTTTGCACAAATAAAGCTACCACCCTCCACACACACCCCTTTAAATTTTAAAACAAAACCCCACGCACTCCAGCCCCTTTGCCTGGGGTGTCAGTTACAGGAGATCTAGGGGTAGCGAGGGAGCCGAGTAGTTTCTGATTTAATAGTGAAATCAGCATCTAGAAAGATCAAGTTGAAATGCGTCACGGATCAACGAGTCACGGCAGCCCTAACACTTTAATCTAACCAGAGGCTTAAATTTCATGCCCCGGAATCCTGGTCCGAACCCAAGGAAGAGAGGGTCTCTCCGTCTCACAAACACACGCGTTCGCGCGCGCGCACTCAGACACAGACGCACACACACACACACACACACACTCGCCCCACCCCGGGCTCCCGCCCAGCCGGGGCCCTAGCGCCGACTAAGACGCCCAAATTCAGCCGGCGGCTGGGGAGACTGCCAAGGGAAAGCGAGGGTTAAATATCTACCTCGAAGCTCTCCGGTCCCTGCCCAGACCACACCCGCCACCCCCGCCACTCGGTTTCTCCTACTCCCCTTCCTGATTTTCAAGGGAGTCGGGGGGTCGCTGGGGGATGAGGCGGGGTGGCTCCAGCACTAAGTTCCCACGACGCGAGCTGTAGAAAGTCATTCATCACAGCAAAGCTCCCGGGGATTCAGGATTGGGGAGAGGGGGCTGGGACGCCGCGGTGGGAGGGCGCGGGCGCCTGGCCCAGCCCCAGCTAGCCTAGCTCAGCCACCTGTAAGCAGGCCCGGGGCGGGGGGGGACGC
>NW_006159510.1:5860897-5861237 GCF_000334495.1 Tupaia belangeri chinensis
CCTTCCTTTTTATCCGCCGCCCTTCTCTCCTCCCCCGGCTCCACCCGCTCACACACACCCCCTTCCCGCTCCCCGCACCCCGTTACTGCATTGCCTGCCTCGCCCCGCTACCCCTCCCCATAGAGGCACCCGCGCCCCCCGAAGTTTCTCCCCACTCATCCACCTCGCGGCTCCCTCGGTCCCTCCGAGGCTGAGCGACGCAACACGCTGGAAACTCACCAGACACACTTAGGCACGGCAGAAAATAGAAGCCAGTTGGGAAAATTAAAAATTCGACCACCCCAGCAGAAATCAAAAAGCTCTCTGCAGAGCTCGGGGCGCCCGGGTCCGCGGGCAGCCG
>NW_006159510.1:5862177-5867770 GCF_000334495.1 Tupaia belangeri chinensis
CGGGGGTCGTGCGGACCGGGCAGGGCCCGGCCGCCACCACCACCGCTGCAGTGAGCACACACGCGCTCACGCGAGCAGCTAGATCCATCAAAGCTCCGCGCCGGATTCGAGCACAGGCTTCGGGGCTCCCCGCGCGCCCCTCCCTCGAGCTTGCCCACCCTCCAGTGCCAGCTGCAATCCTGCGGCACGGGCGAAGAGGGGAGGAGGCCGCCGCAGAAGCGCCGCCGTCGCCGGCTTGCCTCTCTCGGGGCCCAGCGGCCCCAGCGGCGGCAGAGGGCAGCGCCCAGAGCTACTGCGCCAAAAAGGGCAAGAGAGCCGGCCCCCAGCGCTCCCCAGCGCTCGGGCCGCTTTTCTCCGAGTGTATCCCGGGCCCCTGCCTTCCCCTTTCCATAAAAGGAGGGGGAGTGAGTCTCGGGAGAGGTGGGGCTGGTTTAGGGGCGCGTCTGGGGCACTCACCTGGAAGCTGCCACGCGCCCCCGCCCAGAATCCGAAGCCTGGGGCTTCTAAATGAGGAACCTCCACCCACATTTCGAGGTGGCAGCAGTCTCAGGTCCGGGAAGGGGACTGCAGCCTCCCTCATCTCGGCCCTGGGACCCCGCGCCTCCGAGTCCCCACTCCCTTTTAGAAGGTGGGCTGCACTCCCAGATTGGAACTGGAGGGAGTGAAAGAGAAGGGGAAAAAATTTTAAGGGGGAGCAGCTCTTGAGGAACCCCGGGGTTCTGTGCTTCAAGCGTCGGCATCTGCGAGGCGCCCAGAGCGCCACCTCCGGCCAACGCTAAGCACCGATCGCGTTGCGGGGGAGCGATGCGCTCGGAGGCCCAAGTCTGAGCGCTGCTGGACGGCTTCCCCGCTGCCAAAGAGCGGATGCGCCCAGCTAAGGAGGAATCGGAGCCCAGATGTCCGCCAATTTACCTCCTCGAGAATGTTACAAACCCTGGTACTAGGATTAGAGGAGGGGCAGGCTGTTCGGACCCCAAAAGTAGACGGCCTAAGCCCCTGCAGTCTAGGAGACGACCCCCGTAAGTGGGTGGGCGTCCGAGGAGAATTCTGGCCTCCCCAACTGTCACCCCCTTCCTGCGGATTAATCCCGAGCCCCCGCCGCCCTCCAGCCAGACAAAGGCAGTAAAGGCGCAGCCTTGCCGGCGGTCTTTCATCCCTGGATCGGCCGGTTCAGGCATTTCAAAGACCTTGTCTGTAGGGAGCTTCGGGGGCGCTCGTGTTCCCCAAAATACCTGGAGGGGCGGAGCCTCTCCAGTGGCTCCCCGTGGGCCGGCTTCTACACATGCCCTTTCACTGGGTTATGCACACCTGCAGCACCCCCCCCACCCCCGCACCCTACCATGTCCCTGCCTTCGGGGGTCTCAGACCCACGCAGCAATCCCCGCAATCGGGTACGCTCTTAGGGTGATCAGGAGGAAGCAAGACCCAGGCATAACAAGGGAAGCTTGGAAACGTTGAGAAGCACCTGAAAGCCAGCCATGTCCATCCCGGTTGAACCGTCCATTGCTTTGGAGCGGGAGACCCAGGGACTGGAAGGATTCCTAACACGCACAGCCCGGACCCAGGTCCGACCTTGCCTCTCATCCCCAGAGTGGTGCGCAGCGTATCCCGCTAAGCCTGGATCCCTCTCAGGCAGAGGGCAATCGGAGGACTCCAGGTGACAGTGGGTGTAGGAAGTAAAGAGTCAGGTCGCGTTTACCAACCTCCCTCTTAGAGACTTGCCGGTTCCTGGGGGTCCCTGACGCCTCTGGGAGCCAAAAGGCTTAGGGAGGTGTTTCCCTCTGCTCCACTTACCAGCCTGGCAATATAGAGAGGCCCAGCTCGAACTGCAAGCCTCTGGGGGAGATCTGAAGTCACGGAAGGTGGGTGCCTTGGACGGAAGTCTCCGCCGGAGCGAGGGCGGGGTCTGGGTGCATCACCCCGGGGACCCTTGAGCTTCGGGGAAAGCAGAGCAGGCATCTCGCTAATCGCCGGCCGCTATTAAAAATAAAACCGCGACTCGTCGTCATAGCGACCACGACAACAGCGGCCGCGCGAGGGTGGCAAAAACTTGTGCAGCCGCCCGACAGCCGCCTTTGGAGGAGACTCCGGGGCACAACGCGTCCTAGAGCCTGGAGGCCTACCCTGGTGATGGACAGGAATCCCCTGACGGGTCCCATCCCACTCTCCCCAGATCCTCGAAATAGACAGCAAGACATGGGTACCTAGAAGCTGAGCTTCCAAGAATTGGGAATGGAGACGAAGGACTCACTTAAACAACAGGTCACGGACTTGGATGAGAACTCACGCCTGCGAGGACCCCTCCCCTGACCTTGATTCCTCTCCTAGCACTGCGCTCATTCAAACTCCAATCATTCGGCTCCTGGAGAAAGGGGCTGAGTGAAGAGGTGGGTTTCAGGTTCTCAAACCCGCAGGGCTCTGCACACTGGGGCTACAGTACCTGCCCTGCCCGCCCTGTCGGTGATCCTTGTTGATGGGAGCGGTCACATGCTTCTTTTCTGCCCGGGAATCGAGTTTCACTTCCAGCCGCTATTAGGCGGTTCACACGGTTCACTGCAAACATTTGATAATGAGGCTAAATATACTTTGGAGTCGGAGGAGGCGTGGGCGGCTGCAGCCCCAGCGCGTGGGCGCGGCGTTCCAGGCTCCGCGGGGCATCCCCGCCCAAGCCCGGGAAACAAGCGCAGACCCTGGGGCAGACTCCAGGCTTTGTGCTAGAGGGAGACTCGGGCGGCCTCCACACAACCGGACCCCCAGGCTGCAGGCGCGTGTCCGGGAGGTTGTGGACGCCCAGAAGTCAGCCAGAGGGCCCCTGGCTAAAGAAGCCGGCAAAGCAGAAAGCTCCTGGAGAGCGGAGAGGTGTTGATGGAGAAGGTGAAGATACACCTGGTGGCCCCGGATGTCCGATCCCCCACCCCCACCCCGGAGCCTGTGCTGGAGGCCTATCCTGGGCGTCCCGGCGGGCCCCAACGTGCCCACGACCCATAATTAAGGTGAGTCAGGTGTTCCAAATAGGTCGAGAGACTGGGGGCTACCCTGGTGACTGTCCAGACATCTGCCCTTTCTGAGTTCCTCCTGCCACCATCTAAGACCCGGGCACCCAGGGAGAAGAGCATTGTCAACCTTTCTGGCACTCCCTGAACCGAGCGCGTTTTTTGTGCACTGGCTAGAATTTGACCTAATATTCATCCCACCCCACCCCCACCGCAGCATCACGGTTGGTTGCCTTTCCTGGGCTTGGCACCAGTAAGGGTTCAATTATTGCTGTCATTGTTGTTATTTATTAGTAGTAGGCTCTGTGCTAAGCTCTTTCTCTGGATATTTCATTTCACATTCACACAACAGCCCTGAGAAGTAGCAAGTTAGGCCCCCTCCCATTTTACAGATGGGAAAGTGGAGTCATTTGCCCAGCAGCCCAAGCCGTGAGGCCTCCCATCCCATAGGTCCCTCCGTGTAATCTCTATAAATACACAAAATTGGAATTGCTCTGGCAGCATTTATACTGAAAGCCAACAGGCAGGAACCCGGAGGACAATGTGGCCATGCAGCAAGGAAGTGGCACTGGCACCGGAACCCACGCCCACCTGATCCCCAAGGGCCGGAGTGAGGGAAGGGCACATCTAAGTTCAGCCTGCATTCTGCCCCTTGACCTTGGCCTTGCTAGTGTCACTTGTCCCTCTACTGTCCAGTCTCAGTTCCCTCATCTGGAAAATGGGAGGCCCTTGACCTGCACCTGGCATGGCCACCTACAGGGCCAAGGTGCTGCCAAGCAAGGGCGCTGCTGGCTGGCTGCTTGCAGCTGGGTTATGCAGGTGGGAGCCGGCTGGGAGCCTGAATCCAAGCCTCTGCCCAGTGCCAGAGTGGATTTCAGAACAATTTGTAATGACGAAACACCACGTTTCCCTTTATCTCTGGGCAAGGCTTTCTTCGTTCTGGGCAATTAATCCAGAAGCAGCCTGAGCGGTGTGGGCTCAGCTCCTTGAAGATCAAAAGTGCCCGGTGCAGGCGTTAATTAAGTCATTATCTAAGGCGGCCTGGGGCCCCCAGTGGCTAGGGATCAGGCCTTTCCAGTTCAGACTCCCCAGAAAGGAAGATAAGCTGCCAGCAGAGAGCAAAGGCATTTTCAATGCTGTTTTTAATTCCCCAGTAAAGATTTTTATTTTCTCTTTTAAATACACAAGCAGAAATGAAGTTTAAAATAGCATAGGAGCCCACAATCATTTTGGGACTATTTTATAAACAAAGAACTGTATTAAGGGACATTTGATGACTTCAAGAAATGAAGGCCCAAAGAGTAGCTACCCCAGGGCTGTCCAGCACAGAAGCACTAGCTACGTGTGTCCACCAAGCACGAGAAATGCAGCAAGCCCAAATGGTGGCATGCGGTCAGTGTTAAATACACACTGGCTATGGAAGACTTGGTACAAAGGTACATATTTTTTAAAATCCTCATTTTTGATTTTTGTATTATTTACATCTTGAAACGATAACATTTTGGATATAGGGAGTTAAATAAGCCATATGATTATAATTCATTTCACTTGCTTTGTTTCATGTGGCTACTAAACAATTCAAAATGACCTACTCCTATGTGGCCCACATGGTATTTCTACTGGACAAACACTAGTCTTTTTTTTTTTTAAAGAATTATTTTATTTATTATTATTATTTTAATTTGTCATAGGGCATGTCTGCTCACCAGAGAGACACAGAAAGAAAGAGAGGGAAATTGAGAAAGCAAGCCTCCAGGTCTGGGACTTGAACCATGATCAGCCATGTGGGAGTCTAGTGCTTAACCACCATGCCCCTTTCTGGCCCCAAACCCTGAGTTCATATCTATGTGAGAGAGCCAGACAGTCAGGGACTGACTCCTGCCCAGAAGACAGCAGAACCAGGGGGACCTCCAAGTCTGTGGGGATCAGCAGTCAGGGGGCAGTTCCTACCTTCACATACCAAGCTCCGCCTGCACGCGCGCACACACACACACGTGTGTGTGTGTGTGTGTGTGTGTGTGTGTGTGTGTGCACGAGCTTCACCAGCTCTTTGACCTTGAGCAAGCCTCCTGCAGCCTCAACTTCCTCCTCCGGGTAACAGCCTGCACAAAGCATTGCTTTAGGAAATATTTGGGCATTCATTCAACAAATGTTTCTGTTCAGGCACTGAGCTAAGTAATAGGGACCTAATACTGAAACAGACCCTCACAGGTTCACGTAAACAAGTGACTAGTAAGCATGTACTGTTTCAGGTGAGGTATTTCAGGGGGTGGTCAGAGTGTCTTGAAGGGCCAATTTGAGAAGGAGCCAGTCATGAGAACATCTAGCCAAGCATTCCGGGCAGTGATGACAGCCAGCGCAAAGACCCTGAGGGGTAACTAGCTTGGCATATTCAAGGAGCAGCAGGATGAGAGAGCTGGATTGGGAGATGGGACAGATCACCAAGGCCTTGAGACACAGTAAGGAATTTGGATTTTATTCTGGGGGGATAGACCCATTGGAGAGCTTTGGGCAGGAAACACAAAGTGTAGTGGCATAAAGAGACGGCATTTTATTAGGTCTTCAGAAAAGTTACGATGCATTTCTACATAGAAATATAT
>NW_006159510.1:5867848-5871214 GCF_000334495.1 Tupaia belangeri chinensis
ATTATCTAAGGCGTCCTGGGGCCCCCAGTGGCTAGGGATCAGGCCTTTCCAGTTCAGACTCCCCAGAAAGGAAGATAAGCTGCCAGCAGAGAGCAAAGGCATTTTCAATGCTGTTTTTAATTCCCCAGTAAAGATTTTTATTTTCTCTTTTAAATACACAAGCAGAAATGAAGTTTAAAATAGCATAGGAGCCCACAATCATTTTGGGACTATTTTATAAACACCGACCTGTCTTAAGGGACATTTGATGCCTTCAAGAAATGAGAAATGAAGGCCCAAAGAGTAGCTACCCCAGGGCTGTCCAGCACAGAAGCACTAGCTACGTGTGTCCACCAAGCACGAGAAATGCAGCAAGCCCAAATGGTGGCATGCGGTCAGTGTTAAATACACACTGGCTATGGAAGACTTGGTACAAAGGTACATATTTTTTAAAATCCTCATTTTTGATTTTTGTATTATTTACATCTTGAAACGATAACATTTTGGATATAGGGAGTTAAATAAGCCATATGATTATAATTCATTTCACTTGCTTTGTTTCATGTGGCTACTAAACAATTCAAAATGACCTACTCCTATGTGGCCCACATGGTATTTCTACTGGACAAACACTAGTCTTTTTTTTTTTTAAAGAATTATTTTATTTATTATTATTATTTTAATTTGTCATAGGGCATGTCTGCTCACCAGAGAGACACAGAAAGAAAGAGAGGGAAATTGAGAAAGCAAGCCTCCAGGTCTGGGACTTGAACCATGATCAGCCATGTGGGAGTCTAGTGCTTAACCACCATGCCCCTTTCTGGCCCCAAACCCTGAGTTCATATCTATGTGAGAGAGCCAGACAGTCAGGGACTGACTCCTGCCCAGAAGACAGCAGAACCAGGGGGACCTCCAAGTCTGTGGGGATCAGCAGTCAGGGGGCAGTTCCTACCTTCACATACCAAGCTCCGCCTGCACGCGCGCACACACACACACGTGTGTGTGTGTGTGTGTGTGTGTGTGTGTGTGTGCACGAGCTTCACCAGCTCTTTGACCTTGAGCAAGCCTCCTGCAGCCTCAACTTCCTCCTCCGGGTAACAGCCTACACAAAGCATTGCTTTAGGAAATATTTGGGCATTCATTCAACAAATGTTTCTGTTCAGGCACTGAGCTAAGTAATAGGGACCTGATACTGAAACAGACCCTCACAGGTTCACGTAAACAAGTGACTAGTAAGCATGTACTGTTTCAGGTGAGGTATTTCAGGGGGTGGTCAGAGTGTCTTGAAGGGCCAATTTGAGAAGGAGCCAGTCATGAGAACATCTAGCCAAGCATTCCGGGCAGTGATGACAGCCAGCGCAAAGACCCTGAGGGGTAACTAGCTTGGCATATTCAAGGAGCAGCAGGATGAGAGAGCTGGATTGGGAGATGGGACAGATCACCAAGGCCTTGAGACACAGTAAGGAATTTGGATTTTATTCTGGGGGGATAGACCCATTGGAGAGCTTTGGGCAGGAAACACAAAGTGTAGTGGCATAAAGAGACGGCATTTTATTAGGTCTTCAGAAAAGTTACGATGCATTTCTACATAGAAATATATGTCATGATCCAATATGATTTTTCAGGATGTCTACATCATGAGTTCAAGAAGGGCTCAGCTAGGGAGTTCTGCCATGTAGTTGTAGTCAGAGCTGGTGGCTGGAGATGTCACAGCCAAAGGCTGGCTGGGCATTGTCTTTTTCTCAGAGAGGCTCAGGGCTCTGCCACATGGCCTCCATGTAGGCCAGCTTGGGCTTCCTGACAGCATGGCTGCCTCTGCCCAGTCAAGCTGCTTCCATGGCAACAGGGCTCTACATGCATGCTCCAGTGGCCAAGACAGCAGCTACAAGCCCTTTGCAGACTAGGTTTGGATGTCACATTGTCACAACTTCCACACTCAATGAGTCTAAGCTGTCCCGAGTTCACCTAGACCCTAGAGGCGGGGACATTGCCTCCACCCCAGGATAAAGGAAGGGCAAGGAGTGGTCAGGCATGTTTTTAAACTGCCTCATAGTTCTACAAGTACCCCTTGTGCTCGGTTGTGGAGAATGGATCATAGGAGGAGAAGGGTACACACAAAGAGACCAATGAGGAAGCTCATGAAGTTGCCTGGATGAGAAACAGTGGTGGTTTCGATGCCAGAAGGCCAAGGTGGAGATGTGAGAAAATTGCAGGAAGCAGTGTACAGAGAAACCCAGCTTGGCTGTGCCAATGTCCATGGCTCTGTGGTGTACATACTCCCACATGACTAATTTCAGGTCACCAATGTGACATCACTGAGCACAGTGATGGGTGAAGATGCAGTGCTGGTAGGGTCCACTCCAGCACATCACTCGGTTTGGCTCTGAAAGCAACAAGAGAACAACTCTCGCCCAAGTGCCTGGACACTGAATGTGATTCTGAGAATGGGGCCCAAATCATCTGGCTGATCACAGGTCACCTACTTTGAGCCAGGAGCAAACTCCAAGTCTATCCCCAGATGTTACCTATAGTCCTCTGACCCTCTTAGGTCCATGACATGAGTGGGATGGGAGGGGCCTGTGGTCTCCCTTAGACCTCTGGGTTTTGATGGGACCTACCCCTTGCCCCACACTGGAAAAAGCATAGGAATCAAGCTGACCCTCCTGTGCCTGGAGGTTGTGGGACAGTGGATTGACTTTTCACAACTTCTGTTGAGGAAGATGATGGTTGAGGAAGATGATGAGGCCACTGGCCTCCAGTGATGGAGCCCTCGTCATGAAAAAGGCTTCCCAAGCCAAGGAGGCCAGCATCTCTAATTGAGCAGAAGCATGAATCAGACCAAAGTTGATGAGCTGGTCACTGAGATGGCTCAGTGGAGAAAGGAATCTGGAAGTGACCTGTCCAGCAGGGGCACCCAGGAAGCCACGTGATGTGTGAGTGGAAAGCACAGAAACTTAGTGACAAAGAAGAGTATGGCGATGGAGCAGGAGGAGGAAAATTAAGCATATTATAGAGCCACAATGAACAACACGATGTGGCACTCCTGTGACAAGGGACCCAGAAGAGGCTTGGTCAGGGATGAAGAATTTTGAAAGACGTTGAAAAGTTCATGTGTTAAATGGCACTGAAACAGCAAAACAATCTAATGAAAGCCTCACTTTACCCCCTTACTAAATCCATTTCAGATAGATTAAAAAATTGAGTTGTTGAAAGGAAAGTTTAGGGACCAATTCATGCCCTGTATGACTGTGTGGTGTAAAGACCAGCACGCCACCACCTGCAGCATCCTCGCCACATTGTCTAGCCTTAAGCTGATCTTGAGGAAACAGTGAGAAGAGTCCAGACTAGACACATTCTACCAGACACCTGGCCCTAAGCCTGCAGGAA